>NC_142064.1:114960701-115272549 GCF_059756535.1 Pantherophis guttatus
ACATGATATTGACTTTAAAAAGACCAGAACTATCGCCAAAACTGAACACTTTAACAACAGAATAATCAGAGAAGCCATCGAGATAGAAAAACGCCCACACAGCATGAATAAACGAGATGATACCTCCCGCCTACCAGCCATTTGGAAACCCGCCCTCATTGACAAACGAGTCCCTAACACAAAGAAGGACACCAGACCCACACACACGAAAACCACACAGGATGTCACCACCACACATCCACGCAAAAAGTAAACCCACACGGATGAGGCACGACCACAAACCAGAAGCCAGACCACAGCTGCATCATTAGCCACTTTAAACCCCTCCAATCCGTATGAAGCAAACTGACACCCACCATGAAGATGTGGCACGACCACGAATACAAAGCAAACAAAAGCAATGCAGCTCACCAGCTCAAATCCCCCTGCAACTCAGACTAACCTGAGCACAACCAAGCCCCCACCTAAACAGAACACACCCCCATCCAATCAGAACACAGCCAACCCCCTTCCAATCAGAGCACAGCCAAACCCCCAACCAATCAGAACACACCTCCACCCAATCAGAACACAGCCAAGCTCCCACCCAATCAGTTCACACCCCCATTGGCAGTTAAAAGGAAGAAACAGCTGCGATCACACATTGCTTCTAGAAGCACGAAGCCGAAAACACACCAGCCTGAAGATGACGAATGAGACTTCGTCGAAACGTCGCCAAGACACTTCCAATTTTACGCGGGAGAAAACCCGAATAACCAAAGACCTACATACAAACACCCAGCCAGGTTTTACCTACGTAAACTAAGTTGTTCTGTAGCTCTGGTTGTGTGAAATCTCATTCACAAGCTTCAGGGCTTTTTTTCTGTTGACAAACTGCAACTCTGTGTTGAGAGCAACACAGAGTTGCAGTTTGTCAACAGAAAAAAAGCCCTGAAGCTTGTGAATGAGATTTCACACAACCAGAGCTACAGAACAACTTAGTTTACGTAGGTAAAACCTGGCTAGAAAGAATATGCATATATATATATAAAACATATATATATAACATATATACACACACACACACAAACTTTATTTTTTTAATTGAATTTTATTGTTATAAATTGCCACAAATCTGAGAAGATTTAGCAACATATAGATCTAGTAAATAAAATAAGATGTTTATTCAATTGCTTAGGTCCCAGTCCCCCGGCATTCTGTTGGTGTGGTCATTGGGCGGAGTGGAGAAATGATTAAGAAAATACAGAATGATGCTGGAGTTCGAATCCAGTTCAAGCAAGGTGAGAACCCCAAATCTCTCTCACCTTCAGAGCAGGGGTGAAATGCTCCCAGTTCGGACCAGATCGGGTGATCCGGTAGCGATTCTGGCAGGTGGTTGGGAGAACTGGTAGCTGTGGCAGCGTGAGGCTCCACCCACCCGCCTGGTGTCGTTACTTCATGATTTTAACCAGGAAGTAATGTGTTTTTTACCCTCTGCGCATGCGCAGAGTATGCGTGGTCATGTGACATGAGCAACGCACGGGCAGGCGGCGCGTGCACTTCTGAACTGGTAAGGAAGGTAAGTAGATTTCACCCCTACTTCAGAGCCTGTATTCATATCGCAGGGTAAAATGTCAGGTTTATGCTTGTGTGCCTTTTCCGTCCACCCTTCTTCAACGCAAATTCTTATTTGGTTATCATTATTGTTGCTAATTCAAATTTGCTTTTGTTCCTTTGTGTAACGTTATTTTACCCAGCGCTCTTTTCTGAAATTGGGGGGTGCAGTTTTCTCAGTTGTGATCTAAGGCAAAATCTCTAAAACATTTTAGATAACTGAAAATCTGTAGAACATTTTATTCTTTGTTCAAACTTGGCACAATCCAGGTTTTTCAGGCAGATGTAACTGAAACTTGGCAAGTTCCCCTATAAAAACCTGGGTCTATCAAGTTTGTTGTAGTTCCACTGCCTTGAATTGGGTCTTCTGAATTTTGGACAGAGGTTTTTCCTTGTCTAGAACTGTATACATCCCATATCTACTTTTCTGTGTGGGTGTGTGGGTGTACTATACATGTCCTCACATGAAATCGGGGCATTTTTGCTCCTGAGGAGGAAACCATTAATTGGATGGATGGCTGTTGAATGTGAATGCTGTTTGGTGTATACACACACACACACACACACAGAGAGAGAGAGGGAGAGGGAGAGGGAGGGGGAGTGAGTGTTCACAGACCACAGACAAGGGTTCTAATTTTTAAACTCCAGTTGACTGTAGAACATGTTCTGACTGTCATTTCAGATGATGGGACAGGTCCTGAAAAAATTGCCCATATCATGGGCCCGCCTGATAGATGTGAACATGCTGCCAGGATTATCAATGACCTTCTCCAGAGTCTTCGGGTATGACCTTCCTTGGGAGTTTATCTCATCCATCAGAGTGCTGAAATTTAGTTGAGCTGATCTAGTCTTGGAAATAAAAGAATTGCGAAGAATTAATTAAGCAACTGTATTATAGTTTTTGTAGATTGCTATATAAATTGTTATATTTGTTTTTTAAAAAACTATATAACTTATGTGTTCAAAATATGTAAGTTATATACAGGTAGTCCTCAACTTACAGCCTTTTGTGTACTGGCCATTCAAAGTTATAATGGCACTGAAAAAAGTAACTTAAGTCCATTTTCCACACTTACAATTATTGCAGCATCTCCATTGGCATGTGATCAAATTTGAACACTTGACAACTGGCTCATATTTATGATGGTTGCAGTGTTTTGGGGTCATAACATCTTTTGCAACCTTCTGACAAGCAAAGTCAATAAGAAAGCCAGATTCACTTTACAACCTTATTACTAACTTAACAACTGCAATGATTCACTTAGCAACTGTGACAAGAAAGATCATAAAATGGAGCAAAACTGAATTAACAACTGTCCCACTTAGGAACAGAAATTTTGGGCTCAGTTGTAGTCATAAGTAGAGCCTGTATATAACTTAATATTACTGAGGGGGTTTGGTTTTAAGTTTTTTTGCGCCACCTACAGTCAACTCAGTGAAATGGAAGTTTAAAAACAATTGTAAGACATTTTCACTCACATTTGACTAAAGAGATACTAAAACATCTTAAGAAACATAACCAGAACTTTAATAATACATTTGATAATCTGGAATTTAATTTGAATTTGGTTATTAACAGTTTTTTCCATTATATTTTAATTCTGTCGTATATAACTCAGAAAGGTATACCTCATCAGATTTTCACGCATAATTCCTTCAAGGATTTTCATTTTTTTGTGGTTTAGAATTTCTGCCCCATAGCATTTACATTTGATTCAGCATATCAAGCAGCTTTTGTTGTTGCACAAACTAACAGTGCACCATATAACAAGATTGAGCAATATTTCTTTAGTGGAAATTTATTGGATCTGATTTGGGACGTTGCTGTCAGTTAGGCTTACCTGAAAAGTGGGTGGAGTTGTGTTGTTACAAATATAAATAGAATTATATATTGACCCAAATGAACTTACTGTTATCATTACTGAAATTGTATCAGAAGATGAAATTTATTATTGCCAAGATAATGCAAAGCATTCTGATTTAAAACCACTGTTTTGAGCTCAAAACGAAGTATTGATCTGTAGATTTGGTTGTGATTTTGAGAGAAAGCATGTTGGTTTTGCTCAGCTTTTAGAAGACAGGTTTTTGGATATTTTGAGTGTTGTGATTGTTGTGTTGCCAGTTGTAATTGTTTTGTTTTATAAAAAGTTTTCAGATTAAGCAGTACCGCGGTGGGGACCAGGGCAGAGAGCAGAAACTTATCCCAAATTCCTATATTTTCAAATATCTGAAATAGTCAAAATGTTTCCACTTTTGTTGTATAGAACATCAAAAACATACTGACTTTTGTCCTGTTGCCACATACCCATGCAGAGTGTTCTGATGGAATATTCTAAGGGGCTGCTTTGTCCCAAGTTATGTGCGCATACCTGCTTATTTTCATCATTGGTATTGTTATTATTTTAAGTAAATTGTACTTTAAATTAAAGGCTGGCATTGCCAGAGTAGTTTAGGAAAGAGCACTGGGGGTTCCACCAAGTTCTAGGTAACACCATGCAGTCCATGGAATATGTGTCCTAGAATGTGCTCAAAATCTTTTTGCAGAACACACTGCAGGAGAAATATCAAGCTGCCTTTCAGGGCAGTTTGAGCACTCTTGTGATCTCATTCAGGAAAATAACATCATTATTGTAATTCTTAAATGCACCATTTGACAACATAGTGAGAGAGCTCTCCCTTCTGGAAACCCTTCTGGGGCAATATTTTATTCTGCTTTCCCCACGTCATTCAAGTTAATTGTATTCTTGTCTTGTAGAGTGGTCCACCAGGCCCTCCAGGTTCAGGAATGCCTCCTGGAGGCAGAGGTAGGGGCAGAGGGCAGGGCAACTGGGGGCCTCCAGGAGGAGAGATGACCTTCTCTATACCTACGCACAAATGTGGTCTGGTCATTGGCAGAGGTGAGCATCTCCTGTTTTCTTTAGTTGTCCCAAGCAGGTGTGCATCAAGCATTCTGTTGCTACCTTTTCTTTATTTTTTAGGTGGGGAAAATGTAAAGGCCATAAACCAGCAGACAGGAGCCTTTGTAGAAATATCTCGGCAGCTACCACCCAACGGAGACCCCAATTTCAAATTATTCATTATTCGTGGCTCACCTCAGCAAATTGATCATGCCAAACAACTGATTGAGGAGAAGATTGAGGTAACTACCCACCTTTAGTTGCACAAGAAATCCCCAGGCTTGATATGGCAGTTCTCACTAACAGATTACATGTTTCTTTCTTAGGGTCCCCTCTGCCCAGTTGGGCCAGGACCTGGGCCTGGTGGGCCTCCTGGACCAGCACCCATGGGTCCCTTCAATCCTGGGCCGTTCAATCAAGGACCACCCAGTGCACCCCCTCAGTAAGTACCACTTCCTTCTATTTGGGGAGTCTTAGCTGCAGTCAAGATGCTGAGCTCGGAACCTAGAAAAGCAACTGTGCTGAGCTGAACCAGGAAGTCCCTTTTGACAAAACTTTTTCTCATGAAAAGCCCTTCCCCTGTTCGAGGGGTTTTTCAAGGATTATGTGAATGGAGGAAAAAGAATTGTGTCCAAAGAGTTATGTAATAGTGCTGTTGAGGGAAAGAAACGTGGTTTATGCTGTGCATCCTAATTTTATTGCTTGTTATCTGTACAAAAGTTTTCAAAAGGGATTTGGCTTTTGGCTGATTGTGGCCATTTTGGCCACCGTTCTGGTCACGACCTATTCTATATAGAAATAGAAAGAACCATTGATATGGAAACATAAAAACAAATTGCCATTTCATATGGCCTTTTTGTCATGGTCTATTGTTGGTAGCTTGATTGTCACTATTGCAAGTTAAAAGTTCTCAAAAAGTAACTTCCCAGCTTCCTTCTAGAAACTTACTTATCTTTAATGTTTATATATTGATAGATTTCTATCCTCACTTTATTTTGTATAATTCAAGGTGCCTTGCACAATGCTTCTGCCTATTTTCCTTAGAAAGGGAAGGGAATTGGGCTGAGGGAGAGGGATTGACCCAGAGTCCCCCAGTCAGCTTTCATGACTAAGGGAGGACTAGAACTCTCAGTCTGTGGCCTAGAAACTTCACTGCTACAGCAAACTCACTTTGTCTTGGCCACTGGCAATTTATTTTAATCCATGATAGCAAATTGGATTAATGACAGTCCAGCACCCTCTTCAGCAAGGGAAGTTGGCTTGAAATCCTGTGCTATGTGGGGCAGGAAGGAGAGCTCTCCAGTTTCTCCAAGCAGTAGTACTATTTCTCTAGAGTAACTTCTTGGCCCATTTGCTACTTAGAAATCCCTATATGTACATCCTTACATTTGATCAATTATACCAATTTCTCCCCCACCTCTTCTTTCAGCCCTGGGGGACCACCACCACCTCAATATCCACCTCAAGGCTGGGGAAATGCCTACCCACAATGGCAACCTCCAGCTCCTCATGATCCAAGTAAGTGTTTGTTAGAATTTTTTGCTGTTTTTTAAAAAAACAAACTTCACTGTTAGTCCTCATCAAAGTGGATTACAAATTACAGTTGTGGATTCAGAAATGGCCAGGCTTGTATTCAGACTGTCATCTGATTCCAGGTAAAGCAGCAGCAGCAGCAGACCCCAATGCTGCCTGGGCAGCATATTACTCGCACTACTACCAGCAGCCTCCTGGCCCAGTTCCAGGAGCCCCCCCAGCCCCCACTGCACCACCGGTGCAAGGAGAGCCCCCCCAGCCGCCCCCCACCGGACAGTCAGACTACACAAAAGCATGGGAGGAGTACTACAAAAAACTAGGTAACTCTACAGGTGCTTCTTCTCTTTTACTGGAAAAGGGCATTAATGGAATGATTGCTAGGATTATAGGTGACAACTTGATTCAGAACACTTCAGCTCTTTTCTCTCTTCCTATTAATCTTTTCATTTTCTTTTTCGGTATTCTGGATATTGGGTGCTTTGAGTTTAAGCTGAAAGAACTGAATTAATTTACGTGTTTCCTTAAACTTCAAGGCCCTGTTTTCAAGCAAGCAAATTTCTACACATTAGAAAACAAAGCAAAATATTTGGTCCTAATAACTGGGTATCTTGACCATGTGTTTTCTTTTTAATCGAGCATCATAGTTGATTTTGTTCCCAAATATTTGTTATTTATTCCATATTGTTGGAATATGTTTCAGGATAATTCTGCCGTGCCTGATGATTCCCCAGTATTTTTCTGGGCAGTGGTTGACTGCATGTGAAAACTTCTGCTTATATGAGTTTATAAATGCTGAGCATCTCTCCCATAGTTCCAAAAGTATGATAAAATATAGCTGTCTTGTATTATTTTTTAAAAATGCTGAACACAAAACAAAATTATTCAAGTCTTCAGCCTTTACTGTTTGATTCTCGCACCTATAATTTTTGGCTGACTGCTGGTAAATAATGCCATTAGTAATTGAGGTCCCTGCTTTTAAAGTTCTGGATTCTGTAAGGGAATAGGTCTCTTGGGTGGTCAAAATGCTTCAGGTGCAACCAAGTCCTGTTGTCCTTTGTTGTCCTACAGGCCAGCAGCCACAGCAGCCTGGAGCTCCTCCCCAGCAGGACTACACAAAAGCCTGGGAGGAGTATTATAAGAAGCAAGGTGAGCTAGAATGCCACAGGCTTTCCAAGACAAACTGGATTGGCTTTGGAATGCCAAAGGTTTTTTGTTGCTCTGTGCATTCTTATACAGGAGTAAATTGCACTGAATCAAGGTGGCGGGGTGCGTGCGCGCGTCTGAATAGGCATGGATGGGATAGACTAGAGAGATCCTTTTCTTTTTGAAAGCAGCTCAAGTAGCGACCGGTGCAGGGCCAGCAGCACCACCAGGACCTCAACCAGATTATAGCGCAGCGTGGGCAGAATACTACAGACAACAAGCTGCCTATTATGGACAGACACCTGGTGCTGGCGGACCAGTGCCACCCCCCACACAGCAGGGACAGCAGGTGAGCAGCTTGATTTAGCAACTGATTCCTGTGATATAATCTCTGCCATCTAGGATTTGTTATGCATATACTTTTAAGTTTATCTTAAAAGTATTAAGTATTTGGCCACTCTTGCTTCATCTGTGATAGGGGGCACCCAGTTTTCTATCTATTAGCACCAGCAACCATCCATTGACAAGAAGGACAGGTATATAAACTTAAATAAAGGTATCACCAGAGCTCACATTGAGACAGTAGGATGTAACATTCTTGCCATCAGACTAAGTTGCCAGCGTAGATTGCACCAGAAAAAGGGTGAGCGTATGCGTCATTTCTAACATCTCCTCATGGGTGAGATTATTCGGAAGGAGCCAGTTTGGTCTAGTGGTTAAGGCTCCAGGCTAGAAACCAGTAGACTTCTAATCACGCTTTAGGAATGAAAGCCTGCTATGTGACTTTGGGTCTGTCACTAAGCCCAACCCACCTCATAGGGTTGTTCTTATGGGGGAAATAGGAGGAGGAAGGAATATTATATATGTTCACCGCCTTGAGTTGCTTGTAGAGTAATGAAAGTGAGATAAAAATCTAATAAATACAATAATGTTGGTTAAATCAGAACCATAAATTGTCTTCCCTCTCCCAAGTGTAGCCAAGTAGTACAGATTGCATATACATCAAACATGTGGCTATTGATACAAAGGTTCCAAGAAGCCTGGCCTTTCTCTTGTTCAAAATATCTGAAACGTGTTTACAAATGTATTTTCACAACCATGAAAACTTGATCATTATTTTCATAATAGAAAACAGGAGCTTTTGGGTACACTAATTTTTTTCTCCAGTACTAAATTCTGTGAATATGCTTCTGGTGCACCAGACCGATAGCATATTCTGTAGGGAAAATAAATGACAGATGAGCAAAACTGTCAAGCTAAAGGTCCTTTCTTCAAGCAATGCAATGACCTAGAAACAAGTAAAGCTATTACTACAAGCCAGCATGGGTGTGTCAAACAGATCGTGCCAGATAAATCTAATTGCATTCTTTGACTAAATTAATGGATCAGGTAAATACTGTGATTGTAGTTTACTTAGAAAAGTGTAGGATAGGCAGCAGCATCACCAGATGGGTTTGTAACTGGCTGACCAACCACACTCAACATGTAGTCCTCAATGGAACTAGATTGACATGGAGGGAAGCATGCAGTGGGGTATCCCAAGGTTCTGTCCTAAGCTCAGTACCCTTCAACATCTTCATAAATGATTTAGACAAAAGGGTAATTCATCAAATTTGGGAGGAATAGCCAACACTTTAGAAGATAGATCCAAGATACTGAAGGATCTTGACAGACTTGAACTTTGTTCAAGTTAGTTCAAACTAGCTTTGTTGGTCCTATCCAACAAAATGCAATTCCATGATGAGAAAATGTCTTACACTTAAGCAAAAAAAAAGGTATAAAATAGGTGGTGTCTGGTTCAACAGCAGTGACAGTGAGAGGGATCTACGTGTTGTGGACAACCTCTTAAGTATGAGCCAGCAATGTGCTGCAACTGCCAAAAAATCTGATTCATCAACAGAGGGATAGTATCAAAATTAAGTGATGTGATAATGCTGCTTTATACTGCTCTGGTGAGACCACACTTGGATACTGCATCCAGTTCTGGTCATCATGGTACAAAAAAGATATTGAGACTCTAGAAGGAGTGCAGAGAAGAGCAACAAAGAACAGTCTGGAGGCTAAGCTGTATGAGGAACAGTTGTGGAACTAGGTATATCTAGTCTAGCAAAGAAAAGGACTAAGGGTGACATGATAGCTGTCACAGAGGAGGCTGACCGATTCTCCAAAGCACCAGAGGGCAGAACAAGAAATATCAGATGGAGGATCCAACCTAGAATTAAAGACAGTGAGAACAATTAATCAGTTGAACGACTTGCCACCAGAAGTTGTTGGATTCTCCATTACTGGAGGTCTTCAAGAAGAGGTTGGACAACCATTTGTTTGAAATGATATCGGGTCTCCTGCTCAAACGGAGTTGGAAGACCTCCAAGGTCCCTTCCAATTGTTACTTGGTGTTCTATGAAAGTCACTGGCAGATGAGCAAAACTTTAAAGTGGAAAGGCCGTTTCTTATTCATTTTCTGCATGGCATTTCTTCAGGATGAGAGACGCTGTTGTCTCGGTGACTGGCCAGGGGAAGAGGCTCTATAAAATACAAGAGAACTGAAGCATTCCACAAACTCCCTAATAAACAGTGGATGGGTGATGAACAGGAAGTTCTATCGGACACCAGTTTCATTTTGTTTCCTTGCTATTGAACTGCTTGCTAAATGGAATGGTGGTGACATTTGGGGTGAGACCAAATGATGAGCTAGAAATAAGCTAGAAAGACAGAATTGCATGTATATTAAGCATATATTGCCTGTTTTATTGTCTACTGTTTTTATTTCTCTATTGTATTACTGTACCCGGAAAAACTGTAATGTTCAAGGGTGCTCTGACCTTTAGCAAATGAGGTTCCCTACCTGAAACCACGGGATAAACACCTTCTCTTATTTCCTTTCTCAATGACAGACTCCTTCATGTTTTCTCCTTTCCACAGGCTCAGTGAGCTGAATGTGACCCTCCCCATCTCCGAGAACCTTTTGTTTTGGAGAGAGAGGTGGCGGCTGCTGCTGCCACTGCAGGAAGTGGCAGGGTGGGAAGGGAACTGGCCTGTTGCTCTGATTGCTGGGTTTCTTCTGGGAATCTTGGCCATGCCGCCTTCACATCTCTCTTAAAATAAATCCAGATCTCCAAACCTAATGTTGAGCCAGCAGCTGTAGAAGATAGCCGACTAAAACCGCCTCCACCAGACCCCATCCTGCCTGACACGCACCTCAGTTTTCAGGGTAACACTTCTTTTTCTTTTCTGTTTTGTTTTAAAAATAAACTTTACAAGGAAAAGTCACTCTGCTTTTTAGTTAGAGTTGGAACATTCCTCGGACAAAGGTGTTGGTGTTTCAGACAACCCCATCCCTGCCCTTCCATTTTCTCCACTGCTGGGACTGATCGTGTTTTTGTCTGTTCAAGAGGAAATTGGAACAAACAATTATATGCTCAAATTTTTACTTTTTACCGCTCGTTTTTAACTTCACAAATAAATGATAACAAAACATCCCCCTGTGTCTGCTGGGTGGTGTCTGTCTTTCTCTCTCTCTGTCTATAGGGTTTTTTGAAGCTGATGTTTGTTCACAATATAGCTGTTGTAAAAGCCTGGTAATGGTCATGAATTAAGAGCTTCCTGTGTTTTTATAGTTTGAGCAGGCATTTGTGCATTTTTGTTGAATAAAATGCTTTTTTGTTTTAAAGTCTCTGATGCAAATGTGTATGTTTCCAAAAACAGGTCTCAGAAGGTTTGAATGTTGCCAGGGCAGTGGGAACAGATATTTGATGTGAGCCAGGGGCAGGCTATTTCTCAGTGAGGTTCCATAGACTGAATTGTGGTTTGGCTTGTGATGATCTTGAAATTCCATGTATGTAAAGTTTTAAAACAGCTTCATTTTTCAGTATCAGCATATGAGAGGCGTACATTATAAAAGTGGATTTTCTAGCTTCTTGCACCAATGGCTGGAACCCCCAGCAGATTATTCATCATTAAATCCATTTGGATAATTTGGTCTAAAATGCTTTGCAGGATCTGAGAAGGTACTTGGAATGAAGGTTCTTATTCCACTAAAGAATAATTTTCTTCAGCATTTGGTCTCCCTCCCTGCCTCCCATCTCCAACCCATCATGATGGGCTGGGATAAATTACTTTGTTTAAGTCTGAGTTGATATTACAGAGGGATTTTAAAAACAAAGGACTGTATACAACTAAAGATTGAGGCCTACAAGATGCTTTTTATTTTGAGTTGAAAGGGAAAGAAGTATGTAGTATTCTCTAATGCAAGGCATTTACATACCTCCTGACATGGGCAATATACAGTCAGGTCCAGAAATATTGGGACATCAACACAATTCTAACATCTTTGGCTCTATACACCACCACAATGGAGTTGGAATGAAACAAACACAGTGTGCTTTAACTGCAGACTGTCAGCTTTAATTTGAGGGTATGTACATCCAACTCGGGTGAACAGTGTAGGACTTACAGCAGTTTGCATATGTGCCTCCCACTTGTTAAGGGACCAAACGTAATGGGACAGAAAAATAATCATAAATCAATACTTGGTTACAAATCCTTTGCAGTCAATCACAGCCTGAAGTCTGGAACGCATAGACATCACCAGACACTGGGTTTCATCCCTGGTGATGCTCTGCCAGGCCTCTACTGCAACTGTCTTCAGTTCCTGCTTGTTCTTGGGGCATTTTCCCTTCAGTTTTGTCTTCAGCAAGTGAAATGCATGCTCAATGGGATTCAGGTCAGGTGATTGACTTGGCCATTGCATATCATTCCACTTCTGTCCCTTCAAAAACTCTTTGGTTGCTTTTGCAATATGCTTTGGGTCATTATCCATCTGCACTGTGAAGCGCCGTCCAATGAGTTCTGCAGCATTTGGCTGAATGTGAGCAGATAATATTGCCCAAAACACTTCAGAATTCATCCTGCTGCTTTTGTCAGCAGTCACATCATCAATAAATACAAGAGAACCAGTTCCATTGGCAGCCATACATGCCCACGCCATGACACCACCACCATGCTTCACTGATGAGGTGGTATGCTTAGGATCATGAGCAGTTCCTTTCCTTCTTCATACTCTTCTCTTCCCATCACTCTGGTACAAGTTGATCTTGGTCTCATCTGTCCATAGGATCTTGTTCCAGAACTGTGAAGGCTTTGTTAGATGTTGTTTGGCAAACTCTAATCTGGCCTTCCTGTTTTTGAGGCTCACCAATGGTTTACATCTTGTGGTGAACCCTCTGTATTCACTGTAGTGAAGTCTTCTCTTGATTGTTGACTTTGACACACATACACCTACCTCCTGGAGAGTGTTCTTGATCTGGCCAACTGTTGTGAAGGGTGTTTTCTTCACCAGGGAAAGAATTATTCGGTCATCCACCACAGTTGTTTTCCGTGGTCTCCCGGGTCTTTTGGTGTTGCTGAGCTCACCAGTGTGTTCCTTCTTTTTGAGAATGTTCCAAACAGTTGTTTTGGCCATGCCTAATGTTCTTGCTATCTCTCTGATGGGTTTGTTTTGTTTCTTCAGCCTAATGATGGCTTGCTTCACTGATAGTGGCAGCTCTCTGGATCTCATCTTGAGAGTTGACAGCAACAGATTCCAAATGCAAATAGCACACTTGAAATGAACTCTGGGCTTTTTATCTGCACATTGTAATTGGGGTAATGAGGGAATATCACATACCTGGCCATGGAACAGCTGAGAAGCCAATTGTCCCATTACCTTTGGTCCCTTGACAAGTGGGAGGCACGTATGCAAACTGCTGTAAGTCCTACACCGTTCACCTGAGTTGGATGTACATACCCTCAAATTAAAGCTGACAGTCTGCAGTTAAAGCACATTGTGTTTGTTTCATTCCAACTCCATTGTGGTGGTGTATAGAGCCAAAGATGTTAGAATTGTGTCGATGTCCCAATATTTCTGGACCTGACTGTAAGTAGTCTCTGGCTTAAAACTACAGTTGGGTCCAGAATTTCAGTCACTGAGAGATGCAGTCATTAAGCGAGTCATCATGTGACCAGACTTAATTTTACAACTATTTTTCCTGCTGTCTTTAAGCAAATCCGACTTCCCCAGTTGAGGTTGTTTGCTGGAAACCTATCAAACTGGCTGAGAAGGTCACAAATTGCAATCACATGACCGCAGGATGTTGCAAAAGGTAAATGAGCCAGTTGCTAAGTGCCTGATTTGTGATCAGGTGGGGGTGGTGTGGCAGTCGTAACTTTTAGGACATGTCATAAATCACTTTTGAGTGTCATAACTTTGAACCATCTTAACTGAACAGTTATTAATCAAGGACTACCTGTAGTCATAACTTAATGGAAATGATGGGTTAATATGCAATTGTTTTTCAAATGTCACTGCACCTCCTGCTGATACTCATTTGTGACCTCAGTTCTGTGAAAAGTATATATTACAATTCAAAAATGTTGTGCTGGAAAAGTGCCCAATTTGCCCAAGTTTATCTTTTCATGTTCCTGATATGCATCACCACCAGCTGAAAATCCTTATGGCTACTTAGTAATCGCCAGAATGTCTTAGCCTGGAATTTTGCTACCTCAGACATGACTTGGAGATATGACACTTTGAAAATACATAGTGTTAATTCTAGAGATAAATTAAACAAGTGGCAATGTATCCTTGACTGAGGAATTCCAGAAAGAGTATCCCAATTAAGGGAATGAACTAAGATTATAAATTACAGCTTGCATATATGCTGCAACAGTAATTCCCCCTTTATTCTATGATTTTTCACTCTGAAAGTGATCTTTCACTCTTATGTTTTGGCCAGCAGTAAATTTTACTTACAGAGAACCATTTGCAGTCATGGCTTTTCTTGAGGATTGCAGGATGTAGTTTAACAGATTTTTGAATACATCATCATAGACAGGACTACTTACTATGCTTCAGATTATTAGGTGAGGTTGATGTAGTTGTGAACCAAAATGGATTTTTTTTTTAAAAAAAGAGAGAGTTCTGAGGAAGGCATGGTAATAGACCAGAGGTTAATTTTTTTTTTATTTTTCTGTAGAACTAAATAGCTATACCACAGAGGTAGCTGCTTTTATCACATCATCAACAACACTGCAGCACTTGGCAAAGACTACTTCTGGGGGTTCCTCCCCAAGGATCTGCAAATACAAAAACAGTGATGGGATTCTTAGATACCTCTTCTAGAATGCTCCAGCCTCTTTAAGCTCTTTGAATAACACCGGGTTTAGAAATAGGGTTGCCTTAGCTCATAGAGTTACAGTTATGGGAATGTCTAAACAAGCCCAAATACAGTAAAATGCTTAAATAAATTACTGCTATCTATTCAGATGCTGCTGAGAAGTATGGAAATAAGCCCTCACCATTATGGGATACTGAACACTGAGATTTTCCCAAGATGTTATAGCCAAACTTTTAAAAAAACCCTAAATGAGCAGTCTTTTTCATCTTATGACAGTTAATTTACTATGCAAAATGTGATTTCAGTGAAGAAATGTGTTATGCACTTTATTTATTGTGAAGTTATTTCCTGTCAATTTTGTTGGGTGACTGAGAGGAATAAAAACATAATATGAAAATTGTAAGAACTAGTTAGCCTGCAATATCAATTCATTCTTCCATATTTCATTTTATGCTAAAATAGCCTTTTAGGGTGTACTGTAATATTTTTTGTTTAAGAAACAATGAAATTAACTGATATTGGGATATATTCATGTGGATTGCTATGCTCTCAAGACAGCAACATGAGACTGGATAGATTATTTTAGCTCTTCTAAGGGAAAAAATAAATACTCTTTTCATACTTTTAAGAATTTATATAGCTCTTTTCCTTTATTGGATCAAAAGCAACATGCTTAAAAAAATGGAATGTGATTTGAACATTTAGGATTCATGCTGCTGGTGAATAGAGGGAGCCATAATACAAGTTAAATATCTGCAATACTACCACAAATTTCTTAATACTCTATATACACAGTATTAGGAAAAGTAAATTAAGCGTTGCTTCTAATACAATATCCCTAATGCAGCAAATTTAAGTTTTCCCTAAGCAATGTTCTCTCTAATTTCTAGTTATGTGTGTGGGACAGAATGTTTTGTGAGCTTTACCAAAACCAAATACAAATTTGTGTACCTTAATGTGAGTATAAGAGTAACTTGTATATCTATGTGATAGCAACATGTTAAAACATTTTCTTAGTATACTTTCTACTTTTTGTATTTTAACTATGTCACATACTCCTCCCCCCCCTTACCGCTATCATTATATATCATTTATATTTATCACCTACTTCATAGGTGAAGCTTAATGGGAAAGAAAAGTTGTTGGAAAGTGTTGCTTTAGTCTAAAACAGAATCAAACTAAGCATAGTTCTCCCATCCCAAGCAGCTAGGCTTTCTTTGCCCAGGATTGGGGGGAAGGGCAAAGACCTACATTCCGGAGTATGCTTTTCTGCAGGTAGTAGGTGAGGACAGGGTCACACAGTGTATAGTAAGTTTCAAGCCGCTGCCGGATAATTCTCTCATGGTCATTCACTCTTTGGCCCAGCTGGCTTCTGATCATCAGCCGCTGGATCATAGTCTCTGTAGAACAGTCAAACACTATAACAATGTTGGGCAAACGTCCCACCTGTAATGAGAATGGCATAAATTGGTCAGTTCAGTGCTTGGCCTGAAACTCTTCTAGATGGTAATGGAGAAGACTATGGTCAGAAGTCAATGCTTAAAATATCAGAGCATATTTACATTTCAGGAGGAAGTTACTATGTGTGGCAAAATGGTATTGAAAAGCAAGCCAGTTTGCCTGGTTTGAAGAAAAGCTACTCAAAATTTTGCAAAAGGCTGTTGCTATTGAGAAACCTCGAATAATGGGAATATCATGTTTAAAAATGCAGATCTGGGCCGTATGAAGAAAACTGACCTCAGATCAGAGAATAAACTCCTTTAGCTCATACATAGCTTAATCTGTTAATAACTGAAAAATTATGTTAAATATCCAGATGTTTGTGAACAAACCAAAATATTACTACAAGTAAAAGTTTTCAGAAGATTTGTGTCTCAGTTTAAAAATTGAGATGGTGTTCTCTTTCTAACGTAGAAATGGCAATATGAAAATAAGATATTAGTAGGGGAGAGGAATGCAATAATTAATTGAACTGAAAGAACTACATTTCTTACTCTAGACTTTCACACATCTTCTGCAGCAGGATCAGCATCTCTTAACATCCTTGCTTCACCCTTAGCTTTTCATTAATATCTAACATAAATTTATTTTGGTCTAAACTAGCCATTTCAATTTCTTTCCTTGAGTTAAAACAGAACAGTCCTATATTGAGCCAACCAATATACTCCCAATATTTACTTCCATATTCTTCTTCAATGACTCCTGTTCCAATTCATGACATCCTATGGCGAGTATAGGCAAGATGGTGTCAGTTTTCTCAATCTACAAACTTGACCAACAGCGAGGAATGATGCAGACTGAAGTCTGAACACTGGAAAGGCTACAGGTTGCCTGCATCTGCTGTAAACTAAGCAGTCCTTTCACACATACACAGAGAGACTATACTTACAACTTCCTCAAACAGCCTGGCTTGATTGATTTCTCGGGGGAAGCCTTCAATAAAGAATCCTTTAAAATTTTCAGCTTTTAACATCTTGTCAGTCAGCAGTTCCAAGATGTAGCCCTAGAGAGAAAAGTGCAATGAATTTCTTAAGATCCTAATTTTGCAAGTCGTACTGCTCCATCTTCCTTTCAGGATAGGGACAGCTGTTTAACCATATTGATATCCAAAATTTTGTGGCAGCAAGTCAAGAAAAAAGTTCAGCCCCTTTATTCAAAATGGTAAACAGAGTTCAGCTTTCTTGGACTTTGAGAATCGGCAAAAAGGAATTAAAAAGAAAAGCTGAGAAATGGCTGTCATTGCCTCTAAAGGGTATTATTGTCTCAAAAATGCAATGTTCATATCAATTTCCTCCTTAGTCCTAGAAAACCAGAATCAGAAACTGGCTATAAAGAATCACAGAACCAAGTCCTTATCATTTTACAGGGTGCCTACATGCATCACATACACACACACAAAAAAAAGCCTTAGAACTGGCTTATAAATCTCTAGTTAGCCTTTTTGCAAAACTATAGCAATTTAATGGGAAAACTGAAAGTTTTTTGAAATTTATTTTCAGCAATACTCCCATTGTAAGCAGCCAAATCTTTCCAGAAAATCCACAAGCTGGGTATGCAAAGTATTTCCAGTATTGTTCCACAATGGCTTTATACTCAGCCATATATTTCTGATTCTAGAAGTTCCATTTGCCTTTTGTCTTTCTGAACAGCTGCGGGAGATGGAACTGTCTTATTTCTTAAAACCTGTTTTGATTTTTGACTGAAGTCAATGAGATCTCAAATACATCATCATGATTGTGTCATGTTTTGCACTTGTATTTGGTGATTATTACAGTAAGAATGGGCAGTGCTGGGCTCACGCCTCCTTTTTTGTAGTATTCCTCCAGAGTTTACACCTCTTAAATCCAGTAAAAAGCTACCCAATCACAGAGCACAATTCCCTGCTATTCTTCAAACCGGTTTGCATGGAGGTCATCCGTTTGGCTTTCCACATCTAAAAAGAAGCCTTTAAAAACCCTCTGCTGTAATAACCCATTTGCCACTGTGCGACATCATTGTCTCAGTCCCAGTCACCGTTTTTATTTAAGGCTGGAATGTTAAATGCTTCCATTTAATAACAAAACTTCTGTGCGAGACCCACCTGCTATTCTAACTAAGAAAAGATTGCCGGTGGCTGCAAAGAAATTTATTATTGACAACTATTGCTGGACTGATCTAAAAAAAAATTATAATCATCCATCCTTCGCTAATCCAAATTATGCCACAGAATATGCTGAATTTCAAAGGTTTTATCTAACTCAAAATCTGACATGTCAAGCATGGTAAAAGATTCTAAATAATCTGTTAACATCCAAATAGAAGTAAATTCTCTATGGCAATAGCTGAATTTAAAGTAGTAGAAAAAGTAAAACTCAATGGCAATAACAGAACTGAAGAAGCTTCTTGGATGTGAAACGAAATGGCTTCAAGGAAAAACAAAGTCCAGTTGCCTTTTGAAAAACGCACCTTTGGGACAACCATGACCTGGTTGACTGAGAATCTCCAGACTCTGAAGAGCAATAAGCATGTTAACTGACAGTAAAATTAACAGGATAGGATAGGTTAACTGAAGACATCAAAACACCCCTCCATCTTCAGGACGAGAATGAAAGGGATGAACTGAATATTAGCTCAGATATATTGCTTACGTAATTATAATCATGCAGTTGGTTATTATTCCAGAAATCATTTTTTTTCCTCTGAAAATACTGAGCTGCTTTAAAATGCAACATAGAGTGGACTGAATCCACACTATTATCAGTCTCATCAAAATAAATAGCCCTTAATTTAATGAGTAATTTGTATTCATTTCAGTAGGAAGAAAGCACAGCCTACATCTAGCCCAGGTTTTTAAAATATTCTTAATAAAAATAGATTCTGCCCAGAATATATAATACTGTAGGGCCTTACCGAGGGCACCAGAGCCCCTTTCAGCAGGATCTCCCTAATGGCTTTCCCTTTGCTAGTATTTCTGGTGGCTTCTTCCCGCAGCAGCTCTCCAATAGCCACATGGGAGAAATCGTATTTGCTAGCTAGCCGGATACTCTGCACATCTTTACCAGAGCCAGGACCTCCCAACATAAAGATGATGATAGAGTCTTTCAACTTTTCTGCAGCAAAAGAAAAGACAGTCACATGGAAGGATGTGTTCCTCAGGCAGTTTCTATTAAACAACAATTGCACTTTGCAAATTGGGACCCATAACAGCTTACGAAGGACAGAGTCTTATAGATTTTCAATACAATTAAACGTAGATACCGCTAGGCGGAGTGAGCAATCTGGTGGAATATCTTTTTTCCACATAAAGCTATCTTAAAGTGAGGTAATCTGTCAGTCACTCTCATCCAATAATTTATATTCCCACAATATAAATGTGGGAATATATATGCGCAAGCCATGTGTTCCAACACGAACAGTCCTGGGCAAGATATATCAGTTTTCCTTTACCTGAATGCTAAGTGAAATCTTACTAACCACTGACATGTTCAGTCTACCAATCTTATATCAGGACTTAAATTTCAATTCTGAATCTCAAGTGTGGAACATCTGGTCTGGAACATTTTAGGACTCTGTTGCTTCTTCCTCTGTCCTGAATTTCAGACAGTTTCTAACATAATGAATTTTGAAGAGTCTGAATATATGCACATTCTTGGTGTCATTTTGGTTAGTTACAAGTTGACCATAAAGTTGATTTAAAAGCTCCACAGAAGGGGAGAATTTGTTGCACTTAGTTTGCAGCCTTTTTTTCTTCTTCTTTGTTCAACTGTCATTAAGCAGATGGAACAGAACTGTACCAAAACAGCCGTTATGATAATGGCTGGGAATGATCTCAGTCCTTCCCTAACACATCTGGATTTGGGTTTCTCCAATCAGAGAAATTCAGATCCAACTCTCTCCCTAAATATACTGGATCACACTCCCACCATGCCATTTATTTTGAATGAGAAACGACACAGGCAGTTGCTTCACATGTAAATGTGAAGTTTGCTAAAGAGCCAATGCTGGAGGGGCAGCAGCAGCAAGTGACAGACAGAAGAGCCAAATGGGAGAGAGACCAGCTTCACTCATGTAGTGCATGAGATTCCCTGGAAGTTTATCAAGCCCTACTGGATGAATTAGAACTTGCATATTTATTCTGCTACAGCTTACAGAAATTCCTTGTGTATTGGGTATTGAGGAAGTTTTCAAGCGAATAGTCCTCCTCATCCCTAAGCCAGGAAATGTAATCAAAGGAAGCCTGATGACTAGAAGCTTGCTGATATACTATTCTAAATATTACAGCATATGCAGAAAGGAAGAAACTGGGTACCTTTTAGTTCATGCTTCAAGGGCTTAGTGGATTTTGGAAGGCTGCCCTGGCAAATCCCCATTCTGAAGACTCATCCCAGGATCACAAGGCACTGGTCCAGCAGACTGCAAACTGATGTACAAAACTATTTTGGCCATTTCAGCTTAGCTGACAAGTGACTCCCCTGGGATCTCTTTCTGATGTCACAGACATCTGATGTCATGACTAACCAAACCTGGAGCAAGCAAAGCTGGAAGGGGCAGGTTGCTTTCATGGTTGGTAATCTGTTGCAACTTAAACACTGTCCACAAAGAAGTGCCTCTCTTCTTGGCTCAACTCTCAAGAAACAAAGGATGTCAACTAGACAGTCGTTCAATTTCTATTTGCAGGGCTTTGTTATTTTGTGATTTTCTCCAGTTCCTTCTCTTCTGCTGTCTCCAGGTAGTGCCACACCCACTAGTCACTTTTTTTGCCTTGAACAGTTAAGTCTGAGGTGTTGTGTGTGCTTGTCTGTTTGAAGCCACAGAGCACTTTACCTTCATTTTCTATTACTTTGTCTGTTTTCTGGTTCCACCAGTTCTTATATATGAACTGTTTTGTATATACCTGTAACTGATTAGGAGATATACCTAGAAACCCGCATGGTGTAATAGTTAAAATGGTAAGTCCTGAGTTCAATTCTGTACTGAATAGGGGATTACACAGTGGAGTCTAAAAATGTCTGTTCACCCCCACGCTCCTTTGAAAGGGAGCTATACATCATATATTCCTATTGCAAAGCATGAAATTACGCCATGTTTTAAATACAGTAAGTTATTCCCATCTCCCCACCCTACTTGCCAAACCAGGTTACCGTACGCTAACTCAAAGATCTCATAAGACCCACCCCGCAACTTCCGCTGAGAGGAACAGGCGTTTCCGCCCATACTCCCAACAATAGGTGGAAACCAAAGAGATTTTCCTTTCAAGCCGGAAAAGTGCAACTTCAGGTTCAGGCTGCAAACCGCCACGGAACAAGAGCAGAGTGGATGCACGAATAAATCGGAAGGTGGGTTTACTGAAATGGACAAAACTGCAGCTTCTCGTTCTCTAAAGCGAACCGTACATATCTGTGTTGCTGATCTGAAAACCGTTGGTATGAACTCGATTAGGCTTACACGTTACAAGAAAAGACCACGTTAACACCGTGTTAGAAGCAAGGGTTGAATTCCACCCCGCCAAGTGGTATTTATCTATTTAAGAGGCTCCTCCTCTTACACCGGGCTAGAAAAGGAGACCGTGATTTATGCCTTGAGCATAAAGCTAAGCTGGGCGGCCCTGGGACAGTCATTCTCAGCTTTGGGAAGAAGGCAAGCTGCAAACTGCGAAGATCGTCCCAGGCAATCATCAGGAATCAATACTGACTTGAAGCCCCTTAAACCCAGATTGCATCCCTGGGGAGGCTGTATAATATCAATCTGACATGAAAGTTTATTTAGAAAGCTGTGGAGAGACAACCGGCATTTATTTGACTCCAACCCCTATGTTTACATTCTCCCACCAAACAACATCTTGCAAGAAGCTCATCTTGGTAACTATAGTGATTTGGATTAAGACTGCCAAGGCTGACTTTTGCCCGGAAAGTATAGGGAGTCCCAATCAACCCCCCTTCCAGAGAGAAGCTCTGCCATTTCCCACTTTTTCTTTGATCGGATCTGATCTTTCCTGAGCCTGCCAGTTCTTAGGAAGCGCTTTGGGAACCAAACTCTCTCCGGGTACTACTTCCCAACCGGGCCAGAGCCATTTTCTCGCACTGTTCTGGCCAAGCATCCAGAAAGCTGGATATGACTGGAGTGTCCAGGAAATCCAAGGGGACGCATTTTCTGCCCTTCTGGCTCAAACTAACCACGCAGTCTAGTCCTCCCCTAAACGAGGCTGGGCAGCGCATCGCCGACTCCAGCGTCAGGTCCAGGCACTACGTGGAACAGTCTTGGGCTTCACCCTGGGGACACCTGAACCAAGCGCAGCTCCGCCCCTTGTGTTTCCGTAAGAGGCTGGTCCTGGCCTTTCTCACTGCCCTTAAAGGGACCGGCGCGCGCACCCGGCACGTTTCTTTTGCAAAGGATGAGAGAGAGAGACCTTTCCTAGCCCTTGCGTTCTCTCTGCCCGCTATAGGTCTGCTCGCCCCCTGGCGTGTCAGGGCTCGGTAGACCCTAACTGTTGGCCAGCTTCGTTGACAATCGCTGTAACGCTGGGTCTCCGCAGACCAATATCAAAAACGAAAACAACGCTCAGCGAGCCTGCGGGGCTTCTCACAGGGAGGCTTGTACAGTAACCGCGACGCGATGCCGGAAGTTTATTAGCAACCACAACGTCTACTTCCTTCTTAGCCGCCGCCAGGGTTTGCGCATGCGAGTTTGAGGATCCGGCTGACACTGCTTAGGTAAGAACGAGGGATCGCCGGAGAAGGGAAGGGAGGCTCCGGGGGAAAGGACCCGGCCGATCCCGTCCTCGGCTGCCATCGCCTTTGCCGATCGATCAAGGCATTCTGAATCCTGGATATCTTTCCCTCTCCGGGATGGATCCCAACATCCTTCCAGTGCCCGCTTTCTGTCTCTAGCCGCTCCAGAATCGAGCCGGCTTAGCGGGGGCTTTAGACGTCCGGGCTCCGAGGGCTCCACATCTTCCCTTGCTCGCCTTTCTCTAGTTGCCAGTTAGATTTTGGTATCCTAGTTCCCAGCTCCTCTCAGGAGGAAAGATCTCAGCCAGAAAGGAGAGGAAGGAATGTCCCCGAGCTGGGTTTGGTTCGTATCACTTATTTTAAGTTATTTGCTTCTTAACGAAAATGCTCCCTAAAAGAAAAATAGAAATGTTATCTTTCAGTGCAAGAAGCTTCCTACACACGATCACCGGCCATCTGGAAAAGAAAAAAGAAAAACCAGAAGCTCTCTGCTTGCTTTGCTTCTTTTTCAGAGCTTTTTTCTGCGTGAACGCACTCAGCCTCTATTTAAAGGGGGCCCCCAGGCAATCCCAGCTAAAGCATCCCTTTGCTTTTCTTTGCTCACTTGGCATTTTAGACTTTTTCTGATACTGCAGCTAACTTGTTCTCCCAGGCTTTTATAAAACTGACTGCCCCTCTTTCTTCTTTAGAATCTGCGGTTGAAAAAGAAACGTGGTTCAAACATCAGAAATGACTTCTTTGGTGAGTTCTTATTTTCATGGCTAAACTACATTTGAGGCTAGGGTTATCTCAATTCCTTCTTACATTACTTTTGAGAAGCCTTGGCGGAGGGGGTTGGAATCCTGAATGGAATCCTGAATACTGTAAAGCCACATAGGCCATTCATAATTAGAATGCCAACTGTCCAGAATTCCACTCGGAACTTCATCTGGTTTAGCCTTCCCAACCAGTTGCCTTCAGATGTTTTACTGCAGTGCCATGATCAGCAATTGCCAGCCCTTGGCAATTTTATTGAAAAAGTATGGGGATCATTGCTCAAAGCATCTGGAGGATATTAGGTCAGGGAAACTGAAGTCTGTTTCTCTTTCCATGCATTTCTGAGATTGTCAAAACCAGCCATCAGGTCAATCTTAGTCATTGATAAGTGGGTGGGCTTGTTGGGATGGGAATATACTCTGTCTTAATCCTTGGACATTTTATATTATTTTTGAATTGTGACCTTCCATGCTGCTGTTTACTTTCTATAGGACAGAATATATTGATTAAATAACGACATATTTTATTTTCACAATGCTAAACTTTGTGTCTTTAATACCCATGTATCCTACTGACATGCATTGACATAACTTGGCCAGCCACTTTTACCTGCTTCCTCTTGTATTTATATAGTTTCTTTTCTTTCTCTTTCCTAGGGAACCAGCAACCAGGGAGTAACTGAATATGTCGTCCGGGTTCCCAAGTCAGTACACATTTTTCTCTCTCAACATTTCATTTCATTTCCATTCTTTTAACTTTTTTTTATAATTTTAATATTTTGCAATAATCCAGTCAGATACAACTTAACATTAAACAAGACTGCAAATAATAGAAGAGTTGCTTGCTACTTTTGCCATTTCAGGTACAAATGTATTGGCCGCACTGGCCAATTAATTAAACAAATCTGCAACCTTGAATGAACAGCACTACTTGCAGCTCTGGTTTTGAAATGATGAGGGGTTGGGGTGATGAAAAGTCAGGACAGAAAAGGATTCTACAATGTGGAGCAGTTAAATGAACTGGAAGGCCTGCATCATATAACAGCTTATGACAAAGGAATGACTCTCAGACTCATATATGGCAGTGAGGGACATACAGGTGTGCTAAGAGATTTCCTCTGACTGGCATTTTAGCTAGCAGTTATGATCTGTATGCTTCTGTCACAGAAACACAACATTAACAAGCCAAATTGTTATTTCGGAAAGGCTTTCTCTTACAGCCTGCAACATTATTTTGTAACACTCAGAGCCTTTGATGGTCTTTTATACTTTGTCTTGCAACACAGTACAGGTAGTCCTCAACTTACAACAGTTTGTTTAGTGACCTTTCAACGTTACAATGGTACTGAAAAAAGTGACTTATGACCGTTTTTCATGCAATTGTTGCAGCAACCCCATGGTCGCATGATCAAAATTCAGATGCTTGCCAACTGACTCATATTTATGATGGTTGCAATACCCCAGGGTCATGTGATTACCTTGTGACCTTCTGACAAGCAGAATCAATGGGGAACCCAAATTCACTGAACAACTGCAGTGATTCACTTACAATGATGTCAAGAAAGATCGTAAAATGGGGCAAAACTCACTTTACAACTGTCATTTAACAACAGAAATGTTGGGCTCAATTGTGTCGAGTACTTATACTAAAGTCTCTAGCTTCAATACATGGCATGCAGGCATGATAGGTCCTCAGCAGTCTGCTGATCATTATGACTGGACAAAGCTCTCCCTTGGTATAGGTTGTCCTGTGACACATTTGTTTGACATCCTCAAACCACTCCAGACTCAAGTAGAAGTGCTAAGTCTTAACCACAGTCTGGAACTATGGCTGGTAGGAAAATTATTTATTTTGCGTATCTTCCACTTCTGGTGTATAGCAGAATAAATCAGAATCGCCGGATACCAGCTCAGCTGCACCTGTGGCTGGCCAGTGGATTCTGTAAAGTGAAAATGGAGTATACTGTGTCTGTACCGCAAATAACGGCCAGTCAGCCAGCTCCTGCAGGGGGACCAAGGCCATAGCTGATGCAGAAGCAACTGAGGCATGCAGTTTGCTTGGCAGTGTTAGACACAGTTTGCTGCTGGCTTCTTCTGGATTGTGTTTTGACTTCCCCCCTCTAGCCATGAGGTCTATAATTTTCAAGTACTAATCAGGACCAGTTCTGCTTAGCTTCTGGGAGATCAACCATGATCTGCTCAGTACAAAGACCACCAGACAAATCTCTGCCCAAAGCAGCTTTTTAGAGAAGTAGAACATAAGTGTCTTACATGTGGTGGTCAGCACCCTGCAAAGGCCAGACCCAGTGGTCCATAACAATTTGGCTACTAAGAAGTGTTGTGTTGGGTAAGACCAAAGATTAATTAGGCCACATTTTCCCCTTATGTAATCATTAGGTGGATGCCTTTGGGAAGCCCATAACCAAGACATAAAATGCAACAGTGAGATGTCTCCCATAGATTATCAGAGATAATATATAACTATCAAAACTAACCACAGCCCTTAGTAGTCTTACTGTTTATTGGTTTAAAACTTGGCCCATTATTCACCCCTACATCCTGTTGGAGGAAATTTATCAATTCTGTGCACTGTATCTAAACTGAAAGATCTATTAGTATTTTTTAGTTTCTTTTTAAAGAAAGGTCAGAGAAAGAGGTCAGAGAAAATTATGTAGCATTTCCTTCTACAGTTCTGTCCCCATAATAATTCTGTTAAATGGGCTGAGCTAAAAGATCATTATTGGCCCAAAGTCACCAAGTGAGTTCATATAGCTGAATGAAGGTGTTGCATTTGGATGCCACCAATCTTAATCTAACATTCATTTTCCTTTTCTGTTTCCAAAGAAGCACCTCCAAGAAATATAATATTATGGCCTTCAATGCTGCTGACAAGGTCAACTTTGCCACCTGGCACCAGGTAGGAACCTGTATTCAGTGCATAAAATTTTTACAGTAAGAAACTGCATCTTGCATGCTACAAGTCCAGCATTAAGGTTTTGGCCACGATTACCTATCTTTGCCTTTAGTACCTCATGCAAGCTTCTACGGTATATGGCTTGCAGCCTCAGAAACTTTGCTGGTTGAAAAGATCAGACTCTGTACTAGAGAAGTAGTGGTTCTCCCTTCTTGTGATCATTTTAATGATTTTAAATGACAATGTGAGGGCTTCATGTATTTAATACTTGTAAATAATAAATGCCTGACAACCCATTTTTTGAACTTGAGAGGCAGTTTGGTGTAGTGATTTAAGGCAGTGCTCCCCAAACCTGGGCAAACTATCCAAAATTACTGGTAGGTAAAAGTGTTTTTTCTTTGGGTAATGACATGCAATCACAACAGAGACATTTAAATAAGGACTTTCTAGAATGAGGTAAAAAGAACTTTCTGATGCAGAATTTTGGGTAATGAAAGAAAAAATTTGGGAAGCACTAGGCTAGGACATCTTGCTAGAAACAAGAAGAATGAGAGGTTTTTTTTTTTGTAAAAAGTTTTTTATTTTTTAAACAAACATACAATTCATCATTAATCATTCAGTGTTTCATCTGAGTACATGTTTTGTGTCTTCTACTTCCTCCTCCATTCTCTTACTATATTTCTATCATATCTTTATATTTTCATTTAATTTGTTACAACATTCTTTCCAATTTCTTACTTTTATGTTAATTCATTTTATGTCTACATTTTCTCCATAAATTTTAATTATATTAATTTTCATATATATCTCTCTTTTCTAACCATTGATAAAATTGCCCCATACCTTAAAATACTCCGATTCTTCCTTTTCTTTAATTGCCAATGTTAATTTATTCATTTCTGCACATTCCAATATTTTCTTAATTATTTCTCCCTCTATAAGATTTTCTCTGCTTTCCAGTTTTTGTGCAAATGCCATCCTTGCTGCAGTAATAACATGTATAATCAAGTATATATTTTCTTTAATATATTTCTCTGGTAAGATACCCAATAGGAACAGTTCAGGTTTTAAGTCATTATGGTGTATCATTTCCTGTAACCATGTTCAAATTTTAACCCAATAATTTCTCGCTTCTGGGCATGTCCACCACATATGATATGTGGTATCTATGTGATATATGGTATCTGATGACATTTCCAACATTTAGCTGATTTATCTTTAAACATTTTTGCCAATTTTTGAGGTGCCATATGCCATGTATAAAACATTTTATATTGATTCTCCTTATATGCTGTAGACATTGTTAATTTATAGTTTCTTTCCCATAATTGCTGCCATTTATATATCCAAAATTTTTAGCCCAAGCTATCATTGTTTCTTTTACCTCTCCTTCTAACTTACTACTGAGTAAATAATTATATAATTTTTTTAATCATTGAGGAGAGTTCTGATCCTGTCTAGGGCACAAAGCAAACTGGGTGATCTTGAGCCAGTCACTTCCTTTTAACCCTAGGAAGAAGGCCCAGGAAAACCACTTCTGAAAATCTTGCCAAGAAAACGGCACGGACTAATCCAAGCAGCCACCAAAACAAAAATTTTTCATTTGCATATCTTATTTTCTGAGTTTGGCAAGTCTCCTGTGGAAGAATGACAGAGGCCTATGAAGGGCAACAATTAAAAAAAAAATCTAGTGCTGCTGCATTATGCAGTTATTAAATGTGTGCATTTACGAATCTTTGCTGTAAATAAAATTAGATTGTGATGGATGGAAGTGATTGTGATGGAAGCCATATAAGTCTTAAATTGGGGCATCAGTAGAAAACATGTTTTCTCATCTCATTAGCACAGGTCCTTGGCCTTCATATCTATGGAGATTCCTGTTGCACATACATGTTCCTTCAGTAGAATACTTTTCATCATTTTCAGAATTAACTGATTGTAGCTGAATTGACATGAGATATAATATACTTCTTTAAAGTACATATATATTTCAGGGAATTAAAGCTTTTGGAAATCCATACGTCATGGAAAAATGGTATTAATGTGCTGAGGAACAGTTTTATCCTTCCATTTCCTTTGAGGAAATGGTTCTTTCCTGGTCCCTTTACTTCCTGATCTTCCTCAGGCAAAGATGGAGCGAGATCTCAGCAATAAGAAGATCTACCAGGAAGAAGAGATGCCAGAATCTGGAGCTGGCAGCGAGTTCAACCGCAAGCTGCGTGAGGAAGCAAGGCGCAAGAAATATGGCATTGTCCTGAAGGAATTCAAACTTGAAGATCAGCCTTGGATCCTGAAAGTCAATGGCAAGGCTGGACGCAAGTGAGTAGTTGATATTACTAGTCTTGGCCTTGGCTTTAGAATGTGGGCTATTTTTTCCCCACTACTCCTTGCTGGGAAAATGGTTAGGCCCACTCCAGATTATGAGTAGAGAATTACTCAGGGAGGATGGAAGAATGCATGAAGTTGTCTATACAAAACAAGAGTCTGCCCCTCTTCCTGGCCTTCTCATTCTGTTTCAGCTTTAAATCCTGAAGTTACCGTGTGTGGATTTTTTTTCACTCAGGTTCAAAGGAGTGAAAAAGGGTGGTGTGACTGAAAACACATCCTATTACATCTTTACTCAGTGTCCAGATGGTGCTTTTGAAGCTTTCCCGGTCAACAATTGGTATAATTTTACACCTATAGCCAAGCATCGCACCTTGACTGCAGAGGAAGCTGAGGAGGAATGGGAAAGGTGAGAGTTGGAAGATGATATTCCTGCCCATGCTCCATCAGGAACTAATCCCAGAAAGGCCTGCAAGGCCTTCCTTAACCTGATTCCCACCTGTAAAATAGGCCTTCCTGTTCTAGCAAGGAATTGTTGTAGCGAGAAACCTTACTTAAAAGTTAAGTACTGTGATTATGGCAGGTAAATTTAAATCAGAGCTTTTGCTTTTAGCTGCAATGCAACACCAGCTCTTTACAATGCAGTTCTTTGAAGCCTAGCTTTTTAGACAATCACCCAATGATGGGCTGCTGCCGGTTTGGATCAGTTCAGGTGAACTAGTAGTTCCGACCAGTGGCTGGCCCCAACCACCCACCCACCCAGGCGCGTGCTCACATTTTCAGTTCTGGGCAAACCGGTTGTTACAACAGGCAGCAACCCACCACTGCAATCACCCCTACTGGCCTGGAATGTTGGCATTTTCAGCGTATCTGGAGAGCAGTATGTATGTACAAGGCTACTTGTAAACAAATTGGTATTCTAGTCAAACACCAAGTATTTATAGGATACTTTTATATAGATTTATATACAATTTGTAAACCAATCAGAGTCACTTAAATAGTGAGATGGGAAGTGTATACATTTGATTAATAATTTTTAATAAATAACTGCTACTAGAGATCCTAAGGCATGGAGTAAAATCAAGGTGTTTGAGGATGCCGGTTTCATTTTTCATCTTCTACAAGTTTTTTGCAAGAGCTTTTGCAAGTAGTTCTTCTCTCCTGAGTAGGTTTTAACAGGCCATCTGGTTGATCCTCCTCACCTGCAGGAGAAACAAAGTCCTAAACCACTTCAGCATCATGCAGCAACGGCGGCTGAAGGATCAGGGTGAGGAAGAAGAGGAGGAGAAAGAGAAGAAAGGCAAAAAGAAAGGCAGCGATCTAAAAATCCATGACCTGGAAGATGAACTGGAGATGAGTTCGGATGACAGCGAGTTCAGTGACACCGATGGTACGGCATGTGGGAGGGGCAGGGCGGGGGGAGGTTGGGTTTGAAAAAAGTAGTTCTTATCATAGTTGAGTGCTCTCCAGATGAGTGGATCATTTCCCAGAATTCATAGACAATGCAGCCAAAATATATTGAGAAGAGGTCCAGACTCGATTACTGTTGAGATCCAGGAGGAGGAGGAGGTGGTGGTCCTGGTTTGCATAAAGATAGGCTTATCTTTTGTGCCATTTTTGACCATCTCTCTACAATAGCTTGCAATTCGTGTTTGCTGCCGTTTTCCCCTTGGGCAAAATGGCTTATAGATTTTGGCTTTGAAATGTTTTTCATAAGAAAATAGGTCATGTTGGCATCCTTCCATAGGTGAAAAGCCTGCCAAAACTAAGAAAAAAGCACCTCTCACCAAAAAAAAGAAAAAGAAGAAAGGATCAGATGACGAAGCCTTTGAAGATAGTGATGATGGAGATTTTGAGGGCCAGGAAGTGGACTACATGTCTGATGGATCAAGGTACGTGCCCCTAAGAGGGACAAACAATTTCTGCTCAATTGCACGATTATTCTTCATGTGGCTTAGCTGCTGCTCCTCTAGCATCTGCTTTTGCTGTGTTGGGAGTCTCATCCGTCTGGAGGATGCCTTCATGGGTATGCTGCTAATTCACGGTCTTTTTCTGAGAATAGATTGCCAATTTATAGGGTGTATTGCTTTGCTCAGAATTGGGTTTTTTCTGTCATTTTACAGCAGCTCAGCAGAGGAAGCAGTCGGCAAACCCAAAGTCGCCAAAGAAGACACCCCAAAAGGTATGTGGTGGAATCAGTCCAGCAGCAGTTATACAAATGAGCAAAATTAATGACATAGTCACTATTTTCAAGGCATTTTATCTTGGAAATCATTCTGTGGGTGCATTGTTACATCTGATTTATTAGCCCTTTGGAGTTATTGTGTAGTTTGCATATGTATCTGTTAGCCGATGATTCTTTTTTTTTTCTGGAAAAAACCTTGAGGATTGAATAAAAGCTGCCTAGGATCCTTTATTTAAAGATCTTTATATCTCTACTTCTATGTCTTAAATTACATTTCCCTAGAAAATCTCAGGGACGTAGCAGCATCCCCATTAGATTAGCTAGTTTACTGATCTGTAAGGCTTATGTTTAGAGCGAATGTTGGCCAGATGTGAGAGCTACTCTACTGCCAAAAGAGGCCACACATACTAATGAATGGAGATGTGCATTCCTCATCCTGGGCAAAGGAAAGCAATGGGGGCATGTGCTCTTAAGTTTAATGAAAAAAAATGAAAAGCTGAAGTCAAGAAAAGTCTGATTCCTCCATGATCCAAGCCATGTTGTTTTTCAGGTATAGATGAAGCAAGCGAGAGCAGTGAAGAGAGTGAGGAGGAGAAGCCTGCAGAGGAGAAAGAAGAGGAGGAGGAGGAGAAGAAGGTCCCTACTCCACAGGACAAAAAGAAAAAGAAAGGTGATGAAGCCTGAAGCTGGATGGGATAGGAGCTCTGGAAAGGGGAGTATAAATCAAGCTTGGGAAAGTGAAAATACAATTGTTTGTGGTATGACTTGATAGAAATCACGAGCACTGTATGAAGCATACAATCCAGGTTCCCAAAAGCCTTATGCTTTGACAAGAAAAAGAAGTAGAGCAAATTATGGTAATCGGTTTTTTAAATTGCCTGATTTTATATCAGCTGCCAAATTCTGTTTTTCTTGTGGAATTCAACTCTTTTACCACACAGGGCCACCAAAATAAACCTCCAGCAACATTTGCTTTGGGAATTGGAGCAGCCAAATGTTTTCTCTGGTCTTGTTAGCTTGAGGAAAACTTGAATATTTTGGAGCACAGTTTTGCAGCAGTTATGAAAGTTTCTTGAGACAGGCTTGATGAGCCAATAGCAGCTCAGCACCCTCATGTCAATGTGGTTGGTGGTCTTGAAGAAAGGAGAGAAAGCTCCCGCTGATTTCTTGACTGTGCTTTGCAGACAGCAGTGATGAGTCGGAGACATCAGAGGATAGTGACATCGACAGCGAAGCATCTTCAGCTCTCTTCATGACGGTAATTCCAGAGGCAGCTTCTTTTGCCCAGAGAAGAGGAGGTAGCTAGCATTGAACTTGCCTCCTGCAGGATGGCTAGCTGCTGTTCCTGGCATCTCCAGGAACCCCTCCCATCTCTTCTCTGCTTCTCTTACTTGGTTTGTGAACCCCAGAGTTAGAACAGAACTTTTGTCAAGGACAAAGGCCAGAGTGAAATTCCCCTTTCTGTTTCTACCACTGCAGCTCAGCTGGATGGGCAACTATATTTGCATATTGTGAACTAGGCACATACCCTAACTTCACTGAATAGTTGTTAATCCTACAAATTATTTTCCCAGTTCTATACTTCCACTCATTTGTCTGGTTTGCTTGATAGCCTTGCAAATTAATGGATAGAAGCAACTCCTCTATAAAACGTTTTGCCTGGCTTATGTTTTTGGCATTGAGGTTTTAAAATGTGTCCTAGTAGTAGCTATTTGACAAACATAAACTGGCCCTCTGGATTCCACAGCACAAGGTTGATTATTTTGCTGCTGCTTCCTTGTCTGAGGTGAAGTGCTTCTTCCAGCACCAACTTCATTTTGCTCCTCACAGAGCAGTCCTTGCTGATGTTCTGTCTACTCAGGAGGCTTTTTAGCACAGTATGGGGCTCAGGCTCAGGCATGGGTAGAACAATGGAGCATAATTGAGCTCATGCTCCTGTCACCTTCACAGAAAAAGAAGACTCCTCCCAAAAAGGAGCGCAAGGGCTCAGCCAGCAGCTCACAAGGGAACAGCCGTCCAGGGACCCCCTTGGTGGATGCCGGCAGCACCTCATCCATGCTGCGGGCTGCAGCCAACAAGCTGGAGCAAGGTAGGGCCATGTGTGGGAATTTCACCGTATCTGTCTCTTTGCTGTCCCTCTAAACTCAGTGTATTTTTGGGAGGCCATGGTGAAGACTTCCTTTTCAAAGCAAGTATTTCAAATGCTTGCCTAGAGACAGTTTGAAAATGCACAGGTCGTCTACTTCAGCCAAGCACTGGTGTTCAGTAGTAAAGTCTCTAAGCTTGCTTAGTTATCTGCTTCTTTTTCTGTGGCTTTTAGTAATACGTTGTTTGTATTTCATCTAGCTACTGTTCCACTACTGGAATTGTGCATTCCCTAAAATGATTTGGAAGATGTGCTTTGGAATTCTTGTGAATATGGCACCTTTGTGCTACTCATGAAAATAATCTGGACAATACTTTGTTCAGGGTTTGATATAAGCCTAAAAAGAGTTTTTTTTAATTAAATCTCTTATTAAAGATATTAAAATTAACATAACTCTGACAACATTGCCAGTGATTTTTTATTTGCGTGGAAGCTTTTTTACTTTATTGAATCTCACAAGATGCTTCACTTGTGTGAGGTCCAAAGTATTCCTTCAGAATGATTTTCAGAGCATGGATTGTTGAACTAAAGTTTAAAGATCTTAATTCTGCAACTGTTCATATAGTGAAGTAGGAAAACAAATTTGTCTCTGGCTGTGAAGTTTCTCCTACTATGGTAATGAGTTTTCAAGATCTCTGGCACTGAACAGAGTCATATCTTGAGACTGAATTAAAGCTATCAGAAGACTCCAGGTAGTTTGTTCTTTCTCTCTCCCACTTGTCCTTACATGGGCCAGAGTCCTTGGAATTGTTTGCCAGGAGAGAATGGACCAGAAGGTGCTTCTGAATTGTAGCTTGAAGTTTATCTGACTTTGTTTGCCTTGGACAGGCAAGCGACAGGCAGGGTCCAGTGAACTCCCAGCAGCTAAGAGGTTGAAAATGGATGCTGGAGCCCAGGCTGCCACCACATCTGGGAAATCTACCCCACAGCCACAGTCAGGCAAATCAACGCCCAGTAGTGGGTAAGTATATGAATAGCTAGTAGGAAGCAGAAATAGGAAGTGAGGCTACTGTGTGGTGGATTGGGTTGGAATAATAACAAAAGAAAAAGTGTATGAAATGTTAAAAAGGGCTTTGAACACCGAAAGTTCATTAAATATAAGTCAGGCATTTATAATAAATATTTAAATATTGCTTACATATACATATCACCTGATATGCTTATATCCAATAAGCATTCAAGTTTATACAGCTTGGAGATAGAAAATATGCATAAAAATGATATGGTCAATATACTCACTTGCCTAATTGTACACATACTGTACTAGGAGAAAATCTAAGAAAAGCAAAGAGAAATCGTTTTGTTTGAATCCTACCTTAGTGACCAACATAGACAAGTCACAGACTCTGGTCAACCCTTATCTACTTTCCAGCATCATGATTAGTGTGTTTCCCTGGGATTTTTTTTCACTATAACTTCTAGAGATTCGTTTGTATATCATTGCTGAAAATTAACACTATGCTTTTCTTGCAATACTGAAGTAGGAAATATAAAAACTGACATGTAAACTTTCCAAAAAATCCTCTGTAAAACGAATTCTCCAACATTCATTGCATGGAATAAAACAAAAATCCCAGCTTTGCCCACTTCTACTGCTTTATTGCCCACTGAACTATCTGCTTTATATCAAAACGTATGGCATCTGGTCATCAATTGCCTATTAATGTTTCTTAAGTGAAATAGTATCAGTAGTGAAAATATTCATATTTTAAATATGGTATTAAAAACATGAGAATACATTGTATACGTCACATTCAGAAATAAACATTTTCTTTTTTTAAAAAAATCCAGTAACATTTTTAAGGGGAAAAAATGAAAAAGGCTACTACCTCCTTTCAGGATATTTTTCCAATTTCTTAGTCTTGTCTAGAGCTCTGGCTTCCATAGAGGTCTCCCATCCAAGTGCTAATCAGACCTGATTATATTCAGCTTGGTGAAAAACAGTATTGTAAAAACATATATTTGATAGGCTCCCCCCCCCCCCCAAAGAAAGTGGTATAAGTGAACTTACTTTTTTGGAATATATTTTATTTATATTCGTAAAGGGTTAAGATCAGATTCTAATAAAATAACCATTATCTGAAATATTTTTAAAATTTGTATTAAACCTGTGCAATTTCTCACCTTTTTAAATACTGTCATTCTAAACGTAGATGTACATTAGTTTTCCAGTGTTTCACCATGTGCCTTGTTGGTACTTTGCCCCTGCCATCAAGACTACTTAAACCTAGACTACTGATATGCAGATATATGAAATACCAATAATATTTAAATGGTAATTATTTGATTTCTTTGTGCAAAATTTAACATAAAGCCACATGAAGAGTTTAATAAGGTTAAGTTTTTCTAACCTGGTGCCTTCCTGACATATGCAACTCAAATTTGGCTCACTTGGAACTATGCACAAGTTGCCATATATAGCTCTTCACACAATAAAGTGTTCACTTCCCAAAGTAAGTGATACACGGAAATGATTTTCTGTGAATGTCTTCTCAAAGTTAGAACAATACCTAGTGTCTGGATTGGTCCATTAACCTGTTTCCTTTTTGCAGTGATGTACAGCTGACGGAAGATGCTGTGCGCCGATATCTGACTCGCAAGCCCATGACCACTAAGGATCTCCTAAAGAAATTCCAAACCAAGAAGACTGGACTAAGCAGTGAACAGACAGTCAATGTACTGGCACAGATTCTTAAGCGCCTCAACCCTGAGCGCAAGAACATCAATGACAAGATGCACTTCTTCCTTAAGGAATGAACAGGGTACTGTTCAGGGTACAGCTGGCTTTGAGCTTCTTGTGGTTCCCCACTGGTGGCTGGGAACTGAAACCATGAGATTGGCATCTGACCTTCTGGGGAAAGGGAGAAGCCCGTGCTCTGCTTTCACCTGGAAGTCCTCTGGAAATTGAGAGTGGTAGATGTGGGGGAAGAGTTTGGCATAACCTGTTACAGGGTATGGAAGATGCCATTTTTCTGAATGAGATGTAGGGATGTATAAGAGAGTTAACAGACATTGCCATTTTTGGAAATAAACCTGGACATATTTTACACTCTGTTCCCTGTATTTATTTTTTTCTGGAAGACCTAGAAATTACAACCTGTGTCCTTGCACATTTTACTCATTGTTCACACACAGAACCTAGTTGGTATGTCATGAAAATAACCACTTATTGCTTGCTGAGGATATCTCCTCACAAAGAAGCTTCCGGCTGATAGGAAACCTATTGCTAAAGTAGGCTGAAGCCAGTCCAAGATGTCCCAGCATTATAGTAGTGGCTTCCCTGGAAAACAGAAGCCAATTTCCAATCTGAAAAATGGGAAGTGGCAGTTCGGAAGAAGGCACACACATGAAGGGGTTTGGCTGATTTGCAGTCATTCAAGATAGAAGCTGCTAAATTATCTTGGCAATTTTCTTGGACTGTTTTCTCTTGCCAGTGCAGTTATGTGCATTTCCATTGAATTTTTAGTGGAAACAGGAGTGATCTATTAGATTGCATCTAATGTAGGCTAGCATGGAACAAGGAGAATTTGTCTTCCGTCCCCACCTCTATATCCAATAATTTATTCTAAGATGCCAAAGTTATTCTCTTGTAGTGAAGAGGGAGAGAGGAAGGACTCGTCTCCGGGCTAGCAGCATGCTGGGTGCAATTGTGGAAATTAAAAGCTGAGTGAAGATGGAGGACAGAGAGTCCATGTCCTCATTCATACTCTAGGATTATCAAGAAAGTCTTTTAGCCATAGGAACAACTACTACTTGATATTATTACAGTTGGAACCTTTAAAAACATTCTTATCAACTGCAACTCTTGTTGAGCCATCCCTCTCTGGTTTTCAAGAGAATAATTCATGGAGATGCAAGATGAAGGAGAAGGTGGTGGAGAAGCCACTATTCTTTGCCTTGAAATTACCACACAGAGAACAGCACTGAATCATCTCAATGCCAAGGTATAATTAGGGTTAGGCTGTGAGGGCACTTTATAATATTGGCATGGATGAGCCCTAAGAATCTCTCCTGCTGATCTTCTTGCCTCTTCTAAAAGCAAATGACTTGGAGAGAAAGTCATTAGGTTAAAAACATACTTTTCCATTTAATATTTTTGTCAGGGTCTAAAATTATATACTCAGGCAACTGGAGACAGGACTTTGCACACAACACACCCTGCTGTGATCAATTTCCTCCTGCATGATTGTTTTCAGTCTAGCAGAAAAAACAACTTAAATTTCAAAGACTAGAGGAGAGAATAAATGCTGTAGATTGCACACATATATTCTAAAGTTTTATATTTTAAAATAATTTATAATTGCTTATATCATAATTTCTTTTGGAAGAAGGTAAATACAAAAATAAAGAATTCTTAATTAGTGGCGGATTTGGGAAGAGGGAAGATAATTTATAGAGGCATCTGAAAATACTTTTTCCATTTCACCTGGCCTACCAGACTGTCATACAATTTGATTTGAAATGCAAGTGCAGTATTATTTTTGTGCACCCTTCTAGACTGCACTTTTGAAGTGTAAAGGATATGGATGTGGTGAAGATGGACTCATTCTGCATAGCTATGTGTTGAAGATCTAATGGGCATAAATATATGGATTGCTAGGCTGAGAGGCAATATTGGTTATATTTGCTGGCTCTTCCACTTCCGATGGAGCAGTTGCAATCCAAATGGGGTCTGGGTGTATCTAGCGTACATGCAGCCCTCTATATCCTGCAGCCTATCAGCAGATCTGAAAATGTGAGGCTCATTTGAGCATAAGTGTTTATCTAATCAAAGCTGGGAGGAGTGAAGATGCAAGGCTAAACTTAACCCTCTCTGCATATATTTGTATTCAAAGACTAGATGTCTTTTTCCTTTCCGTAAAGACCAGTTCCCTAGGAAAATACTTCGGGCACTCCTTTTCTAGGGATCACTTCAGCAAAACAACTGCCTGAACATCTATCTATGTTAGAAAGTCACACTTTTGCCACCATTTCAAAGGTTCAGTCTTGTATCATTATTTGTTACAATCTAAGCTAACGGTCTCTGGGATGAGTGGCCTAATTGTGATATATCTGCTAAAAAGGTTATGTGCTAAACATTTTAGCTTATGTGTATGCTCTTGAAGGAAGAAAGGCTGACAGTTCTGCTGAATGGAAACTTCCCCCCCCCACCCCAGCTTCCACTGATGTGCACTGTCCTTGTGCCATAGTGAGGGTCATATCCCCAAAGTAGATGGGGATAGAATAATTTTGGAGAGTTCCAAAAGGTGGAAATCCATATCTCAAGTCCCTGAAAAAAATTATTGACCCGTTTTGCCTAGCAAATCCAAAAAAGGGCTGAAAAGTCTGGGCCTATTCACTCAGGGGAGACTCAGGCCCACAGAGGGCACTGACCACTGCCCTCTGTGGGACCACTGCTTTTCCCAGTTTTGTGAGAACTTAAACCAAAAGCAATTAGAAACTAAAGGAGATGATTATGTGCTTGCTGGTGCTGCTACCATATTGCTATTCTGCCCTTTAGTCCATTCACAAATATCATAAGTCCCTGGCCTCTCTAGTGCTTTAGCAATGAAAAACTGTCATTAGGAAAGTCATAGACCTAAGTCCCATTCTTAGAGCAATTCAAGCTAAAATTCCATTTATATGTACCCAGCATAGCCAGAGGACACTAAGTTGGAGCTCTATGTCTATGCACAATGGGCATTAAGGTGAATCACCTAAGTTAGCACATTCCCAAATAGATCTGAAGCCTTTTTACAGCTGTGGTTTTTCTTTCCTCTTGTTTTTTTTCTTCTTCACATAAACAGCAGTGGTGATTTCTCTAAAATGGTTTAGTGCCATTTTAATATCAAGTCTTCATCCATCATCACTTCAGGAGCCTCAAGCGTCCCAAGTTTGATTTATGTTAGGAAATCACTATCTCCTAGCCTGGAACAGCAGCAGCATTCCTCACGTTGTTCCTTACATGCCAATACCTACTGGCAGTAGAACAACTTTATAGATGTCCAGGCTAAAAATAACTGGCTTGGGGTAACACCTGCACAGAGACAAGAGTTTTTAGCTGCTTCAGGCTTACAGATGAGTGTCAGCCACTGTGTCTGCAAATAGAATAGTTTTCATGGTCTTTCAGAGACAGAATTTGTACTACGTCTTCTTCTGTATTAAAGTCAGTAGAATTAAGTTGCTTTTAGCCTTTTCTAGGACAAATCCAACAACTGCAACTGACCAACCCTGCAAAGATTCTTTCAAAACTTGACTCTTCTAAGTGTAAAAAAAACAACCTAAGATGGTACAAATATGTTTGTGGGTCTTAGTACTCAGAGCACCTGAACCAAGCTTCTTTTTTTGTATAAAGTGCAGTTTATATTGTTAGAATAATCTAAATGTCAAATAAAAAAGACCTAAACATCAGTCAAAAGGAATGTGGGGCTCTATGCATAGTGAGGTCTTAACTGGACAATAATGGTTGTGAGTTATTAAGTAATGTTGCTTGTCCAAGTTTCCCACTATACACTATAACTACCTGGATTTATATGTAGATCCATACTTAGTTTTCAGTGATGAAACTAAGAGCTCCTCAAATTCATAAAAGCACTATAAAATATTCATTCGTTCATTCATTCGTTCATTCATTCATTCATTCATTCATTCATTCATATCAATTCAAAACATATAAATCATAATCAAGGTAAAAGCAAACTCACCAATACCAAATCAGCAAAACTACTGTAGAGGCTCAGTCATACCTTCTGATTCTCATGACCACTGATCATACTTGCAGAGGTTGAGGCTAAGCAATGACTCATTTGTGCCAAGGCCCCACTCATGAATGCTGAAAGAACCATCCACCTGCCCCTCAGCTACTCTTTCTGGTATTCGGAATAACTCCCTAAATCAATATTTTAAGAAGATTCAGAAAACAATACACTGAATAAAAGGAAATATGTTATATTGTTACATGTCATGTGATGTGATTTTATAAATATAAAGGTAAATCTTAGTTAAGTCTTCTGCTGAATTTGAATGCTTTGATCAACAAATTTGTTTCTACAACGACCATTCGAGAATGCCTTGCTTTGAGCTGATACCTGTGGGATAAAAGCCTTACAACTACAGGTAGTCCTCGATTTACAATCATTCATTTAGTGATTCACTTAATAACTGTGGCAAGAAAGGTTGTAAAATGGGGCAAAACTCACTTAGCTTAGCAAGATAAATTTTGGGCTCAACTGTGGTCGTAAGTCGAGGACTACCTCTACAGCAGCATATCATATGGTGAAAGCATGTTCAGACATCCTTGTCTGCTAAGTTCACTTTACCTTAAGGCAAGAACAAGAACCAAGAAGCAAGTAGTTGTACTTAAGAAGCATACACAAGTATTGGTTCACACCAATACTTAGAAACAGCTACCTCCTTGCAGCCAAGTACCAGGAAGAAGCAAGAAAGGAAATTTCCTTGCAAAACTACTTGCTGCAACTCATTCTTCTGAAAGTAGCAAGCTTCTTACTTTTAAGTTTGAAAATGGGGAGTGGATGAATGGAAATAAAACCAGGATATGTTGTTCAGAAACTAGAGGAGGCCAAGGACATACTCACTATGGAAAAGAATTTTTCATTTTTAAAAACAAAGGGCTTCCCTTCTTTCAAGCATTCCTATGCACTATTTATGGGTTTCCAAGAAGGCCTCTGCTGGAAATAGGTGGATTTTTTTATACACACAGACACACTTGCCTGATCTAAAAAAAAAGGATATTTTTATTATAAAATATTAGAATTTCAACATGGTACCTTCAGATAATTACATATTCCTGAACTCCTATGGAGAGCATCAGAAATTTGAATTAGATAAAATTATGCTTTTTATCTATTAACATTAACTAAAATAATTAGAGTAATATATATCCTTCCTACCAAATGGTACAGACAAACAAACAAAGGAGAAAGGTGCCACATAATAAGAGACTTGCTGATCCAAAGTATCTGTTTTGGACCAAAAAGAAAAACACTAAGATGATTGTTATAATCTGATTTAGGTTAATGAGATGCAGGCCAAATTGTAGTCCACTATTAAGAGGATTAATAAAATTGCAAATCAATGAGATGTTGCTTGGGCACATAGCTGCTTATCACAACTTCTTTCTTACACAGATTGCTTTAAAACAAGTCCACTCTGGAAGCTGTAGACTGTCCATGCTAGACTTCAAGTAGCCTTCTTCAACCAGCACAGTCAACTGCTCCCAAGGTAATGGAATTTGTAACACAAAATATATAGGCAACATTTAATTCTAGGTGTTTTGGGGAAATACTCTCCCTCGTTCCCATTTAATCAATCCCCTCCCAAAACAGAGTGGCAAAAACTGAAAAATGTAATCCCTCTCTGTTCATCCTCTGAACATGTACATTAAATGGGAATATAAGAAAAAGCTAGGTGCAGCACAAACTGCTATGCTACATTTCAAGGAACTTCAAGGACTCACCTGCTTCCAAGAGCATAAAAATCTGATAGTTTGACTGTCATTTCAAGATATCCTTTGGGAAAGATTCTGAATCTTATTCTTTTCCTAGGCCTAACTGAATCCAAATTCCCCTGTGCAGAAATCCATCTTTTAGTTTTTTGCCCCTTGGAGTGTGTGTTTGTGAGTGAGTGATGTGAAACCTCTGAAGATTGTGGTATGGAATAGCTGGGGAGTCTCTAAATCATATTCAGTGCTTACAAAATAATGTGAAGGTTTGCTGGATCTCACATACAGCCTGTACAAAAATATACAATCTAGATTCTAGAACATAGCCTGCACTTTGAAGAGGATGCTCAATAAGGTGAGAGGCCTTCATTCAGACAAACTATTATTGAGAATGACTTTCAATATTGTATCCTTACCAAAAGTATGAGAAAAGCCAGGATTTTCTAGATACTTTTGAAAACTGTCTTCTAGATCCTGATTTTCCAGTTAAACTGAGGTTATTCTGGAAAGTGGAATCTGTCTTTCCTTCCACACCAGACCAAACCTCTGGGTCCCAAAAGGCCACATTTCCTGCCAGCTAACAGGTTTCCACCAGTGGTGGGTTTCAAAATTTTTTACTACCGGTTCTATGGGTGTGGCTTGGTGGGCATGGCATGGCTTGGTGGGCATGGCTTGGTAGGCATGGCATGGGGAGGATACTGTAAAATCTCTATTCCATCCCCAATCCAGGGGAAGGTTACTGAAAAATCCCCATTTCCTCCCAATCAGATAGAACTTGGGAGGCAGAGAATAGATGGAGGCGGGGCCAGGCAGAATTTTTACTACTGGTTCTCCGAACTACTCAAAATTTCCACTACCGGTTCTCCAGAACTGGTCAGAACCTGCTGAAACCCACCTCTGGTTTCCACCCCTTCCTTATTATATATTAATTAAAAGAATAATGAAAGGGAAGCTAACATCCTGCAAAACAAAGTATCAGCTTCAAGCATAACCTATATCCGAAATTAAATCTGGATCCCACATAGGCATCTTTAGGGGAGGAAATGATAATGGTTTGAACCTGAATGCTTTGTGTACCCATCTGTCATTTTCTCTAAAGAAAACAAATGTGAACTGTACCAGTAGGAACATTTTGAGAGGATAAAAAGTTAGGGTCTTTTGATAAATGTGTTGTTACAATTGGCAATACCCACAGTAGCAGACATTTTGTGGAACATCCATAACATATTTTCAAAATTCCAAATGAGCCCATTGGCCCAAAAGATTGGGGTCCCTTGGCCTAACCATAAGAATCCACCTAACTTGCAGTCTGTTCTTCCGTTCTTATGATCCTCCAGACTGTTTCCATTCCTGCTAAGCCTCCATTGGGTCCTGTTGTGGTATGTGCAATGCCAAGTGGAAGGAATGTACTGCTTGGAGAGACCAAATGCAGACAGCAGAGATCCCTCTTGTGTCAGCCTGATGATGATTTATTGGCTCTACCATGCCACATACAAGCCCTCCTAGCCTCACTAAGGTTCAAGGAGATGTTCCGTACACCACAGAGCTAAGCCGACAACCAGATGACAGCTCGCCTACCCCAAATTCCTCTTCTTCCTTTGCTGACCTTTACCTCGGCATCTCAGGAACGCTAGCAGCCCTGGGGGCACAGATTCAGAAATATAAAAGAAGCCCAAAAAATATCAAATACGCCAAGGAGAAGCTCTTCAAGGTGCAGCAGCCATTGACCAATAGCAACCACTGCTAAGTCACAGACAATGGTGGCCCAGTTATGAATTTAGCAACTGGAGAATTTCAGCTCATAGCAGAATTGTGCACAAAAGCCATAAAGCACTTCTAGCTTCAGTAGCTGCCTTTCAATTGTGATCATGTCTCTCTCTCTCCCCCTCTCTGGACATGCTATATGATAGGATATCTCACAAGAACACTGACAGAGACCACTGGATGGAATGATACCATCACCATTCTCCCTCTTTATTTGCATGGCACAAAATTGAATGTTCTGATCAGAAAACAATAAGATAAATAATAAAAAAGAGAACATCTTCAAAAAGTAGTAAACCTACATTAAAAATATCAAAAATCCTAACAGATCACAAAAAAGGAATATGACAAGAATGAATTATACAATTATATACATGCTAATTCACCGCAATAATCACAACGTGCTTTTGTCCCGAGCTAGAATCCTACAGATGACAGTTGTTCATATCAAGGCATAAATACAAAGCTTTCTGCATCCCATATTGGCCTCCAATGCCAATGCAAGCTATTCCTCATTATTCTGTGTCTGATTCAAAATATCGAGAATGGAATACACATCTGTTGAATCAATCATGGAGTCCACATTGGAAAAATCACTGATTTCTATATCATCAACATAATAATCATAATGATCAACATAATGATCCACATCAGAAAAATCACTGATGGACTCCATATCCATAACATTAATCAGCCAATCATTAAAGATTTTTCTAAGGTGGAGTCCATGATTTTTCTGGTCTGAATTCTATTGCTGATTATTATGATGCAGATGTGATGACCATTGGTGATTTTTCCAGTGTGGACTGTTAAGGACATTCAGGGTATATAAAAAGAGCAACAAAGTATTTTATTTTTGCAGCCCTCACATGAAGAAGGAAGAGCCATTTGTCCATTTTGTCCTATTCACTATGCTGTATGCAGTCTGCAAACTCAGAGACACCATATCTGATACATCCCTCCAATTCACTCATCCAGAGAGCTGAGAGAATATGTATATTTCCCTTAATGAACTAAGGATGAAAGAATTAAGGTGCAAATTTATATATGATGTTGGGCAGTGTCCACAACAGGTTGTCTCCATTATGTTGTAGCCAGGGAAGTGTTAATAGCAGGGTAATAAATAGAGTAGCTCCACTCAGGGCTTGAGAAAGCATACACAGTATTGGTCTAGCCTCAAAAAGAGCAAAAACATTCAGCACATATTTATCTGCCCAAAACAGATACCGTAAACATTAAAGCCCAGGTTTTGAGAAATGTCACTTGAATGAAATGGAGCACAATAGGATTCGCTGGTGTATTCCTATTCAGGTAAGCCTAAATGGTATATCAGATTCTAAAAGCCATATCAGAGGTGGAGAGGATAGCATTTGCTTATTTATTTGAAACATTCTTTATATTATGTACTTCTCATTAAAGGAAACCTCATAGCTCTAAGTACATTTTATTCTATGTATGAAATTTATTCACTACCTAAATCTAGGTATGTTCTAGACAGTTTCTATTCTATGTTGAATGTTTCTTCCCACATCCTGCTTTTTTATGTTAATGGTGAGAGAACAGAGACTTTATACAACCAGACAACACTGAAGGCCAACCAGCTTCAACCATGAAACAAAAAATGAGATGTGACTGGAAGTAAAAGGGAAAAAAATATTTGGGAGAAGATATTGGAAGGAAGCTAAAAGGAAAATATGGGAGAAAAATTTGAAAAATAATGTCTGGGAATGCACTTTGAACAGTATTTGGAAGAGATCTGAAACTTTACAGAGAAAGTGTTTATTATAGCAGGTTATCTAATTTAATTATTGCAGAAATGTGTAGGATGATTTCTGTTGGACCATATCAGACCAACATATTTTTAACCCAAAAGTCACCCATATTTCCTTCTTCTACCAGTATGTTCCTGGTATCTAGTACTAAGAGATGGTGCATCAGAACACAAGTTTTTATTGTAAACTAAAGCATCTGAAAGTTATATTTTTCCAATGGTCCTATAATTGTACAAAGAATCAAGGAACATCACAACTGCTCTGCAACTTATTGAACAGCTGGATACATTTTCCTCCCAAACCTTGTGGCTTCCCTTCATTATCCCTTCAGTTCAATAACTTGTCATGTGCACACCAGGAAGTGTAACAATGCTTTCCAATCAGAAGCAAAAATCATCACTATCTTCAAATTCTCTCAAGAGGAAGGCCTAGATCCATCTCTTTACCAACCATCTGTGCATGAAAAAGAAGTCTCTCTTTCAGGATAGCTCACAAAAACTGTATCTCTAAAGCCAGGGCCAAGAAAGTCACTTCAGCATGTTCCATATATGCATAATTTATGGAGTAGTCTTTCTTTCCTCCACACACACCCCAACTCCTTTCAAAGGCATTTCACAGCAGCAGGTCTGGACGTAATCAACTCCAGGAATTTCCATTCAAGGATTCAGGGTTTTTTAAAGATTTAACTGTTTCAGAATACAGCATGTTTGACAAAAACTCAAGAGTTCCAACTGGTGAAACCCACTATTTGTGAGCAGGATTAGACAAAGATGTTTCACTGCTACAAGTAAAATACAGCACCTGAACTGCAACCAGAATATGTGGTGAAGACATGGAGGACTGTGTATGACTTCAAATTGCTGTAACATTACAAAGGACATTACTTTTTTTAATGCGCCCTCAGGATATTGCTGATGTCAGCATTACAGGTACACCAGTGATGGTGAACCTTTTGGCCTCAGCATGTCAAACACTCAGAAAATACTTAACCTGACTCTGCTGGCATGTCACATACTCCACCCACTGAACAAAAGAGAAACTATTATTTACATATTCATTTTTTAAAAATACAGCCTAATCACATGTGGCGCTATATATTATATAAGGAAAAACCATATAATTATAAAAATGAAATACAAATAAATCAAATGTAAAACAAATTCATTTTTGGAGGAAGCTCGATAGCATATTCCTCTTGCGCAACCTTTGGAGAGTCCAGAGCCCGTGAGAAGCAAACTCCATTCTTGCAGTCACCAAAAATTGTGTGAGAATGTGGCTGCCAGGTGTTGGTGAACACTGGCATATCATTCAAAATACTGTGGCATGTCACATTTGTCATGTGTGTCATAGGTTCGCAATCACAGACCACACAGGAAACATAGCCAAATAACGTAATAATTTCAAAGTTACATTAACAGAATCTTGCAAGTTTGAAAGTAGCATTCTCCTACTGCAGGGTTTCCCAAACAGGGGTGCCAGACAATACTCCAGGGGGTGCAAAAACCTGGGTTTACAAGTTTGAAAATTTAGTGTATATGCATAATTATATGCATATAATTATTTACTTTTGTAAGGGGTACGAGAATATATCAGAAGGGTTCTATGGGTGCGGGATATAGAAAAGGCTGGGAAGCCCTGTCCACCTTTACAGCCTGATAATCCCTCCTGAGTCTCTTGCTCTTCATGCTCCCTCTTATCTGACCATACTCGGCCTAGACAGCATCTCTTTGATGGGATATCATTACGTCTGCTGCCGCTTCAGGTGGCCACTTGGGTTTTGCACATTGTCAGGCTGGCTCAATCTTTTTCTTGGCAAGGACACTGCAGTGGATGTTTGCCATGTTCAAGCATGGCTATCAATTGTTTCTTGGTTAAGAGACTCTCACAGTGATCTAGAGGAAAGGTTAACAGGCTGTTGGAAAGCCTGTCCTGCATACAGATCTCATCAAAGCCATTATGATTTATGTATTGAATGTCTAAGCCTGCTGTGGAGGAACCCTGTCTTGCATGATCTATAACAGTTTAAAGGTGCAAGGGTTAATACTTTTGTTCCAACCAGTCTACGGACAATTCCTCCTCCCACCCATTCTTTCAAAGAAGATATAAAGGAAGAGAAAGATTTATCTTCCCTATAGAACTTGGCCTTGCTCACTGGGGAAGGGATGGGCACACCTCAGTTTGTCTACGGCCTGTCTCTCATCCTGTTGATCCAAACAACTCCTTCCCAACTCACTGATGGCAACATGATGCAAAAGTCAGGCACCTGGATCAGAGACGTATTACAGAGACAACTAGGTATGACAACAATTGCTTGGAAATTGGTTCAAGGCTCCTACTATTGCTGATTTGATTTGCCAAGACATGGATTTGTCATGCAGCAGGGCACCAGCAATGGTGATAAAAGGCTATTCATTTGACAGACTATAGCTCACTATATTTAAGCAGCCTAGGTTTAAATACCTACTCATCCAACTTCCAGGCTGGGTTGGTACATCATGTTAAATCAGGCCAAAAGATAACCAAGAGGCTGCATTTCCGTAATTTAAAGTTCACTATTTTTTTTAATCTTCATTATAGTTTTCTGTGATATAATGTATTGGGCAAATTCAGCTTACAGTGTATTTAATATATTGCATGTACATGGAAATGGGTTAATTTAGTAACCAAGGTAAGTACATCATGTAAACTCAATTCCTATAATGTTCCAGAACATTGCTAATGTTCTGAGTTTTACAGAACTCTGTCTAGATTAGCAGTTGCATAGAATGTTTTTGAAGTCCTAATACAGGAGTATAAAATCCAAAAAGTGCACTCTATTTGTAAGTCACAGAAGATGCTGAGAGGTTCCTGGAGAAAGAGAGTGGCATGGGGAGATAAACAGTGTGCATCAATAGTAATAGCAACCATCTAAATGCTGCATGAAATGAAAGCAGAAGGATGCTTCATGAGAGGCAGGTGAAGGAGGAAGGAAGGCCAAGTAAGAATGGAATCGAGTTAAGAAAATCAAGGAGGTTGGGGACATTGTGAGTGGCTGGGTGTGGGGGGATAATGTAAATGGAACAAAAATAGCATGAATGAAAAGAAAAGGTTATCAATTGCCAAATGAACTTTCAGCATCAGGGTATCAGTAACTAGCATTTTACAAAACAACATTATTGAATTGACTTAGGCATCTAACACCTAAGATATACCTGTGTCACAGGTCACCCCTATACCAAGATTTCTATCTATTTTATCATGGTACTCAGAAGATGAGGGGGGAAAAGATCTCTCACTTTTTTCCTTCTTGTTAAACAATCTTACTACACTAGTCTTCCTCTCAGGAACAGAAAGATATTTGAAATCTCCAACAGACTCTCAGGAAGCTGCAATTTTTATGAGCAAAGTATCACAATGAAGATTATATATAGCAGGGATATAAGGAATGCACAAACACATATACACACACACACACCCCAAGCATTGCTGAGTTACAATTAGAATTAGCTGTCATACCATAGCCAAAAGTAAGCAATGATGAAAACTATAATTTAATATCTGAGGGACCAGTGGTTTCTCGAAATGTGACAAAGGGATGTCTTTTGTTTTTTGCCTTTTTCATTAGTTTTAGGCAAAGTGCTTTGGGTTTGGATATACCAGAGACAAAGTTGAAGGTAATGTTTGGCATATAGGGAAAAGCATGCACTGTGTGATATTCTCTCTATTTGGTAGATGTGTATTGATATCCATTATTCACAGTTCAGAATACAGTACATGCATTTTATAAGGTGTGATATGTATTATTAACAGGATAACTGACAGTTTTTGATAGATAAAGTATTGCTAAAATGGTAGAAATGTAGACCAGTCCAAAGACATGAAAACTGAGATGGTGTGGATTTTCAAAGCAACAAAAGCTCTTTGTCCATCACCATCATTTTCTTCTAGGCACTATCCTTTTAGACCCTATCTTTTTATAAAACTTGATCCACTCATGTCCCTTGTTTTATATATCTGAGTAGCTTCCTTTTAAAATACCTGGAATTATTGTTGGCATATCAGCCTTGGGTCTAGCAGTATGAGGTTTATATTCCTTTCAATCTATCTTAGCCATGAAAGAGAGTTCAATGAACTGAGCCATGAACTGGAGATAGATGATGACATATCCCTCCTCCTGTGTTGACAGCTGACAGCCCTCTTTCCACAGAGGGGGAGGAATACTCATCATCTATCTCTAGTCTACAACACAGTCCTTTCAGCAGTTCCAAGAAGGCTTCACACCCATTTGCACTACTCAGGTGACCCTGAGGTCACAGAGAAGCCTCCAAGTGGCCTCAACCACTCTCTAAAAGAATGCAAATGACCAGCTGCCTGAAAGGAATATAAATCCTTCCATTCCCCACCATCCACTCAGAGCTGAAGAAACTTCTTGGATGAGAAGCAAAACATCTTCAAAACAACAAGTCCAGTTGCCTCTTGAAAAAGCACCTTTGAGACAACCATGACCTGGATGATTGAGACTCTCCATACACATCTTCATTAGCAATTCTAAACCAGTGTGTGCGTATGGATTAACTCACTGACTGTTTCTACTTTGGGGCATGTAAACTGCATTATCCTAGGTGAGATAACTGGACCACACAGACTACTACTGTGCATTGGCTCTTCATAATCTTTTTCTGCTACTCTCTATTGTTTCCTATTTTATTTAGAGATATCAGAAATTAACAGTAATTCATCACAGATTGAGAAAGCACTAACTATATTACTACACTAACATTAATAGGAAAATTTCTGAAGATGTTGTCAGATGTTATTTATTATACAATCACACTGCTTTATGTTGTTCCTGACTACATGTTCTATTTGTAACGTTCTTTTTTTCCTAGCTCTTTTTTTATAGTTTCTTTTCCACAAAATAGACAATAATGAAAAGGTAAAACAGATGCACAATACTTAGAAGTAGTAACTTTAGGAGTGCATGATAAAGCAGCATCCTCTGTGTCTTATTCCATTTCTGATTCTATATTTAATGCCCAAAGGGAAGAGAACTTGGATTTTGTATTGCAAACATCAAAACAATGTGTTTCAGTCAATCCACCAACCTGAAACAGATTCCTTTGGTTATTTTAATCTAACCAAGCAAGGGCTAAACACTAATGTATTATATACAAGCAAGATGAATTATTTATTTCCAACTCTCAAACTTACACACACTCTGAACAATACACATACAATCCTTTCCTGGACAGAATATAAGGCCTAAGCATTCCAGATGCTTAAATCTACGAATGGCTATTCCTCCTAATCAAAGTAGATCCAACAAAAGATTATGTAAGATAATGCCATTCTTCCTTTGATTTTACTTCTTCTTCTTCTTCTCATTACAGAAACACAGTCATTTAAAGGAACATTCACAACTCTCCAGAACAAGCCTTCAAATCTCCCAACCCCACTGTTCTCTGGCCCAACCAGGATTCGCCAAAAGAGGCATACATGGGAGAGACCCGAAGAACAAGAATGTCAATTACGAAGTCTGCTGGTTCGTATCAAAGATCTAAGTTTGGGCTACAACTCTGAAGAGACTATCCTTTTCAAGTATTGTAGTGGGACCTGTCCCAAGGCACACAGCAATCATGACTTGACCCTCTCAATTCTGTTGCAGAAGAGCGAGATCCCAGCATTGGGAAACCCCTGCTGTCGTCCTATACACTATGAGAATGTAGCTTTTCTCGACGATAGCCACCAGTGGCATGAAGTGGAGAAACTCTCAGCCTCTGCCTGCAGTTGTGTGGGCTGATGGTTATGGAGGGGGGAACTGATGCAGACTTATAAGGCAGCAGCAAAGCATGATTGTATATTTAGCTATAGAACAAAGCTCCGTTATTTCCTCTCATCCTCAGCACTTACAAAAGCTTTTAAGAGAAAGAATTGCAAGAAACCCCACCATGTGATGTCTATATCCTTCTCTTCAAGCCCAGAGCAATTCTACAGAATGATCTCCCCTTAGCAGGAAGTAAGAAGTAACTTCTTGGCCATATAATCTATCAGTCCTTTCACACTCTCCCAGATATACTTCACTTAAACACATTGCTGGGTTGACGGAATCCTGTCTAAATTATATATGAAAGGCTCAGGCAACCATTCAAAATATTTATGGGTTATTTCTAATTTCTTTCTTTCCTGAATTCAAGGAGGGTCTGGCATCTGCATGTTCCTTCCCAATTAGAGCTGCCCCTTATTATTGTTTTTAATTTATTTGTCTATTTCTTCTCTTGGAAAGCTGAAGTTATTCGTTCCAAACTTACATTATGAATGATTGATTGATATGTACATACTGGTGTCAATAAAGTAAAAGTAAAGCAAAGAGAAAAACAGTGTCTCCGGTTCTGGGGTCAGGAACATTCATTGGGAGGTGTGGGGTTTTTTTGCGTTATTTGCATCTTAATATTGATTACTTTAAGTCACTCAAAACATCATGAAAATAAGCAGTCAAGGTCAGACTAAAGCCACATGCTTTTATCTTTAGCAAAAGACATATAATACTTCTTTTTAAAAACAAAATATCATTCATTAATCCCAACAAAGCTATCTCAGCCATTTTTTTGTTTAGCAAAATAAGGGTGCACCACAGAGATTTTCAATAATACTGCAGAGATATAATTTAGGGTTTCAAGAGGTTTATTTTTTTTAGGAAATGGAGAGGGGAATAATAATTTTAAAAAACAACAGAGAAGAGATAGGGCCATACAGAGTCAGGTGTTCTGGGTTGTAAAAAGAACTGGATTCTAGTCCTGAGCAATAGGAGATCACGGATTCAGCCCTATACTTTTCATATTTTACCACATCCCAAATTATTCAAAGACAAGTACTACCTATTTTCACATTCCTCAATAGTTCCTTTTTTATAATCAAGATTATTCACTTGTCTTCCACTTCTACATTTTACCTCTTTTCTCTTCAGCATTTTGATGCTGCAAGTCAAAATGTGGAATTTATCCTATTCCCACTCACTGAATACCCACCACAGTGAAATCCTCATTTAGAGATACTCCAATTTAGCTTTTTTATTTATTTATTTTTAGATACATACATGTTAAAGCTAATCTTGTGCTTATGACACCTATCAGAATCATTCTGAAATTATTTAATTCACAGAAATGATAACATATTCAGTTGCAGCATCAATTGTGAGAAAATTAAAAATTCAAATACTTTTTTTACCATCTGAAAAATTAGCAATATATTTATAAGGAAATAATGGTGCAATTAGCTTAGGCCCTGCTCTCATCTACATATTTGATGGTTACAAGCATCAAAGATGTAATTCTCTTTTTCAGACAATCTCTTTTATAGAAAGAATTGGAGAACATCTGTCTATCTGCTTTGCCAAGTTCACTATTTTGAGTCTCAGTATGTGTGATAAATTTTAATACTGAGCAGAAAAGAGAACAATGTTCAATAGTTCAGCAACTGGAAAAGCAATTAAAGGATAATTTAAAAACTACAATACACTGATATCCTTCCCCCCCCTACATTTCAATTCTTAATTTCACCTCTACCTATGTTCGCAGGAACACACATTACAGAAGAATTTTATTCCCTGAGATTAACAGTGTTGCGGTTCATTTTCGTTAGATCTACTTGCCAAATTGTTGCAGATTTCCTTCTTCCTACCTGTTAAGTGCAAAAGGGAGAACACTTTCTTAGACAATGTACACTTTTAGGCTTCCTTTACTGCATGGAGGAAAGGTTCCATCGCTTACCGTTGGATAGAAAACCAAAGCTCTCTGGAACAGTAGGTCAAAGTAACTTCTTTAGAAAGAGCACCATGTCAATTAGACAAAAAAACTAAATTCCACTGGCAGCAACAGTTAGCCTTCACAGTATCACCTGGCAGTTCTAGGATGGTTCTGCTGGTAAGGGCAGGTTTCGACAGATGACAGAGACCCTTCGTTCCCTGGCGACCTTTCTTCCATCAAAAAAGGACTCCTCATCTTTAAGAATTTCATGAGTGAATTCATAACGAGCAGGCCCTCTTTTATTTAAAGAAAACATTAGAGAAGACATCAGTAAGTTACCATAACTTGGAAAAGAGTTTTGTCCCAATTGACACCATACACAATTAAGAGCTTGGAAAAATGACTCATGATTCAGAAACAGAATTCTTAAAAGAATTCTAGTTCTGTTCTCAGTGAATACCCAGACTATTTCATGCATATGAACAGCTATAGCTGCTCATTAATTTCTGTAAGCTATAATCAAATTAACATATTTCCCCGAGAATAAGATCCTGTCTTATATTTTTTTTGAACCCCAAAATAAGCACTTGGCCTTATTGCCATGCGCTCAAAAGCCCGATTGGGCTTATTATCAGGGGATGTCTTACTTTGGGGAAAACAGGGTAGATATTTCCTACTTCATGGACAAGTCTTAACTACCAAGCACCTGCAGGGAAACAATATAAACTCCTCCTTATTAAACAAAGCAGATTTTCATTCGTTCCAAAGTTAGGGAACTGCAATCTGACAGAACAATCCCAAATGTGAAACTACAACTTGATTTTGTTTTATTCTAACAAACCAGTGTTTGTTATATTTTGATGTAACAGGGTACCATGATATATTAACAACAGAAATAGACATTTCCAATCTTCTCTTAGCCATAGAGGAGGGAAATATGAAGTGTACAAGCTCAAGACTCATGAAGCTGCATACCTGTCATAGAAAATTATTCTTAAGTGAAATGTCTACTTAATGTCAGTGCGTCTCAAACTTATGGACAAACAGGCATGGCTCAATGAATTTCTTTGAGCCAATAAAAGGTAGAATTTATGTTAGTAGTTGCAGCATAGAATATATATTGAGCCCAGGACTGACCCTGGGAACAGAATACATTCCAAAAAGTGATGGTGAAGGGTATCATGAAAGAATTAGTCTATCAAAGGCTACTAAATACAGTAATTACACAGGACTCCATATATAGAAACAGTGTATCTCCGAAAACCACTATCACAGAAGCATCTACTTAGTCACTATTGGGAAACAAGATGCTAGACTAAATGGCCTCTTAACCTGATTATTTAACAAAGCAATTTTTATTACCTAAGAATGTAGAGAGATCGGCGCTCCAGCAGAAGATCCAGCCAGTCCTGTGGATTCTGCTGACTAACCAGGTGCATTACACTTGTGGACAGGAGGGACAGGCCTGCAATGGTGCAGCCACAGAACTAAGCAAAAGGAAATATAAACATTATGGGATTAGAATAATACAAATTATCCAGCACTTATTAACTAATATTAGGGCATCATGTTGCCCCGAGTCTCATGTTGCAACTGGACACAGACATTCTTTTTCTATTACCTAGGAAAAAAACAATATTAGGGCACTGTGGAGTAGAAAGATTTGCCATCAGATTCATGACATGAATACCAGAAGCAGACTTTTTCCAGTGACTGAATCACATTGTCATCCTGTCAAAAATGGGGCTTACTACTGTGTAGGTATATATAGGACTGCACAGTTGATTTATTATGGAAGAAGACTTGATAGACAACAATCTCCTTATCAGAACAATCAATGTTCGGATAGGAACCAATAAATCCACAAAGGAATAGATGAGTCTAATTGTCAATGAGATTTGTTTAAGTTTATAAAATATTGACTACATTGAAGTTGCATATGGAAGTTCACATTACTAAATTCTGTAGAGATAGATACACAGACAGATATGGAATATAAGAAAGACTACCAACTTGAACGTTTCTTGCTTACAGAGATAATATTGCATTTCAGGGATTTGTTTTGCATAGAAATTTACTACTTTATCTTAACAACTAAGGGCCACTAGTACATTATACATGAATATAGTTTTTTTATTATTTATTTTTTTATTTAATTTAATTTATATACATCCCTACTCCCGAAGGACTCAGGGCGGTGAACAGCCACAAGATAAAAGTACATCATACATAGTTACAAAGCCAACTGTTTTTTCTCATTAAAAAGGTAACTGAATTTAAGTTCCAAAGGTGCTTTTTCAAAAGACAACTGGACTTCGTTTTTCCTTGAAAGCATTTTGTTTTCCATCACTTCTTCAGTTCTGACTGAATAGTGGAGGATGGAAGGATTTATATTCCTTGCAGTCATCTGGTTTTTAGCACTCTTACTGAGAGTCATTGAGGCCACTTGGAGGTTTATCTGTGCCCTCAGGGTCTTGTGGATAACACAAATGGGTGTGGAACCTTTATTATTATTATTATTATTATTATTATTATTATTATTATTATTATTATTATTATTTATTGAATTTCTATACCGCCCTTCTCCCGAAGGACTCAGGGCGGTGAACAGAATAAGATTTCATATACATATAATAATTTTTTTTTTAAACAGTAAATAATAAATTGAGTCAACTTAGTGTATCTGCTAAGACCTTGGCATAGAATTTAGATGTTTATGCTAGCCCTGCTTGTTGAAACAGAAAGGTTTTAGGGCACGTCGGAAAGTGCGAACCTTCTTGGAACTGCTGAAAAGATTGTGTTATAAAGACAAAAGTCACTCTTTTGAAGACAGCATTCTAGATGAGAGGACCGCTGGATTGAAACAATAAGATTAAACAGCCCTCTCTCAACAGAGGAGGAGGGATACAACAACACCTATCTCCTATTTACAACACAGTCATTTTAATGACTCTGGGCACAAATAATGATCTCAATGACCCTCAGAAAGAATGCTAATGACCAGACAACTGCAAGGAATATAAATTCTTCCATCCTCCACCATTCAAATCAAAATCGAACAAACTTCTTGGATGAGAAGCAAAATGTCTTCAAGGAAAAACAAAGCCCAGTTGCCTTTGAAAACCTGGATGACTTGAGAATCTCCACAGACAAACTGAATGTAAGGACATTGCTAAAAATTAATGGATTCTTGCACTATCTTCAAGAATAATCTCTTCAACCTATATCCCATTTCTGGGATCTCTTCTTCTTAATCTGATTAATTTCTAAAACTGCTGCTGCCGCCTTCATTTTGCATTTGTTTTTCTGATCTAGGTTAAAATACACATTTCCTTTGGTAAGCAAATTTCTAAAACAATCTTCCAAACTGATGAGGTCAAGCTGTATTGATGCTGGCCAGAGATTATAAGAACTAAAGTCCAATGCGTCCAGAAGACATCAGAATAAAGACAGCAAGTCTATACCACTGTCCTGAATTGACTACTAGGATTAAAACAGCAGTAATGGCATTTCAGCTAAATATTATTTCTCAAAGGGCAGATGCCTACTGTGTGTGTGTGTGTGTGTGTGTGTGTGTGTGTGTGTGTGTATATTGTTTATGTAAGTTTTCACGGGTATGTATGTGTGTATAGTTAATATTTCGGGTTTCTTCCCGTGTAATTGTGGATATATCCCTAAAAGGGTAGAAGCGACGTTTCGGCAGAATCCCATCTGCCATCATCATCATCAAAGTGCAAAATGACTGCTGACATAAGCCTGATGATGGCAGATGGGATTCTGCCGAAACGTCGCTTCTACCCTTTTAGGGATATATCCACAATTACACGGGAAGAAACCCGAAATATTTACTATACACACACACACACACACACACACACACACACACACACACATATATATATATATACACATACATACATACATACATACATACATACATACATACATACAGTATATGCATATTCTTTCTAGCCAGGTTCCACCTATGTAAGCTAAGTTGTTCTTCAGCCCTAGTTCTGTGAAATCTCATTCACAAGTTTCTGGGCTTTTTGTATCCTGCTGAAAAGCAACAACTCTGTGCTGCAATTTGGGAGACTCAAATAGCTATTTCTGCCTTATAAGGCGTCATCAGTGAGCCACTGATGTTAGGGAGGATACTTGAGAAGAGGGTGTGGCTCACTGATGACGCCTTATAAGGCAGAAATAGCTATTTGAGTCTCCCAAATTGCAGCACAGAGTTGTTGCTTTTCAGCAGGATACAAAAAGCCCAGAAACTTGGGGAAACAGGTTTGCTTATCCTGAAGTCTACTAGGGTTACAGAAAAAATGTTTGACCCTTAATATTGGAGGAAGTTCCAGAAATTCAGCCAAAACATTCTTATTATATAACTTTCCCAAAAGTAACAGATTCACCTTTTCCCAATGAGAAATTTTTCTTAACAATCAACAAGTTAAAGAACAAAACCAAATTTCACAGGAATAGTATTAAAAAAAGTCATTTGAAATAAATTGCAATAAAAAGATTTTATTGTATGTGCAACAACTTATCAAGTCTTCCTCCAAGGTCCATCATGCAATTCTATGAAACTACCAGAAAAACTACCGTATTTTCCGGCGTATAAGACTTTTTAACACATGAAAATCTTCTCAAAAGTCGGGGGTTGTCTTATACGCCGGGTGTCGTTCTCCTGTAACCAGGCAGACCAGCCCGAAAGACTCTGACGAGCCTTAAATGGCTCTGGCGATCCAAGCTCTGACGATCCCAGCTGAGTTGCCTGCTAATCAGGCAACTCAGCTGGGATCGCCAGAGCCCAGAGCCCTGTAAAAGGAAAAAAGTTTTCCCCCTCCAGCTTGCTTACCTTAGCTGCTAATCGCAACGCTTGCCTTGCTTCGCTTGCCTGAATCCATTCCATCAGCAAGCCACTCCCTGCCTGCAATCATGCAGGCAGGAGTTGTGGACTTCAACTCCCAGAATTCCTCAGCCAGCAAAACAAAGCTGGCTGAGGAATTCTGGGAGTTGAAGTCTACAAGTCTTAAAGTTGCCAAGGTTGGAGACCCCTGTTCTATTGGGTAAGTTTTTTTCCCCTTTGGGAACTTTAAAAAAAATAGTTAATTGGGGTTTTTTTAGTTGTTCTTTTTTAGACCTAGCCATTTAAAGTTTAGGAAGTTTTAAATTTAGTTTTCATATAATATATATATATATTTTTGAGCAGCTTTCTGAGATTTAGTGTGTTTCTGTGGTGTTTCACTCTAACTACACAAACACACAAAATCTCACAAAGCTGTATGTGGAATTTTGTGTGTGTAAAGTGTGAACGTTGTTTTTTTGGGCTTTTTGTGGCTGTGTGAGGTTCCTGCTTGTTGCAGGGGCCATTTTGGGTCTAGCACAGCTGCTTTTACATTGTGGGTGAGCCAGTTGTGTTGTGTGTGTGTAAAGTGTGAAAATTGTTTTTTGGGGCTTTTTGTGGCTGTGTGTGGTTCCTGCTTGTTTCAGGGGCCATTTTGGGTCTAGCACAGCTGCTTTTACATTGTGGGTGAGCCAGTTGATGTTTTTTAATTTTTATTTGGTGTGTGTTGGAAGAGGGGTAGTCTTATACGATGAGTATAGCCCAAACCCCATATTTTAACAGGAAAATTCGGGGGTCATCTTATACGCCCAGTCGTCTTATACGCCGGAAAATACGGTACAAAAGAACACTTTCTAGTCATCTATAGATTCTATGCTAACTTACCTTGACACTGTCTACATGAGGCTTTATGTGGCCACTTTTATCCAAATCCAGAACATGGACTTGAGCGAGCTGTGGCACTCCTGGGGGGAAAGCAGCATTCCGGACTCGTTGTAAGATCTCATGACATTCTTTGCTCCAGTATGATTTTTCTGTCTCCCGATACTTATGAATAGCCTACAGGAATGAAGAGATGGAATGAATAGGTTAAATGAGGACCCAGTTGTGGGGGCAATAAGCTGACTTTGTATAAATATACAAAAGTATGAAGGCTATTGCTTAACGCATTGTAAGCCGCCCTGAGTCTCCGGAGAAGGGCGGCATATAAATCAAATTTAAAAAAAAATATCTAGAAAGAAAATGAGATAGCCATCCACAAGTTTGATCACCCATATATATATGCACTCCTGTAATGACTACAGAATCTCATGCTAATCACTGTGATAAAACACCAAATGTCATAGATAACCTTTTTACATTGCCTCACATACATATTTCAGTTGAAACAGCTCATAATCAAATTCTGGGTAATCAGTTTGAGAACATGGTACCATCTTCTTCTAAAGAAGGCTGTGGAATGGGAACAATTTGATAAGTGTTCCTATAACATTATAGGGTCCCCCATCCCACTATACTGTGGTTTAGCTTTAGTTAATATGATTATTTAGTTAATATTTGGTCATATTATGTAATATGAACCCAGACAACTACAGCTTTTTCATTAAACTATTTCTAAATATAATTTAGCATGTGTGGACTCAGTCAAGGACTGGGCTTTTCCATGAACCAAGTTTTATTTGATCTTTAGCCAGTAGTTTGGGGAATATAGAAAAGAATAATCCCTGCTATAGAAATAAACTGCCCCAAAGCTATCAGGTTTTGTTTTAAACCGACCAAACAAATACCAACAAATATATGGTTGGTAAGAAATGAACACAGCATTACAATAAAGAATTACAGTACATAATTATGTATTACTGAACCATTTAAAAAAGCTGTTTTTATTGTGAAGAGAAAAGATGGGTAGGAGATAAGAGAAAGAAGGAGAATACAAATTTTAAAAATGATCTGTACGTACTTATTTGCAAATTAACATTAAAGCAATAAATTTCCAATAAAGGAATTTAGATTTAATACAAGATTTAGATTTAATATTCACATCCTGATTTATTAGTAAAGAGCTAGTTCACGCCATTAAGATATAGCCCAGATCTATTTTATTTAATAGTTTGTATAAAATTGCTCAATTTGTATCTTCCAAATACAGGTAACCCTCGATTTATGACCACAATTGAGCCCAAAATTTATGTTGCTAAGTGAGAAATTTGTTAATTGAATCACTGTATTCGTTAAATTAGTAACATGGTTGTTAAGTGAATCTGCTTTCCCCATTGACTTTGTTGTCAGAAGGTGATCATATGACCCCGGGACACTGCAACTGTCATAAATGTGAGTCAAGCAACCGAATATAAATGTTGTGACCAGGCAGATGCTGCAATTGTCATAAGTGTGAAAAACGGTTATGTCACTTTTTTCAGTGCCACTGTAACTTTGAATGGTCACTAAATGAACTGTTGTAAGTGGAGGACTACCTGTACTTCACATAAAAAGTATATCTGAAATAATCATTAAAGTAGGATGAAAATACTTCATCAAGTTAAAATTCTATTCAGACTTAACATATGCTCGTTTACAAATGAATGGCAATTAAACACCTGAGCCAAATTCATTAAAAAGGACATTTAAATGAAAAGTATATAATTTTATCCATCACTAATCAAGCAACGAAGAAACTTATCATATAGGCAAGATTGGGTACAATAGCTAATATGTTGGATCTTCCCATATCCCACCTTCTTTCAGTTGATACTTATATTTCTAATCCATGAACAGCACAACATCTGAACTGGATGTATTTATCATTATTCTGAATGACTGAACCTTCAGTAAACTATTATTTATATTGTCTATGTCTCAAGTCACAAATAATAAGGAAACATTAACCCAGGCAAAATTAAAAACTTACAGAATGTTGAGTGCAGTTTCCTAGTACTATAACCTCAGGAACCCTTGAGAATCCCACAAGATATGCATATAGTTTCCTGCTGTACCATCTCAACAACCAGCATCAAAGACATACTTGTTAGCATATTGCCATCAAAGCAAATAGCTTTCACAGTAGCTTCACCAAGGAGCAGCCAGTATCAGCAGCTCTTGGGCAGAGGATGAATGCAAGAAATCAAAATTCAGAGGAAGTATACATGGCCAGGCTACAGATCTCTTCAAACTCAACCCTACCATTTCCAGTCAGAAAAGAAACAAGTAAAAACAGTATCAGGCTAGAATGGCTATATAATAGTAGAATACTACTGTTTGTATCACATTTGAGATACAAAGCATACTGTTTATAAAAGGGGGGGGCATGATATCTCCTTTATACTTATGTTGTTCCACACAGTAATATTGTCCCATAATCTTACAAAAACTAGAATGCCCATCTTCCCATCTTGTGACAACAAACACCCAATATTCGTTGTCTGTACAAGACACAATAAACTACAAACTAGCTAGCATTATTTTAACCTAATGCATTGGGCAAAGTAGTCCAAGAGGATTGTTTATGGTTTATTAGTTATGTCGTGGAAGCCCGCAACGTGTGGTTGGTTGGGAACCCATAGGCATCTTTAATAAGATCCATTAAGTCTAATTGGTCTCTCCAAATATGTTCTAAACCAGGAAGCCTGAAACGCCTTATATGCTTAGGTTCACTCCGATAACTGGTTTGTTGAATAAGCCACTCCAATCCTGAACGGCGCAAAGGCCAGTAAGGAGGCTCGCACAAAACATTAAGTCAACTACACTTCGGCTTCAATATCGGAGCCCACGGAGTTTCCCTGGAAGCCACGCAGAGCCACCCACCCCGTCCCAATGCTCGTCTTGATAGCGGTGACGGCGCAGCTGCGGTTCCAGCTCCTGGGCCAGCAACGCCTCCTCTTCCTCGCTAATGAAGTCCCGCGTCACCGAAGCGCCGCCGGCCTGCAGCTTTCGCCAGAGAGCCTCGCTCGACGCACGGACCTCGGCCGGCCATGGCCTCAGCTGCGCCTCCTCCGCCGCGCAGAAGGCCCGAGGCGATGGCGCGGGTCGCCATAGAAGCCGCAGCAACCGTCGCCCGGCAATCTGACCGCGCGACGGCATCGCAGGTAGAGCGTTGAGAAATTAAAGCGCCCGCGGTGCATGATGGGCCGAACTCCGTTCATTTGCATACTGACGTTCTGCTTCGGCAGACAAGCAAAGGATCCCGCGTGGTGGAAAACGTCCTTCAAGGTGCCTTTTCTACCTGGACTCAGAAGACAGGCTGCAAACTTATCTGTGATTGTGTTTACGTATCACACATTAAAGACGATACTTGGCCTAGTCAACCTGGCACCTAGAACAATTAGAGGTCTTGGTAAATCATTGCTAGCTTTCTGGGACTGAAAAGAACATGTGGGATATGCTAGCCTTCACTGTCGACTAAATGTGGCTTGTATCAAATTGCATAGAGGTAGTCCTCAACTTAACGATCATGATTGAGCCTAAAATTTATGTCGCTAAATGAGAAATTAGTTAAGGGAGTTTTGCCCCGTTTTATGACTTTTCTTGCCACATTTGTTAAGTGAATCACTGCAGTTGTTAACTTAGTGACAAGGTTGTTAGGTGAATCTGGCTTCTCCATTGACTTTGCTTGTCAAAAGGAGATCACTTGATTCCAAGATACTGAAATCGTCAATTTACAGTTCAGTTGTCAAGCATCTGAATGTAGAGACCATGGGGATGCTGCAAAGGTCATAAGTGTGAAAAATAATGTCACTTTTTTCAGTGCCATTATAACTTTGAATGGTCACTAAGTGAACTGTTGTAAATTGAGAAATACCTGTACTTATCCAGTATTATAAGAGCCACCTTACAGATATGTTCATGATACACTTAACTGTAAACTGGGCAGTGTCATTTTAGCCTACTGTGTTAAGCCATTAATTGGGTTCAGTAAAAAAAAAAAAAGGTTAATTAAGCCATGGATGATCATCTCTTCTGTGCAGTCTTATTTTGTGGGAGGAGCAGAGATTCAAGCTGTATATTGGATTGCAAGGATTTTGCAATTAGCTTCTTTTGCCCATTTATATATTTTGTTTGTAAAATTTGGATAGGTATGGGTAAATTTGAGCAGTCTCTCATCCAGATAATTTAAAGACCAGATCAACTTCATTTCAACTTCATTTCAATTTACGTTCATTTTTCAATGAATGTAAAATTCAAGGCAAAAATCCTTGAGACCTCAATTGCTCTTCATTGTTCCCCACAGCATTATGAAAACAGAAACATGCAATTGAATTAGAAGACTTTGCTCAGTTTTATAATTGTTTTTAGAACCTCATCAGTATGGAAATCGCAATTTTGAAAGGAATGGAGATATTACTCCAGATACTTGAACCACTGCAAATATTTTTATACAGATCTTAGGCAAGGCACTTGAAATTCTGTTCTCCTCAAGGTGCTGACATAAAAGAATGGTTGTTAGAATACAATAGTTATCTTACTAGAACAGAACTAAATTAGAATTGAAATCACACATTCTTAATATATATGTTTATTAAAATAGGAACACCCAAAAGAAACCTACTTCATTTTTGGTCCGTATCTCCACATGCATACAAAGGTTCAAATGTTAACAAGTACAGTCTAATAAATATAATCCAGCAAGTTCATAAAAACTATATTCACTTGTATATTCTGTGCTGTAATAAAATTCAGTTGCATGTCAAAAAACAGTTCCCAATATAGGCATTTATTTCTGTTGACCTTTCTTAAGTAGAAAGTTACATCTAGAATACAACTAAAAGAAGGAAATATGTTTCTCAATTTCAGTTGAATAGAACATAAATTTTGATACAGCTTTCGTGACAACATGCATTGAAACTAAAATAATAGGACCGTAGTGAAAGAAATCCCTAGAAGAAGCTGTTAAGGAAGCGATCCAAACTATCATTCTGGAGATCATCCTTCACAGCTATTTCTGTTTGGCAAGCTGCATTGGTAGATTTCCCTTCTTTTGAGCTGTTGATAGGTTGGTAGGTTTCCCTTCTTTTGAGCTGTTGTGGAGAATTTGGCCTAAAAAAGGGTAAAAAGACAAATAAATAAATATGCTTCTACTCTTCCTTATGGATACCCCCAAATCCAGAGAGGGGACAAAATTTAATTATTCCATAATATCTATTTTTAAAATCCTAAATCAGTCTCTCTCAGTGCAATTAACTGATAGACTACTACATATTATGTATTATGCTATAATGCAAGTTGGTTTCAGTTTAATTGAATCTGAACCCAACCTTGGTTTATTCAAAATACCATGGTTAAAACAATCCTATTTAATACAGTATATGAACCTCATCATGTCACTCTTCCCATTGCCAGAAAGAAAGTGTCTTTCATATGCAACGGGAATACCCCAAATTAAGAGGGAGAAAATAGACAAATTCCAAGTTACTGTATATACTTATTAAATATGCTATTAAGAACTTTTTAAAAATCAAAGATTTTTTTAAAAAAAATGCCAAAGCAAAGATGGACACAACCAACTGAGATCAGGTTCAGATATATTATCTTAATTATAAATTGATACACTATCTGGATATAATCACAGAAGCTAGAAGGTATTCCTAAATAGGAAAAGCTATCATAAAGCTTTTATGCTTTATGATCATAAAGCTACAGGTAGTCCTTGACTTACAACTATTTCTTTAGTGACTGTTCAAAGTTACAGCGGCACTGAAAAAAGTGACATGACCATTTTTCACATAACCATTGCAGCATCCCCATGGTCGTGATCAGTTCAGATGCATGGCAACTGGTTTATATTTATGATGGTTACGGTGTCCTGGGATCATGTGATCAATCACCTTTTGCAACTGTCTGACAAGCAAAGTCAATGTGGAAGCCGAATTTGCTTTACAACCATGTTTCTAATTTACCAACTGCAGCGATTTGCTTAACAACTGTGGCAAGAAAAGTCATAAAATGGGGCAAAGCTCACAAAACTGTCTCGCTTAGCAACATAAAGTTTGGGCTCAGTTATGGTCATAAGTTGAGCACTTCCTGTACTTTAAAAGTGTTATTCAACAAAACCAGGAAATATAAAATAAAAATAAAATAAAAGTTTTATATTATATAAAAATATAAAATATTACCAGTTGTCTGAAAGAATTTGCTCCTTGCCTATTTCAGGGCTGCTAGTTTTACAGGAAAGCTGCTTTCTTCTAAAGAGGTCTGTTGGGGTACGGCATGGTGTGATAAGAAATTTGGGGTATGGTGTACAGATGGGTCTGCCCCACTTTTTTACTCTGGGTGACTCTTCACAGTCTGCAGTCAGAGAGAAAAAAAGAAGTTCTGAAGTTTACTGTGTAAGATTAAAGATTTGTTTTGTTTAGCATCCTGTCTAGCAGAGATAGATTTCTCAGCTAACCTACAAGCAGAACTTTCTTATCCCCACCCCACCCCCACACAAACACCTCTGACTCCCCACAGTTGGCATTACAATAGTGGTAAGCTACTACCATAATGAACATTAAGCTTAGTTGATATTCTTCGGGTCAATAGCTGCATTCACTAACATTGCAGATGTAAGTTAGCATGAAAAAAGGAAAGGCAAAACATCATAAAAGGGGGCATGGTAGAAACAAACAGAAAGTTATGTATCTTGATAAAAATGATTAACTGGAAGCTTCCAAAAGCTATAGAAACGGAAAAACAATTCAGAGAGATAGCATACTTTTATATGGTAATATGTTTACCATACATACACACTCATCAAGTGTTTACATCAATCAAACATATTTCTGAAGCACAGATTTATGTAAAATTTATCCATGTCTTAAAAGACCCTATTCAAAATATTTGAATATCAAAATATTTGATTTGACAAATTTCCACTTTTTGAATTTCTGATTCTTTATTATAACAAGACATTTTATCCAAATTGCTAAGAATCAATGGCAAATTAGAAGGCATTTGTCAGCCTGGGAGTTGCCCACCTTAGCTGTAAACTGCCTTTAGATCTATCTCCAAGAATTGGTCCATTTAAAAAGAAAGCTACCTAAAACTATGTCTACAACACCTTATGGAAGTGCATTTCAGAAGGTAAGCTATGTTCTATATAAAGCAAATTCCATTATATTGCTCCTGACTTATGACCAATAAATAATTTTGAACATCCAAGTTCTAGCATTACATACTAAAAAAGTATATTGTCTGCATTAGGTTATTTGAAGGACCATCTTTTCCCAATCTGATCTACCCGGCCCACCAAAGTGTGGAGGCAGGGAATGCTATCGGCCCCCTCTCTAAATTTAGAGATCCATCTGCTGAAACCAAAAGAAAGGGTCTTCTCCATGGTGGTTCCCTCCCTATACCTCCCTCTGCATCATCCCTGCAGAGATAAAATTGGCCCCCACTTTTGACACACTTTGCAAGGCTGAGAAGACATGGTTCTGCCAATGAGCATAGGAACCCCAGAATGATAGGGAGGCCATCAATCATATATTGTTCTCACCAGTGAGGTGGGGTGGTTATTGCTTTTTGTATTTTTTTTTCCATTGGGATTTTATTCTTGTAAGCCACCTGAAGTCACTGGGAATGAGTTGGGCAGACATAAATTCAAATTATAAACAAACAAACAAATAAACGTAGCTTCATAAATTTACATAGTATCCACACTCACTTATTTTTATAATCAATTAACAAATAAATGATCTTTTTAGTTTTTCTTGTAAGGCATATGGATTCTAGCCCTTGATCATTGTCCCTTTCTGTTGAAACAAATGAATATGTTACTGAACCTGGGACATTACAAAATAAAGCATCTTATCCCCTGGGAGACCTGAGATGAAATTAGAATGGAAAAGGCACTACACCTTCAGAAAAAGTGACCAGCTTCTGGAGTAGAAAAGAAGGCAAGAGAATAACAAGGAGAAAGAAGAGGGAATAAGGCAGGGACTATGCACAATATAAAATAAGGAAGAATAGTTTTTTTTTTTTATTCCTCCAAAGCAAACAAATGTTGCCCTAAAACAACTATTATCAAGAGGGAAATGCTTGTGGAAATTCCAGAATTGGAATGTGGAAACAATTTGTGGAGATGGATAGAGATACATTAATCATTTGCAGCTCTGATTGTTGGAATCCTGGAGATTCATCAGTATAATCTCATTGTCACCACTTGTCACAGATCAACATTCCCCAAAGTGCTATTTTCCAAATCTGTTGTTATACATCTTCCAATAGCCACGCTATACTAAGCTTAAGGAACTGTCATCTAACACATTTTGATAAAAGGCTGGGAAAGACTCCATCAAATGCTTTCTCCCAAAATTGTCCAGAAATGGCAATTAATATTGAGATGGAAGAGTATTTTTTTTTCTTTATACTGGATTTGCAGAGGACGGGGGCAGCAGCTCTTCTGCAACAGATGCTTTACTCAACTGAAATGCCTCCTTTCACAGATACTGAGTAAACTCCACATAGGGCAAAGATATCTTGGTCCCTATTTGCAAGATATACAGGACTTAGAAGGAAGGCAAAGTTTAATTCGTAGCATCAATGCCAAAAAAAAAAAAGAATTAAAACCCAAAGTAGAAACAGAACACATCTATAACTGCCTTTCGCAGAGTCTGTCCAAATGGAGACATGTCCTCCAGCAATTGCAAAGGACCTGGTGAAGGAACAGGGGAAAGGTAAATGGTAACCTCTATAAATCTCAGACTACTAATCCAGGCTCCATGTTTTGGAATTCATAGAGCTTGAATATTCCAAGAAATGTGAGTCTTTTTCAGCAAAGCTCTACAGCAGCAGTCCCCAACCTTTCCGTCTTGGCAGATCGGGGTGGGGGGTGGGGGAGAGGGGATGGTTCTATGTGAGTGGCAGGCCCACGCAGGAGTGCATGCAGGTCCATTTACGCAAGCAGAAGATGCACCCACCACTCACACAAATGGAACTTTGCACGGGCATGCAAGAATCTGCTGCTCACTCAAGAGGAGCTGCACACGAGAGAGCACCCAAACAGGCTAAGGCCCAGGACCCCTCCTCTACAGCATTACTTGACAAAATGGAAGAACCAAACATAGTTCTTTTAAGAACCAATCTGATGTTCTCCAAATGTATTAGGCTACAATATCTATCGTCCTCAGCCAGCATGTAGAAGCTGGGAAAGGCTTAAATATATCACCATTTTAAATATCCCATCACTCCCATCACAATGGCCTGCCGGATGCCTCCACCACATTTCCCAATACCCCCATCACATCAGCTGTCCCACTTAGTCATGCTAAGTATGTTATGGATCCTGCCAGTTAAAAGAATTTGGATTGGCAGGGTCCAGGCAGAGAACCTTTTCTGCTGTTGCCCCTACCCTCTGGAAAAACCTCCCCCCGAGAGGTGAAGCAGACCCCTCACACTCCTGGCCTTATGAACCAGTTTGAAGACCTGGCTCTGCCAACTTGCATGGGAATAACAAAATGACACACAATCTAGGAGTGGTTAGTGCCTTGAAACCCCTCCCCAACCTTTAAAAATTTATCTTATCCTTCTTTTTACCTCGCTCCATTTATATATTTTACTCTTATCCCAACTTCATCATTTTTAATAAATAATTAAAAGTGGCAAACATACATAATGCTCCTTTCTCCTATTTTCCTCACAACAACCCTGTGAGGTGAGTTGGGCTGAGAGAGAGTGACTGGCCCAAGGCCACCCAGCTGACTTTCATGTCTAAGGCAGGACTAGAACTCACATTCTCTGGGTTTGTAGGCCAGGGCTTAACTGGCTCTCACCCATTTCTCCTTTTTTTTATCATACCTTGTCTTTTTATATTGTTTATATGCTTTTATATTTTAGATGTACAATTCCCAGAGTCACTCTGAAAATGAGATGGACAGTACCTAAATTTGACAAATAAATAAATATTTGTTTTAGAAAAGACTGTAGAGCCTTGGTGGCACAGTGGTTAGAGTGCAGTACTGCAGGCTACTGCTGCTTGCTAGCTGCCTGCAATTTGGCAGTTCAAATCTCACCAAAGTTGACTCAGCCTTCCATCCTTCCGAGGTGGGTAAAATGAGGACCCAGATTGTTTGGGGCAATATGCTGACTTTGAAAACCACTTATAGAAGGCTGTAAAACACTATGAAGCGGTATATAAGCGGTATATTGCTATGTCTAAGTGCTGTAGGTGGCCATAGGCAACTGTTTAAAGATATTATTTCTTTGTTCAATTTAGCTTCTGCCTTCCCTTCAGGAACTCAAAGTGGTGAAATAGCATTCCCTCCTCCCATTTTTCCCCCAACAACCCTGTGAAGGGAAATATACAGTAGTTACCTTGCTCTTCTCCAAGAGGAAGTGGTGCAGAAAGTCGCCACTTAGTATTTCTCCTGTCTAGTTTTGGCAGTGACTTCAAAAATTCTTGCTTCAGGAACTGAGCCTTCTGTTCTTTGAACTGTTTCCTCTATCAAGAAACAAACAAGGCATATATTTATTAGGATTGTGCAGAGCTTTGGATTCAGGACGCAACCATCATAAATATGAGTCACTTGCCAAGCATCCAAATTTTGATCACATGACCAAGGAGATGCTACAACTGTCGTAAGTGTGAAATATGGTCATAAATCACTTTTTTCAGTACCATTGTAACTTTGAACAGTCACTAAATGAACTGTTGTAAATCAAGAACGACCTTCAGAAGTTTCTTTTGGGGCCTACAAACATATTCAAAATTTGAGAATAACCAGGGAGCATTGTTACTAAAAGGCTGCCATGTGCCATTGTCACTAAAAGGCTGCCATGCGGCCACGCGAGTGGTTATGGGAGCGACGTGGCGCTCCCATGTGACTCCCCTCCTGCACGAGCTGCACTGGCTCCCTGTGGTCTTCCGGGTACGCTTCAAGGTTTTGGTTACCACCTTTAGAGCGCCCCATGGCCTAGGACCGGGGTATCTACGAGACCGCCTTCTGCCACCAGTAGCCTCTCACCAACCAGTACGCTCCCATAGAGAGGGGCTTCTTAGGGTGCCGTCGGTCAAACAGTGTCAACTGGTGGCCCCCAGGGGAAGAGCCTTCTCTGTGGGAGCACCTGCCATCTGGAACGAGCTCCCCCCGGAGATACGGAGGATTACAGACCTGCGCACTTTCCGCTGTGCCCTCAAAACATTCCTATTCCAGCAGGCCGGTCTGGCCTAACCTCTTTTTTAAACTGTTTTTAAATTTTTTAAATTTTAAACTTGTCTTATAAATTTGGGGTGTTTTAAATTTTGTTTTCTGGGCCAAATTATTTAATTGTATTTTAATGGTTTTTTAACCTTTGTATTATATGTATTTTATCTTTTGGCTGTTCACCGCCCTGAGTCCTTCGGAGAGCGGTATACAAATTAATTAATTAAATAAATAAATAAATAAATAAATAAATTTAATAAATAAATAAATTTAATAAGTAAATGTAAGAAAAGATTCTAAATGTTCTATCTCTCCCTCATTTACTCCAAGTTACTTAGCTGCTTCTCCCCTGCCCATGAATATTGGTTGATTTTAACAAAGATGATGATTTTTTTCTTATGGGCTACTATTACTCCTAAACACGAAGGGAGAAGTCCAGATGAAAATTGACTGTAGGTTTTAAAGAGGAATTGCTGCTGTTGGCTATAATCTAAAATTATCAACTTGGCCTCGAGGAAGCGGGGGGGGGAGGGGATGATGACAGTTGTCTACCTCCCATCCTAGTCGAATGGCTGCTTCAGTAAAGTTCTTCCGTTCCACTTCAAACGTCTGTTTCTGCTCCTCAAACAGCTCTCGCTCCTCCTGTAGCCGCTGTTGTTCCTCTAAGAAGTAAGAACCCTTCAGGTGGGCAGGCAACTCTGAATTGGCAGCAGACATCAGTTGCTCCTGGAAATAATTTTTTTTGAATTAAATTTACAAACAGATCCATAGAGTTCAAAAACATGAATTTTTCATTATAGAGAGGCCAAGTCTTTGTTGCAGACCTACAGTTAAGCTATTGTTTTACAATAGCTTAACTGCTACAACTTTCCTCAGCAAATTAGGACGTATACTTTGACAAGGATGATTGGAATTCTGCCATGAAGAGTGAAGTGGGTCTTTCACAGAACTACAGCTCCCAGCATTCTTGGGAAGAACAATAAAGCTATTAACTAGATGAACAGAGTGTCTTTTGTTGCATGAACCAATAGAGGGAACTAGAAGGCTAACAAAAGGAAAAAGAATGAGAGTTTCTTTGAAATGCCCAACCTATGAGAATGAAAGACATTTTCAGTGTTTAAGTAGGTTTTATAGCAGCATTTTACTTACTGTGCTGCTAAATCGCTTTTTTAAAATAAAACATTCTTTTTTAATAAATAAATAAATAAAACTTTTTTAAAACATTCTTGGACTCATTCAAAAAGGCTGTTTATATGCAAATAAATATTCTGTGTTTGTTAATTCAGTAACTGAATATGTAATTAGGAGATATCAAACTAATTTCTTCTTAATTCTAGACTGGATCTCTCCTTGATAATTTTCCATCTGTTACTTCTTGTCCTGTCCTCAGGTACTTTGGAGAATAGGTTGACCCCCTCTTATCTAAATTCAAAACATCAACATTAACCCATCAGGTCATTTTTTGGTATGGGGTTGCTTTCTCCCTTCTCTGAATTAGAGGGTAAATGACAAATACAAATAGTTCTCCTTACAACTACCAGCCTTTGATATCCCAACTGCACAAAAGGCTAGGAATACCAGGAGAGAGCAAAGCACTTGGAAGCAGCCATTTACCTGGAAACACTGCTGCTGCAATGCAATCAGCCCTCGGCTCTCTTCAATCTCTTTCTTTAATTTCATTATTTCCTTGTCATGATCTGTCACAATGACCACATGGTTTGGACCATCTCCTTCAGACATTTGGCAACTAAGAGCTGTGGGAAAAGATAAAAATGGAGACTGGCTTGATGTACTTCAGGAACCTGGACTAGGAAAAATTTAGCCCGCATTCAGACACATAGACACACAGAAATGTAAATACTGGAATCATATTTAAGTGTTTTTGAAACTAGTATTGCTTGGTTAAAGAGATGTGGTGGCCTAGCAGTTAGGATGCTGGGCTTCTCAACCGGAAGGCTGGCAGTTTGAGACCCAAACACCATGTGATGAAGTGAGCTCCCATCCTTGCCTCAGCTCTCACCCACCTAGCAGTTCAGAAGCATGCAAATGCAAGGATATAACTACCGTGTTTCCCCAAAAATAAGCCCTCCCTTGAAAATAAGCCCTCCCCAAAAAATAGGTCCTCCCTGAAAATATTTAACCGCATGCGCAGCCGGTCCCCACCATTTCCTCTGGTTAGGGTTAGGGAGACAGAGCTGGAAATCAGGTAAGACAGCAAGAGGAGCCCCATCTTGCTCCACGTGCCCCAAAATAATAAGACCTCCCCGAAAATAAGGCCAAGCACTTATTTCGGGGTTCAAAAAAATATAAGACAGTGTCTTATTTTCGGGAAAACATGGTAAGTATCACTTTGGTGGGAAGGTAACGATGTTCTGTCAGCCTCAATGTATAGTCATGCTGGCTACATGACCATGGAAGCATTTTCACACAATGCTGGTTCCCTCAGCTAGGAAACAGAGATGAGCACTGCCCCCTAGAGACAGACACGACTGACCTGGGAAATCTTTACCTTTACCTTTATAACTTAGTTAAGAGAGTTGGGAAGCTGGCTCTATGCCATTTAATGTTTATCTCTAATCTTTCTTTGTATTGCAAAACAATCAGAGTTCTATCTTATAGGCTTGTAAACTAGGTCAAATTGTGAAACTGTAAATAGAATCAGAAACGTGCATTTATCTTATACATTCTTTTTTTAAAAAGCCAACCTTGCAGACAACCAACCTTATTAAACCCTTTACAACAATCTGATGGTTGTTTCACTGGTTGTCTTCCACCCCATGCCTTCATAACAACTGTTAAGTCACACTGGAGCCTAGCAAGAACCCTGGGCCATGTTTTGATTATAAGCAGCTATTTGTTTTCAGTAAATATGCCTAAATGAGAGGCTTGTTCACTCATAAACTTGAGTTTAAATTGCTTTTGGATTAGATCCAACTAGAAACAAAGCTCACTAAAAGAAAAACAGTAAGTCCCATGCCAGGTCAACCTGGCAAAACCTGCCCTTCACAGCTCCTTTGTGAGTTAAGTACACGACAAGGGGAGATTTCTCACACACCACTTTAGTGCCAATTCCAGAACACCATACAATACTTTACAGCTGCTCTTAGCTTATATATATTGCTGTTAAATTATTTATGGAATACCACAAAATATGACAGTATGAAGCATTACTTTTCAAGATTCCAGCTGCTGTCTGTTGCCATCCTGCACATAGTTTACCTTTGTAATGGAACATATTGAATAGCTCAGATTTTGGGGATTCTCCCCTTTGGCCTTTCTTCCTTTCCATATATTTATTGTGCTGCTATAAACCTTTGGTATCCTCTGTATTTGTATGCATATTACAGTTTTGATTAACTAAACACCAAGGATACACTGGAAATAGAGGGAAGGAAAAAAGATCTGCCTTTCTGAACAGGCCAGAAATGCCAGCATTCCATTCTAGGATCTAAATGCCACCCTTGGATGCTCCTCCCAAACAAGCATAAGAGGATCTTCTTTGCTCCTTCTCTGCTTGGCTATGTTATACGTTATTTGCACATGGAGCTTATTGTTCTTATTTATTTTAGGGCAATTTATTGTTATTTTGCAATGTTGTTATTAGAACACTTTAATCCAAGTTCAAGCGCAAGAAATCGGGAATGAGGGTTGGGTCCAAAATGAGTACAAGTTTATTCCATGCTACCTCTAAACAAGAATCTGAACTACTAGTGGGAAGGCAAATTGGTGGTAGACAAAAGTCAACAGAATTCAAGGAAGGCTGGACTTAGATGTCCTGTGCACATGAAGGGATTCCAAACTAATGATATGCTTGACTCCTCCCTCAGGCTTGGTCTGATCACCAGGTTGCCTGTTGATTTAATATTTTTAACTGTTTTCTGTGGTTTTTTTTTTTTAGTTTTGTGCATCACCCAGAGCCTACTGGATCAAGTGGCCAATAAATTTAAATAAATAAATAAATAATTCAAAGTGGCAAACAAACAAATTGCAAAAAGTATACCTTCTTATCTCATATCACCTCCATGAATACATGCAATTGCCTTTTAGAATTAGCATCATTTAGTCTCTTATGATAACAGCAGTGAAATTCTCTTTGAAGACTATAATGTGGGAGTTACTGTACCTTGGTTATGAACAGCTTTTATCGTATTTCTGAGCCTACCCCACTGTTCCTGGAAGGACTTGTATGGACAACTTTGCTCTGTGCCCTTGAGACCAAAAATACCAAAAAGATTAAAGGAGGTTAACCAGAAGGTAGAGCAATGGATACTCCTTGCTTAACGACTATTAATGACTGCTTTAAGTTATAATGGTGCTGGAAAAGTGATGTACAGTACATACAACTTGTACTTGCCCAGGGTCACATGATCATTATTCAGGGGCTTGGCAACTCTAGCACATTTATGACAGTCACAGCATCCTGCAGTCACATGTTTGCCATTTGCAATCTTCTCAGCCAGTTTGCAACAAGAAAAACCAATAAGTAAGCTGACAGGGAAGGCTGTAAGTCGGGATCACGAAATGTCTTGCTTAACAATAAATATTCTGATCCCTATTGTGGTCATACATTGAGGACTACCAGGACTACCAACTGCTAGAAGTATCCCTATGACACCCTTACTCTGGCACTGCCCCCATCGGTGGCCAGCATCTCTTCCAAGTCTTGGGTCACTTCATTCAGCAACTGTTTCAGTTTGGCGTTCTCAAAAGCCAGGCCCTCTTCTCGTTGTTCCTGCTTAGCCAATTGAATACGGTAGAGCTCTTCCTCCTTTCTACAACAGTAGAAAACAAGAATATACAGCTAAAATATTGCCAGCATAAAGCGAAATTAGTTAATCACTAATTTTTGCAAAAAACTGAAGTTCCTAAAGCATTCCATTGCGTTTTTGGTCACATGATTCAGCTCAGTACTTGATCATCTCTTAAATAAAATGTGAGCTCAGTTCCTAGCGATGGATACATACATGTTATTTTCTTGGCAACTATATGGGAGCCATTTGCTGTTGCTTTCTTCTGGGATTTTCCCAACTTGCCAGGTTCAGATATAGTTGTGGATTTTTTTTTTTTTCATTTCCCATCCAATTTCTAACCAGGTCTGATTCCATCCAGTCTTTTCCAAAACTGATTGCATAACAACCTGTTGGAGCATTATCATCTACTTTATCATTTGTAATTCACCACCCTAGGTATAGCTAGGGTTGTGCATACATAGTAGTTTCATGCCACTCCTAGAATGGTCCTTAGGAATCACCATGCCTAGATTTGAATGTTATAGTTGAAAATGCACGATGGATGAAACTTAGCAAAATCTCAAATATGTACAGTGCTCTCCGTTTCTTTATAAATTTCAGAGAATATTTCTCTTCTATAAAATGCTTCTCATGCTGAGAGCCACAAAGGTATTTGGGGGCATAATCTAGGTTTATACCTATTCCATAATCTCAATATGGCATATCTCCCATAATGATTTTTTTTTTTAAATTTGATTTATATGCCACCCTTATCCGGAGACTCAGGGCGGCTTACAATGCGCTAAGCAATAGCCTTCATCCTTTTGTATATTTATATAAAGTCAGGTTATTGCCCCCACAACTGGGTCCTCAATTTACCTACCTTAGAAAGGATGGAAGGCTGAGTCAACCTTGAGCCTGGCGAGATTCGAACCTGCAGTAATTGCAGGCAGCTGGTCTTAATATCAGGGTGCTTTTAGACCACTGTACTACCAAGGCTCTGATTATTGACTTTGTTGTATTACAGATATCCATGCCACCTAAATCTCAGGTTCTGTCCTCCTCTTGGTAGGCCAAATTCTTCCAAAGGTTTTGCCCAGCAACATCTTTCTGAACAAGAGGGGGAGGTAAATGCCAGCAACTTACCTGCCCAGAGATCTCCCAGTTTTCCAAGTGGCCCTCTTGCCATCCATCCGAGGAAGGGCATTGAGAATTTCAATTGCTAGGAAATAGTAAGCCATATGCCTAAGTAGTGAATCCACTCACCTTCCCCAGCCTACTTCCCCAGATTTGACACCCAAAATCAGAGGGTAAACATTTGCCTTCAAGTTCTGCTAGCAAAAGCTCCACACCTCTCTCTTTCATTTCCGCTATTTAAATTGCAAAAGAAACTTCTCTAGTTTAACATTTCAGAACTGTCATTATGCCTGCTTCTCATCTAGCCAGTGGTTAAGAGACTGTCTGGTGTTTTCCCAAATGTCAGAATATAGCTGAGACAACGGTAGGGCTTTCTTGACCTATGCACTTAATAAATTCAAGAAAGGAAAAAAAAACAGACCCAGGAAACTACAGACCAATCAGTCTAATATCAATACCTGGGAAGATTCTGGAAAAGATAATCAAAAAACAGATCTGTGAACAACTAGAAGCAGGTTTGTTAAAAACAGATCATGCCAAACCAATCTTATTTCATTCTTTGATAAAGTAACTAAATTAGTAGACCGGCGAAATGCTATAGACATAGTATACTTAGATTTCAGTAAGACATTTGACAAAATAGACCATAACCACTTCTTGGTAAGCTAGAAAAATGTGGAATAGAGAATATCACCGCCAGATGGATTTGTAGCTGGTTGACAAATCATACTCAACAAGTAGGTCATAAAAGTACTACATCCACATGGTGAGAAGTAAGCAGTGGGGTACCACAAGGCTCCATTTTAGGCTCAGTACTCCTCAATATTTTCATAAATGACTTAGATGAGGGAATAGAAGGGGAACTCATCAAATTTGCAGATGACACTAACCTGGCAGGAATAGCCAACACCCCAGAAGACAAGCTCAGGATCCAAAAAGATCTTGAACAATGGGCCCTATCCAACAAAATGCATCTTAATGTGGAGAAAAGCAAAGGTTTACATTTAGGCAGGAAAAATCAAAGGTATAACTACAGATTAAGTGAGACCTGGCTCAAAAATAGTAGCCGTGAGAGGGACCTTAGAGTCCTAGTGGATGATCATTTGAATATGAGCCAGCAATGTGCAACAGCAGCCAAAAAGCTAATACAATCCTGGGTTGTATAAACAGAGGCATAGAATCAAGATCACGTGAAGTATTAGTGCCACTTTACAAAACCCTGGTAAGACCACACCTGGAATACTGCAACCAGTTTTGGTCACCATACTACAAAAAAGATGTTGAGACTGGAAAAAGTTCAGAGAAGAGCAACTAAGATAATCAAAGGTCTAGAGACTAAACCATATGCAGAACGGCTGCAGGTTTTGGGTCTGGCTAGTCTAAAGAAAAGAAGAATTGGGGTGACATGATAGCAGTATTTCAGTATTTGAGGGGCTGCCACAAAGAAGAGGGGGTCAAATTATTCTCCAAAGCACCAGAGGGCAGGGCAAGAAACAATAGTTGGAAACTAATCAAAGTGAGAAGCAACCTAGAATTAGGGAGAAACTTCCTAACAGTGAGGACAATAAACCAGTGGAACAGCTTGCCTCCAGAAATCGTGGCTCCTTTATCACTGGAGGTTTTTAAGAAGAGACTGGACAGTCACTTGTCTGAAATGGTATAGGTTCTGCTGCTTGAGCAGGGGGCTGGACTAGAAGACTAGAAGTTTCCAGGAAATCCCTTCCAGCTCTGTTCTGTTCTGTTCTGTTCTGTTCTGTTCTGTTTTATTCTATTCCATTCCATTCCAATTCTTATTCTTATTCCTATTATGTTTTAATTCAAATATAATGTATGTCTGCTAGCACTCATTGATAGCTGGGCTATCCAAGACAATAATATTATGAACATTATTTTTTTTAAAAGAAACCTACTATTTATTTATGCAGTATTATTTTAGAAACCATGCATATCCTTAAGATCACATTTTCCTGCAAAGACCCTTGCTGAATTTAAATCTCAAAACTTTCCTCACTAGTAATCCTTATATCTTAGCCCTTGTTGTACAAAAGTCATGGCTTCGTGGCTGGCTAACAAAGTGCATTTGGGGAAGGGAAAGAAGAATACTTTGAGTCTTCTTGTTGGTTTATGAATAGCTGATTGCATTTATATTTTTCTCAGGTACAAGTCTTGGAAATCTACTAATAATTGATTAAAGCTGGTTTGATCATATATGTATACCTCCCCAAAAAATGGGGCGGAGGGGGAATGAAGCACAGTAAAGTTATACACAGACTTTAGCAGGAAAAGCTGATTATTTTCTGCTCATTCTAAGATCAGCACAAGCTCATCTTAGAATATGAGTGAAATAAGATCAGTGTCCCATGATCCAGGAGCCATATCAGGGTTTCCAGATGGTTCTGGTACCAATGTAACAGCAAATAATAAAAGGGCCTGCAATTCCCCACACACACACACTTGTAACTGCTCACTTACTTCCTCTCTTGTCTGTCTTGTTAGTTAAAATCTGGCTCATCTTGTCTTTCAGTCGAAGCAGTTCTTGTTCCTTCCTCTTCATTTCATGACCATGCTGGTTCTTCTGGTTAGCCAGAGAACTGAGGAGCTTGGTGATCTGCTGGGAGAACACACTTACATTCAAAGCTAGGAGAGTAGATAGGGTCTTTCTGCAGCTCCCTTGATGGACTAGTTTTCCAGGAAATCCCACAATCCAAGCGGTCTTTCCTTTAATAGACCACTATCAACTTTCTTTCTCTCAAGCACAAGACATAAAATGCTCCATGGGCCAGCAAATTTCAGGCCACACAGTGATATATGAAACAAACAAATGAAAAAAGCATTGTATTGAGGGGGGGGGAGATTATGGTAAAGGAGGAAGAAAAAGCATCACATATTTATTCAAGGACAACATGCTTCTATGAAGTTTTTAAGTGTTAAGTGTAGACAATTTTAAAGCCATTGATTAGTAACAAAGTTATCAAATAAAACTGTATACATTCAAACTAAAATATTTTAAAATCAAATCTCATTCACCTAATGCCCAACATGACTGAATCAAGTAAATTTGCTACTTACTACCAGTCTGTCATTATTTATCTGTAAAAGGGATACAAGGACCTAAAAAACTTGCCACATACCGTTAAAAAATAACATTCAGGAATAGAAAATAATACATTTAGTCTCTACTGCATTTTTAAATTAACTCTCAATACTTCCTTCTTTGTTCTATCTTAAGCTTTTTTCCCTTTTTTTCTTATCACAAATACCGTACCTTTTAGAAAATTTTCCAATTGGGTAAAATAGTAGATTCTATTATGTTCTGTTATTAGTAGTGCCTACCTACTTTCTGATCCTCCTCAGTTTGAACTGATCTTGTCCTTATTCTTTATTACTTGTTAAACCAGGAATTTCTTCTATTTTTTGTCTTTGTACTACAGTATTGCTATAATCATTATCTACTGAAATCTATGCTAACCAATATGTGTTTTCATACAATTTAAAGCTAATATATTTCAGATAATTCATGTTGCTTTTACTTGTTTTGCACAGTGCCTAGGTGCACTGATGCATTATTAACTATATTAGAATATTAATATACAAAATCATTAATCAAATCCATCAGTATTTGTTTGTTTTGCTTGTTTCCCACCTTTATTATTTTTTACAAATAACTCCAATACACTTTCCTCTTCCTATTGTACATTCTTTTAGTATAAATAAAATCTTAGCAACTAAACCTGGACAACATTTATACTTATGGAGAGAGTCCAAAAGGGTGTTTACAGTGTATATACTTGTCTGCATTATGACTGTGAGTGTACAGGTCAAGTCAAACCCAATTTAATGACACCTTCTTTTGCTGTACTGCATTTAAAGTAATTCAAAGATTAGCCTGTTTTCTTACACTCATTTTCTCTAACCTGTGCTTTTCAGATATGTTGGGCTAAAAGTCTTAGAACTTCCAATTTTTCTAGGCTCTACACATTTCATCAGGATCAGGAAATTTGTCTTACAATGTTCAATAGTAATCATTAATAATATAAAATTTATTAAATAAAAACTAGAAAATGGGATTGTATCTAGGGCTAAAATGAAGGATTTGCAATACAGGTAGTCCTTGACTTACAACCACAACTGAGTCCAAAACTTCTGTTACTAAGTGAGACATTTGTTAAGTTAGTTTTGCCCCATTTTACGACTTTTACTTGCCTCAATTGTTAAGTGAATCACTGCAGTTGATAAGTTAATAACCCGGTTATTAAGTGAATCTGGCTTGCCCATTGACTTTGTTTGTCAGAAAGTCACAAAAGGTGATCACATGATCTTGAGACACAGCAACAGTCATAAGTATGAACCTGTTGCCAAGCATCTGAATTTTGATCACATTATCATGGGGATGTTTCAAGGTCATAACTGTGAAAAATGGTCATCAATCACTTTTTTCAGTGCCGTTGTAACTTTGAACACTAAATGAATTATTGTAAGTCGAAGACTATGTGTAAGTTAGCTCCAGATGGATCAAGAGTGATGCGATAAGCAATCTATGGGAGGCTGACCTGTACATCCCTCAAAGATGCTTTTTTACTTTTACTTTTACTTTACTTTTATTTGATTTATATACCGCCCTACTCCCGAAGGACTCAGGGCAGTGAACAGCCAACAATAAAATACATACATACAAAATTTAAAAAGCAGAAATAAAATTGAATTAAATAGTTTGGCCCAGACAGATTAAAACCCCAATCAATTTAAAACAAATTTGAACTTTGAGTATTAAAAATATTAAAAATATTAAAATATTAAAATTGTTTAAATAGAGGGAGAAAGTTAGGCCAGGCCCGCCTGGTGAAATAAAAAGGTCTTTAGAGCGCGGCGGAAGGTGCGCAGATCCGGGATCCTCCGTATCTCCGGGGGGAGCTTGTTCCAGATAGTAGGTGCCCCCACAGAGAAGGCTCTCCCCCTGGGGGCCTCCAGTCGACATTGTTTGGCTGACGGCACCCGGAGGAGCCCCTCTCTATGAGAGTGTACCGGCTGGTGGGAGGCTATTGGTGGTAGTAGGTGGTCCCGCAAGTACCCAGGTCCTGAGCCATGGAGCGCTTTAAAGGTGGTAACCAAAACCTTGAAGCGCACCCGGAAGACCACCGGGAGCTAGTGCAGCTCGCGCAGGAGGGGTGTTACATGGGAGCGCCATGTCGCTTTTCTGTTGCTCCTATACTTTTTGTTGACCCAAGTGCCCAACACTTCCTAGCAGGCTGCATCCATGTTAACTCAAGAGAGAAGACGTTTAATAGACTCATCACCTTATTTATTTATTTATTTATTAAATTTTTATACCGCCCTTCTCCCGAAGGACTCAATATTAGAAGGGCTGATTCAATCATTTTTCCCTTGCTTCACTCACTTCCTCCTTCTCTTCTTTCAGCATATCATTCACGTGTTTGTTTTTGTTTTGAAGCTGTTGTTCCTTATTCTGCACAATTGCAATTTCTCTTTCAAGTACTTCCACACGTTCCTATGAGGGCAGGATGTGGGGACAGACAAGAGAAAGAATCATAGCTAAGAATTAAATCAAGTCTCCTGCCTGACACCAATATAAATTACTTCATTAATTATATTACAGAACTAAGACATTGGTATACTTATTACTAGGAATGAAATCCTCACTGGAGAAAAGGAACATTATCAGCAGTAATTCCAGGCTTGGAGAAAATAACAACAAAAATGTACAATAATATGATTGCATAAGTGTGCATTGTAAGTGGCTGCTTTGGGGCTGCTTTTCTTCAGCTGGAACTTGGGTCTTTAGTCAAGGTAGAGGGAATTATGAACAGTTCCAAGTATCAGTCAGTTCTGGCATAAAACCAGGAGTGCTCTACTACTGTAAAATGCTGATCATGAAGAAGAATTTCACCTTTCAATACAACAATGACTCAAATCATACCTCCAAATCAACAAAAGAATGGTTTCATTAGAAGATCAAAGTTTTGGAATGGCCCAGCCAGAGCCTGGACCTGATTCCAATTGAAAATCTATGGGGTGACCTGAAGAGAGCTTTGCACAGAAGATGCCCTCACAAGCTGACAGATTTGGAGCACATTTACAAGGAAGAAGGGAGAAGATTCGCAAGGAAAGATGTGCCATGCCAATAGGTTCCTACCCTAAAAGACTGTATGCTGTCATAAAATGTTAAATATGTTATGTTAAAGGTGGAAAAATATCTGAAGTGATTTTTCTTTTGATCTGATTTTTTTTTACATCTAAAAAACCTGGCATTCTAACAGGGGTATGTAGACTTTCTATATCTACTATGCATACACTGTATAAAGGAACAAGTGCATATATCAATACTGCTGTATATGGCAATAGCACTTAGACTTATATATCACTTCACAGTGCTTTACAGACCTATCTAAGCATTTTACAGAGTCAGCCTATTTCCCCCAACAATTTGGGTCCTCATTTTACTGATTTTGGAAGGATGGAAGGCTGAGTCAACCTTGAGCTGGTGAGATTCAAACTGCCGAACTGCAAGTAGCCAGCAGTCAGCAGAAGTAGCCTGCAGTACTGCACTCTAACCACTGAGCCACCATGACTATTCCCGATTTTTCTTTTTTGCCATACAGGACAACAATAAACTGATATTCACTTTATTGTACTGATGTATTGCAGGAACAGAATGGAAAGGGCCAGTCATATCGCTAGTTATTAATTTAATGAAATACTGGAAGATATTAATAACTATCTTTGCCAAAATTCAAATATTTGCCAAAAAATCATGTGCATTTTGAAATGGAAATATGCCCATTTTAATCAGTTGAATGACAATAATTTTATTTATATAAACAATCGAGGAAATAGTGTATCAAAACTTGCAGCTGCTCTATATCAATGATTGCCAAATATAGTCACAACTCTTTGCTACTACTACTTCGATAATTAATGCCAACCTACCATGAATATTCACTTTTCTGAAGTATTCCCAAGAAATTATCTCATAATATTTTGGAGTAATGAGTAAAATGAAATTGGGGGGAAAACATTCTTGTTGTGACTCCCATGTAAACACCATATCTTTACTTGTGTAAACAGAGAACACTAAATTTTAAAAACCTTTGCATTTGACAAAGTTTTCTGGTTAGGTAGATAGTACAAAAATATCTATGTAATCAAGCAAGTGAAAGAGCTTTTAAGGCTTAAATTGAATTCATGCAACTGTCCATCTCCTTAATTATTCAGGATTACAGTATACCTATCTCTTCACCTGTGCTGTCATCACAAGTAAATCCAAAACTCTACCCAGCCTGCTTAGAAAATTGCATGGCTTGGGGCTGTAGGCAGGATCATAGATATATTCAAAGTCCCCAGTGTCCCTGTTCCCAGACAGAAGAATCTAATAGACTGCGATATGACTAAAGCCTTCTAAGAAATATTAATATTCACATGTATCCCCCTTTAGAGCATGTAAGCATCAGGAAAGATATTATACAACAATCACTATGTATTGGCAATGGACAGTTTGAGAAAAACATACATACTACTTCTATTTATAGATCTAGTTTATGATGAAAAGGACACCTGAGCAATCCACATTTATATTATATTACTTTTGGTAATTATTAGAACATTGTAAATCGAAAGGTACTCTGATGGAGCTGTTGGACAGGCAGGCAGGCAGGCAAGAAATTGGGGAATACTCCAGGATTGTCCCTGTTAGCAGACTATCTGAAAGGATAAATTCTGCAGCATGAATTCCTGTTCATTCCAAAATAATTGTACATAAATTTTCTTGGCAGATTTTGCTTCATTGCCATTGGTTTGGGTTGTTGTTGTTGTTTTTAATGTTTGGATTCCAAAGTATCTTTGGTTAGTCACTGATATTAGCTAATACACAGGCCACACGCATTACAGAATCTAGAAGTTCTGACCTTGAGTTTACCCTGCTGTTCCCTCAGATAATCCAGTTCTTCATCCCGCCGCATCTTCTCTGTCTCCATGTCACCTAGCTTGGCTGATGCACTTTGGTACAGATTCAGCAGTCTGCAAGCCCCATTAACCAATTCCAGGATGTCAAAGCCGTGCTCAATACCATCTCCAGAACCATCATCCTTATAAAGGGCAGGGAATCCCAGTACTACCAATTCCTAGGCAAATGTACAGTTGAAACATAGAAGAGGTAATAGCAATACCAACAGCAATACATTTGGACTTATATATTGCCCCATAGTGCTTTCGAACCTTCTCTAAGTGGTTTATAGAGTCAGCATATTGCCACCAATAATCTGGGTCCTCATTTTACTAACCCTGGAAGGATGGAAGACTGAGTCAACCTTGAGCCAGTGAGAATCAAACTCCAGGCTGTGGGCAGAGTCAGTCTGCGATACTTCTAACCACTGCGCCACCAGGACTCCTAAAAAATTTCACAGAGTGCTTGTCATTCTTAAAAAACAACAAGCATAAGAATACATAAGAGAATTAAGTACCAACTTAGGTTAATAGTAAATCAAACATGAAGATGAAGAGATCACATAGAGATGAGGTATTAGGAATATAGATATAAGAGATACGTTAGAATAAGAAAGAGAAAATGTATAATTCTGAATACAGATTACCATTGCGACATGTAAAGATGGATTTTTGTTTAATTGTTTGTGTGTTGTGTTGTTGTTTGCATGTTTGTTTGTATTGTTTTCTTTTTTTTTTTGTTTAAAAAATGTTTAATAAAATATATTTTTTAAAAAAAAGAATATACAAGAGAAACAGGATGGTATCTTTATGTCAGGGCTGTCATACTCCCAGCCCGCAGGCCGAATGCGTCACGTACTGACCATGCCCATGCCTGGTTTAGCGAAGGGAGGAAAAGTCCCAATACATCACATGATGCTGCTGTGACGACATGAGCTTAACATCCCTGCTTTATATGATACACAAATGTGTTACAACAATTCCAATAGGCACAGCATCCTCAAGGTTTTAAGACCTCAACATATAGGCCAAACAAGAGAGAGAGAGAGAGAGAGAGACAGAAGAGAGAGAGAAAGAGAAAGAGAAAGAAAGAAGGAAGTGTGGTAGTTTGTACTTAACATCTAAAAATGTCACTTTTAAGATCTTACTAGAAATTGATTTTCTTCTCCTTATAAATTATAATTGAAGGACACCGCACTCTATGATATGTCCATGTCCAAGCACAAGGAAACTGCAAACCACTTTTGCAGATATCCACCGTTTTCTGCTTCCAAGTTCATGAACTTGAATGTATTAGCCCACCCAGGCCAAGTCCACCAATTAAATTTGTCTTTCTTATATGATAAAAAGCCCAATTCAACCTACAGAACATCCGAGCTCCTAAAGAGTTAATAAAGGCACAAAAGGCCCACTCAGCTCCATTCATTTTCCTCTCATTATTTTTCAGCTAGCTGCTCAGTTTTTGTAGCTGCTCCTTGATCAAGTTACTCATTGTTTTTAAGCAATCCTTTTCCAAGCACCAGTACAATTCTAAAGGATCAGCTTTCTATGAGACTTTAAAACATTGACCAGATCTAGATTTGTTCTCAGCATTATCAAAATACCAAAATTACAAATACTTAAAGAGTGTAATTGAGTGAAATTCCTCACCAACAGATCTATTTACAGGTAGATGATTTAGTGTAGCTTTTCTGTTAGCAAGTTGATACAATCACTTAGAAATTAACTTTCTGCCAAAAGTTACATAAAAAAGACTCTTAATATTTTAAAATATCTCAGCAAATGATTAGAAGGCACACGGTAGTTGCACACTTTAAATTATTAGGGCTATGTAGCACTTCCAATTCAGATACTTGGAGTTCCTGGAGATAAAAATTTAGAACCTGTCTACAATTCCAAAACATAAATGCATTTTTTCCCAGAATGAGGCAGTGACTGCAAAAAAAAAAAAAAAAGGCCTTTCTCTCTTTGGTAAGGCTATACAACAGAGATCAAGAGGCTTATGCTAGACTAACATATGGCTTTAGTGATACTTCATAGCAGCTCATCTACATGGAAAATGTGTAGCTTTTTTTGGTGGGGGAAGGAGAACCTTGGGGGAAGAAATGGTGGACTGAAGACAGCTCTGTGAAAAAGAGAGTGATGACTATGGAACAATGAAGAGCTGGTGACTGAACCGGCTCTTCCATAATTAATTCCAGTCCAGACAATGAGAGCATCTAAGTCTGTCCACAAGTCCTTGCAAGGAGACCACAAGATAGCAGTTTGGTGGATTTAGCACTCTGGGAGATGGGGAAATAGACATCTTGCTCAAACTATGGTTAGTGTCTTTGAAAGAACATTAAACTTGCATATTTTCTTTCTAATCACTTTCAGAAATTCCTTGTTAATTGCTCTTCAGCTATTACGAACCTTTGGACTGACAGGTTTTACAGTACCAGGTGAGTTTCTTTCAATCTTTTGGGGAAGAAGTTTTAACTACAAGTGTAAGCATTTTTTTAAAAATAAACAGCAAAAGGGTGATTGAAATTCTAATGTTGGAAAGCTACAAATAAACTAAGGGTCCAGAGAAGTTTGAAATAACATTTTAAATGATAAAGAATCCTTCCCATAGGAAAATGCTTTTGCTTTGATTTTTTAAAACCACTTTATCTTTTCTGTACCTTTTACCTTTTCTTTTTATTCTTTCTGTTTTTTTAAGTTTGTATTAATTTTTACTATTGTTATTCAAAGTTGTCCCCAATGAAAGCAGTAACTAGCAAAATGTTCGAAGTATCTAAAAATTCTCTGAACACATATAACATATGAACAGATATGGCTGTTGCTATTTGTGGAACTTGACATAATCAAATGAACAGCAGAAAAGGCAGTGGAAGGACACATCAACATTCAGAAGACTTGATGCCTTTTCATACATACTCTCCTCTGCCCAGAAGATGCCTACCTTATTGAGGTAGGAAATACAGTGATCCACATTATCACTCCAGCAGACAATATTATCTAACTCATGAAAGTTTCCTTGTAGCTCCAAAGAGTCAGTGAAGTGGGCTGGACTGAATGCAGACTCAGCTGATGAAAAACCCAGCTCAGATATATACTTGCTCATGAAGCACTGTTCATCTACAAGGAAAAGGACAAATAAAATACAAAAGGATTGTATACAAAAGGGGTTATGACCATTAAGAAGAAAGAAGAGCCCAAGGATATTGAAAGCAAGTTATCATAGTTGGGGTACCAATCATAAAACTTTGTTAGTCCTAAGAAAGGAAATATTTTCTAATGACTCAAAGTAGGGAAGAACAATGTCCAGGCAACTTGCTCATACCAAGAGTCATTAATTTTGTTCTACACATTTGTGTCCTGCCACTAATACACAACCAGGTCTGAATGCAAGCCATCCACTCATGCATACAGCACAGCAGATGGCAGCACTACCAAATGTTAGAGATTCCCCATCCAAAAATACTAGGCATTTAATTAGCTGTTGGATGGAAATCCACTGAAAAACTTATAGTAGCTAAAAAGTTAAGATGGGCAGTTGAAAAATATTTTCTAAAAAGATAACAAATCACTTCTGTATTGCTGCTGGGAAAATTATATAGATGTATCTATGAAATTAATCAAGTGCTGAGTGCAAATCAAGGGAATGGGGAATGGACAACTGCATTCTGAAACCATAACCCCAAGCTTTCCAGTAATCAGACTAGCCTTTCTTCCCAGCTACAGTATAATAATGTAGACACTTCAGTAATACTCCTTTTTCTTGTCAGAGGAGGAGGAAGAGTTGGTAGCCATAAAGCAACAAATACAAAAGCCAATGCTGTAATAGCAGATGTCAGAAAAGGATTATAGACACCCAAACTCAAACCTCCATTCAGGCAATGATTCTTACAAGGTTTGTGTTTGGGGTGTTTAACAACTGGATTCATACATTGCATTCAGCCCTGACTTATTAAATAAACCAAAATATGTTTGGGTTCACACAACATGCTCATCTAAACCATCGCTTACTAACCTCAACAGCTGGTTTTAATAACATACTGTACTCAGTCAAACACCCATGAATGGAATGATTATAGTAGGTGTGTGAACCTTCTGTACTTATTTCTACAACAACAGATTAACAGGACTACCCCTGTGGAAGTTCAGCATACAACGAATAATCTCATTATTCTAAGAACAGAGTAGTCAGCATGCATAGCTCTTGACTTCCCAAAGAAAGGGTGAAATGAAATTGACCAAATTAGCAAACATTGATGGAGAACTAAACATTAACAAATATTTGCTCCTTTATAATGCCTTTCCAATTAGGATTAGACAGTTACCTGCTAAAAACTCTGTTCTCGGTGTGGCTGGGATGCTTAAAGGTTCCATTTTCTCCTTAGCATTCATTCAGACACCTTAAAAAAAACCAAGACATGAGAGCTCCAAACCCAAAAAATCCCCTAAGGGGAAAATGGTGAATTACTTCCTAATGTTGCTTTAAAAAAAACCCACTACAGAATATGCATGAAGTTCCCAGACATGAAGTCACCCTCCAAGTGGACTTGACTTTAGTCTGCAAGAAGATACAAGATGGCTGGCAACTCCAAACAAGGAGGCTCAGTCAGTGGTGAAATCCAAATTTTTTTACTACCGGTTCTGTGGGTGTGGCTTGGTGGGTGTGGTGTGGCTTGGTGAGCGTGGCAGGGGAAGGATACTGCAAAATCTCCATTCCCACCCCACTCTGGGGCCAGCCAGAGGTGGCATTTGCCGGTTCTCAAAATTTCCACTACAGGTTCTCCAGAACCTATCAGAACCTGCTGGATTTCACCCCTGGGCTCAGTCTCTTAAATAAGTACTGTTTATTCATTCATGTTAAATTTCTTTAGAAGTTGGGCTGTAAGCACATTAAATAATAGCACCAAAGTTTATGCAATAATCCAGATTACATTCAAAGGAGACTCATCTTCACTGAACAGATAACCAACCGTATGTCATAGTAAGCATATTGGTTATGTTTATAGCTTATATTGTTTATTGTATTTAGTGAATGGTCTCCTTTGAAGGTATAGTACATTGCTGTATGGCAGCATGCATATTGATCAAACTATATGTTGATGTTATTTAATGTATTTACATCTCAACTCTTAAAATTTTGCAAAGCAAAAATATGAGCAAATAGTAAAGGGCTTATATCCAGATCTTCCTCAGAGTCCTTATCTGATCATTCTCTCTGCATCAGATTGAAACATGATTGCCATCTTTTCCAACAATTTTATTAATTTGGGAGAACAAATATTAAAGAATCCAAATATGATGAGTGCTTTTCTTCATCCCAAAAATCTGAAAGCGACATTATACATTGGAATGCAGTAGCCAAAAATTTTGAAAGTTGTATTTTTCTTTTTCTCTTTTGGTATTTCTTCTGATCTGTGCATGAAAAGGCTTAACTAGAAAACATACAGGCCAAAATTTGAGGGAGAAAAAACCATTCACTTTTTATATATCTTGCACATGTACATCTTTAAAGCCAACTGAACCTTAAGTTGTTGACATATTAAACCAAATTTAACCATAGTTTATAAAAACACAATTGACTGGGTTTACCACAACTGTAACAAGCTAGCTATATTTTAGTAGTCACAATCCACATTTGTGGTAACTGTCACAATCATTCAGTGAGTTAAAACAATCTTCAGTCCTCTCCTCCCTTCACTCTCTCTCTCTCTCTCTCTCTCTCTCTCTCTCTCACACACACACACACACACACACACACAACACGCAATGTATTTAACTACAACAAAAAGCTGAAGGACCTAGACCCATTCCTCATAAATCTAGTTCTCCAAACTGCCTAGTATTTATAGATCGTCCAAAGAAAACTATAATTAAAACAATAAAACCGTAGAAATGACTATAGAAATTATCAGTATAATTTCGCCGATTTAAACGGCGAAGTGTGATAATTTAGCCCAATGTAACTCTTTAGAGTCTCCCCCAATGCCGATTGGTGAAAAAGCCCACCACGCCGTCCCCAGCCGAGACTCGCCAGCTGTAATTGAATTCCCTTCGAACGCCTTTTCTAAAGTCCCCGCCCTTCGGCCGCGCTCTTCGCTATTGGATAAAATCCGAATTCGGGAGGTATTCTGCTTTGAAGGCATGCTGGGATGTGTAGTTCCACAACATCGATTTGCTAGATATGTGATTTGACGTACATAAACCGTGAAAACAGCAAATCTGCTTATTGTCCTCCTTCAGCCTGGGGAGGGACCAACCTCAACATTTTCACAATCTGCTCTACCGCAAGAAAACCAAAATAATAACTGTGAAAAACCCTTGAGCTTAAAGATCGAATCTGCCAAGAGAATGCCTTGGAAGATAGAGCCAAGATAGCAGTGACTGCTTTAAAACTTAGAACGACATGAGATGAGATTACATGGCCATATTTTTAAACGACCAGATGCCATTTATTTTAAAGAACATCTTTTATCTTTTAACAGCGAAAGAATAAACCACCTGCCAGAAATAAAGGTCATAGAGTACTGAAAAACAATTACAGGTAGTCCTTGGCTTGTAACAGTTCATTTAGTGTCATTCAGTTACAATGACACTGAAAAAAAAAGTGACTTTTGATCATTTTTCACACTTACAACTGTTGCAGTATCACCATAGTCATGTGATCAAAATTCAGATGCTTGGAAACTGACTCATTTATGAAGGTTGCAGTGTCTGGGGTCATGGAATTATCTTTTGTGGCCTTCTTACAAGCAAAATCGATGAAGCCAGATTCACTTAACAACCATGTTCCTAATTTTAACAACTGCAGTGATTAGCAACTGTGGCACATAAGGTCATAAAATGAGGCAAAATTCACTTAACAAATGTTTCACTTTGCAACAAAAAATTGGGCTCAATTGCGGTTGTAAGTCAAGGTCTACCTGTAAGCAAAAAGCAATACATGCAAGGAATAAGACTAGGAAGGCCCAGATTCACAGGATGAGCTCAATATTTACCTCACAGGGTTGTTGTAGGGAAAAATAAAAAAAGAAATGCTCTGTAGTGTTTTGACCTTCTAAATGAAAGATGAGATGTCATAGTGGTTAAGGCACCCAGTTGGAAACAAAGAGGCTGTGAGTTCTAGTCCTGCCTTAGGCATGAAAGCCAGCTGGGTGACTTTGGGACAGTCATTCTCTCTAAATAATAAAGGTGGGATATAAATAAACCTCAGATACTAAAATCCATAAAATGAGAATTTAAAACTTCCCAATTTGCAGTATGAATTGTTGAGTTCCAGCTTTTCCAAACGACCTGGTATCAATGGACTAAAAACATTGACCATGTTCCCAGAATATTCATGAGCCCAAGATTGGAAAAGCTTTAAACTTCCCTTGGACAACCCTCCAGAGAAAATACCAAGTAGGTACAGCAGGAAATAGTTAGAGACATCTTTTGCAACTGCTCGATGTAATATATCCAAAGACAAATATTCATCTAGAACCATGTTCATATTATCTTGTTAAACCTTGATTCATAGCTAACTGGTAGCAATAACTACCAGTAGCTGAGTTTCTACAATATATCAACCAGAAACCAAACAATTTACCTTGAGGCTTAATGCTGAATAAAGACTCTATATATGTAACCCAAAATTAAGGTTCTAGTAGTTGATTGCCCAACTTACTTTTATCATTTCCAAGTAAATGATTTCCTTTCACAACAGCTTAGGAGGAGCAACTGCTTACTCTTATGGTATGTACTGTATGACCATGCAAGGTTGCAAGTTCAAATAAATAGAACTATTTTTCAGTGATCACTCAGGAATGACAAGTATGCCAAGGCAAAACCACTGTGGTTGATGCCATGGGAATAAAGAAGAAGCTAACAATCCTGGTTCGTTGTATTCACTTTCCTTTGTATTTCATTTTCACTTTTCCTGTGAGCACCTACATGACTCCCCACATTCTTATACAAAGTCGCAAGAATCTCTGCACAGGGTCCAATAAACACACACTGCTTCATAAAAGCCTTACTTGCAGTTATAGGAAAATATACCTATTTTACACGAGGCCTGTGATAAGAGGATTGTAAACCAGGTAACAATTTTCCAGCTGCAACTGGAGCAAGAATTTGGTAGGAGTGAAGTTTGGACAACTGAGGATCCAGATCAAGAAAGGGTACCTGCCCTTTCTAGAGAGCAATTGATGAAGGTAATTAAGGTGATGAAAAAAAATATCTGCTATGGACATTATGTGTACAAACTGGTCTTTTTTGCAATTTATGACCTGAATAGTTTTAGTCTACAAGTTGTATTTTTAAACTGGCTATACTCAACACACCCAGAAATGGGGAGGGGGGGGGAATCCTCAGGATAGGCTTTTACATACTACAGAACCCTTTTAGAAATAAAAATAAAGAATATCCACACCATACAAGTCAAGATTTAATTTAAATCTATTTAAAGAATACCATGAATTAGGAAAGAAAAGACAGATGGGATAACAACTGGATCCCAGAGTGAAAAGGTCAAGAGACTGGCTTTTTACAAACATTGCCGAGTGGCTTCTTTGGAGCATTCCTTGAGAGAAGAGCTAGTTAGATGGATATTCCCTAGCAACTGTAGTTGAGTTTGATCAGCCAGCCCCATTTCCACTTCACTGTTATAATCCATGATGCCACAATGCATCTAAACAAGGCTACAGATCCCTCAGGGCTCAACCGAGGAAGGGGAAACAGTAGGTACAGGTGGAGTCTCTTTCTGTACCAGCTCTGGTTCATCTTCACCATCGTGTGGAGGATGGACAAGCACTTTGTCTAAGATACCAAATTCCTGGGCTTCCACAGGACTCATGTAACGATCTCTCTCCATTGCAGCCTCTGTAAAGACAACACATTTTAACATGATCTTGGTTAAATACAGATAATCATTCACTCAAAAGTACATTTACTAATGGGCCTATATATATTTACTCCCATGCAAGACTTCAAGTACATAAACTAGGGCAGCTTTAGAGAGAGAGAAATTTGTGAGAGGAAAGAAGCAGGGATGAAATCTAAAATTCGTTACTACCAGTTCTGTGGGCGTGGCTTGGTGGGGGGGTGTAATGTGACTGGGTGGGCGTGGCCAATTTTTTTTTTTTTTAACTTTTTAAAGCATTTTTTCTACAGCCTCTTTGGTTGAAGATGTTGCAGAAAAAAATGCTTTCAGGAGCCTCTGACAATCAGGCAACTCAGCTGGGATCACCAGAGGCTTTTAAAGGCATTTTTTTTTCTACAACCTCTTCAGCCAAAGAGGTTGTAGAAAAAATGCTTTTAAAAGCCTCTGATGATCCCAGCTGAGCCGCGCAATCATCAGAGGCTTTTTTTTTACTTTTAAAAGCATTTTTTCGGCTGAAGAGGTTGTAGAAAAAATGGTTTTAAAAGTGAAAAAACAGCCTCTGATGATCGCGCGGCTCAGCTGGGCATGGGGCCGGGGCACAGGGATTTTTGCTACCGGTTCTCCGAACCACCCACCACCATCGCTACCGGATTGGGCGATCCGGTCCGAACCGGGAGCATTTCACCCCTGGAAAGAAGGGAAGGAAAAACTTTGTTAGTTGCAGAAAAGACATCTCTCCCAAACCATGAAATTCATCTAGGTGCCAAGCGAAAGACAGATGGAAAGTGGTTAATGAAGAGCTTCTGTTTTATCACGCTGCAATCTGAAAATATTGACTTTTAAAAGTGGGAAACAATCTAGGCAGGAGGTTGGCCTTCCTACACTTAGCTACTTGCAACTGCTCCTAACTAAGACATAGGTCTGGCTCTTCCCCAGCCCTCTTGCAGTGTTGACTGCTGGTTCAACTTCAGGGGAATGAAAGTGCTTACCAATCACATCCAGGTTCTGCTTGGTGTGTTTGGCATAGATGACATTGATCTGTTTCTTCAGTTTGAGGATTTCTTCAGCTTGGATGGCAATGTCTGTAGCTTGGCCCTGTAAGTGGAAGCGGACAGAAAATATGCATGGCTGCCTGCTAACACATTTTAAGCATCACTGAGGCATATGAGGGGAACATATGATCTCATTTATGTACCTGCCCACCTCTATTTCTAACTTCATGTGATCAGTGCATGAAGATACTAAACTGGCAGGAATAGCCAACACCCCAGAAGACAAGCTTAGGATCCAAAAAAATCTTGACAAACTTGAAAAATGGGCCCTATCCAACAAAATGCATCTTAATGTGGAGAAAAGCAAAAGTTTACATTTAGGCAGGAAAAATCAAAGGTATAACTACAGATTAAGTGAGACCTGGCTCAAAAATAGTAGCAGTGAGAGGGACCTTAGAATCCTAGTGGATGATCATTTAAATATGAATCAGCAATGTGTAGCAGCAGCCAAAAAAGTTAATACAATCCTGGGTTGTATAAACAGAGGCATAGAATCAAGATCACATTAAGTATTAGTGCCACTTTAAAAAACCCTAATAAGACCACACCTGGAATACTGCAACCAGTTTTGGGCACCATACTACAAAAAAGATGTTGAGACTGGAAAAAGTTCAGAGAAGAGCAACTAAGATGATCAAAGGCCTGGAGACTAAACCATATGAAGAACGGCTACAGGTTTTGGGTCTGGCTAGTCTAAAGAAAAGAAGAATTAGGGGTGACATGATAGGAGTATTTCAGTATTTGAGGGGCTGCCACAAAGAGATGGTCAAATTATTCTCCAAAGCACCAGAGGGCAGGACAAGAAACAATAGTTGGAAACTGATCAAAGAGAGAAGGAACCTGAAATTAAGGAGAAACTTCATAACACTAAGGACAATTAACCAGTGGAACAGCTTGCCTTCAGAAATCGTGGGTCCGCTATCACTGGAGGCTTTAAGAAGAGACTGGACAGTCACTTGTCTGAGATTGTATAGGTTCTCTGCTTGAGCAGGGGGCTGGACTAGAAGACCTCGAAGGTCCCTTTCAGCTCTATTCTATTCTTCTAAAATGCAGGTTATAATCACAATGGCTACATGGGGGTATACAGACATCTCTAATTGGAAGCAGCAAGGCCAAACTTACCCGGGCCCCACCTGAGGGCTGATGGATCATAATGCGAGAGTTGGGTAGGGAGTGGCGCATGCCTGGTGATCCTGCAGCCAGCAGCAGAGAGCCCATACTGGCTGCTTGTCCCACACACCATGTGCAAATAGGGTTCAGGATGTACTGCATGGTGTCATAAATAGCTAATCCTGATGTCACTGTACCACCTACAGGGAGAACCAATTATAGTGATTTTCAGATAAGGATAGAACAACCTTAGTAACCTAAAATTTCAGAATAAAAAAAACCCTGAGCATTTTTGAAGATAGCTAAGAAAGCTTATAAGCAGAATACAGGTAGTTCCCAACTTACAACCACAACTGGGGCTGGAACTTTCTTCATTAAGTGAGGTGATCATTAAGTGAGTTGCACCCACAATTTTTGCCACATTTATTAAATAAATAACCATGGTTAGGTAAATCTAGCTTCTCTCTTTGACCTTGCTTGTTAGAAACTGGCTGAAAAGGTCACAAATGGCAATCACTTGACCCTGAGATTCTGTATCCATCCTAAATGGCTAGTTGCCCAAATTTTGATCCCGTGACCATGATGAGGACCAGTTCCACTTTTTTTAGTGTTGTTGTAATTTCAAATGTTCAAACAAACAAACAAGCAAGCAAGTGGCTATTTGTAAAGAAAAGCAAAGTAAGGAAAGATTGTGACAATTAAATACATGCTTGCTTTGAAACATGGCTAGATTTGTACAACATACCAGGCTGAAAAGAAGTTAGTTTATGGCTTATGTGTCCTCCACAAAACCAGCCAATGTGATTAGTTTAGGGTATGGTATAACTATTATTAAATCTTGGGGATGATGACTTGTACACAGAAAGCTGAGCATTTCCAATCTCAACTTCACAATTTTTCTGCAGCAAGAATTCTGCACTCTAAAGCAGAACAAGAAACACAAGATCATAGTGATTCACTTCTTTTGACTGAAACAAAGCAGACTGGAAGCAGGCAATAATGAGGAAGCACTCTTTAAAAAAAAGGGAGAAATTAAAACAGATCACAATTGTTTGTGTTTCCATCACAGAGATCACTGCCATGCTGGGAAAATGTTAATTTAAAAAATTGTAACTGTGTTGACTAAAGTGGCCTTGCCCAACTTGGCAATCTTTAAATGGATTACATCCCAGCCAGCCAGTATGACCAGTGGTGGCTGAGATACAGCAAGAGTTGTAATTCAGCACACCTGGAGGGCATTATGTTAGAAAGCAACTAACCCTATATATTTGAGCAAAACAAAAGATACAAGACGGTGGATTTGCTAGCAAGGAGAGAATGAATTCCTCTGTAGCACCTTCATTTTGAATATCACTCACCTGGGCTATTTATGTACATATGAATGGGCTTCTTATTGCTTTCTGACTGCAAGAAAAGCAGTTGTGCAATGACCAAGCTTGCAATACCATCATCAATCTGTAATAGAGATCACACAAAGCAATGGATTATAGCATGAATAATAAATTCAATTTCCCAGTCTTTTTGCTTTCTTTGAAGTGGCCAACCCAAAGTCAGAAAGGGAATCTCATCAGCTCAAAAGAGACAGAAGTTGTCTTCAAGATCTGGGCCTTCAAAGGCAAACATTCTTTAAAATTCAAGAGACATTTTAAAAAGTGAATAATTGGAAATCAATTATCTAAGAAAAGCCTTAGAGTTTAAAAAAATTAATGTGGTTAAAAATACTCTATATCCTGCATTATATATGCTTATACAAAACTTTGCTTATTTTTTAAGTCTGCATAATTTCCTCTGGATTTGCTAGTTATGGAATAGTCTAAGACTTGTCTGTTGGTATAAGGAAGCTTTCTCAAGCCATTCTTCTAGGTACTCAGAATTCAGCATCATCCACACATTTTTCATTTATGAATAGTAGAAACCTATTTTTCAATATAAATAAATTCCTCAAAATATTGCACAGTCTGGTCTTATTACCTTCTGTGGGAATATTTCATACACTTACCGGTCCCATCACACAGACAATGCGCTCTCTCAGAAGGCGTGAGTAGATGTCATAGGCTCGTTCACCACGGCCCTGAAACAGACTAAAGGTCAGGACAAGTACCGTATTTTTCAGAGTATAAGACGCTCCGGGCTATAAGACGCACCTACCTTTTTTTGGGAGGAAAACAAGAAAAAAAATCTGCCTCTCCTTCCCAGCAATTTGCCTCCTTGTAGCAAACAGCTGAGGTGGCAATAGGCTATTGCAATCCCTGCAGCCTGAAACAGCTGATCCTCAGGAGGCCAATCCAACAATCAGCTGCTTGTGCTAATCAGGTTCTGCTGAAACTGAAACAGGCTGTTTGCTGCAAGAAGGCAAATTGCTGGGAGGCAGAGGCCAAAGGGTGAGGGCCGGCGGGGCTAAATTCGTGTATAAGACGCACCCAAATTTTCACCCTCTTTTAGGGGGGAAAAAGTGTGTTTTATATTCTGAAAAATATGGTACACTCCAAATACAAGAGTGGAGAAGAATCCTGATATTCTGCAAGATGACTCTGACACTACCTCAAATAAAACTGTTTACTGCTCAGGATAACTGAACAAGATTCTTCACATACAACTAAAGTTAAGCAGCCCTGAAAGATATCAATAGAGCTATGTATAAAGGAATTGAAAGAAGGATCAATGATCAAAACAGAGCTTTCCAACTATCAAGGATTCTTAAACAGAGTTAATGCATTTTCTGTCATCTTGATAACTGGATGTTTCATTCACGATTCTTCTTTTCATAACAATGAAAGGCAATAGAAGGCAAAATCTCATCATTCAGTAAGGGACATTTCATTACGGAATATAAGAGGAATGGAATGACAGATCTATCTGCAATAATATTTATTTTCTGAAGAATTTTCAAGTTATTAGATCTCCATTAATTTTGTCTTGATGTGTCCACACCATGCTTCAACTCTTCCCCTTTTCTCCAATGACTTATCATGTGCCTGAAGTAAAATGTTACCTACCAACAGAAAATAGATAGTCTAGTTTCCTGCCTGCTTCCTTTTATCATATTTAGAAAATGATACCCACTTACCGTCTGTTCCACTACAATAGGGATGAGAGGAACGTAACTCCTGGGAGTTTGATGGAGCTTCTGGGACAAAGAGAGCCGGTGGCATCCCAGCCGTATAGGGTGCTAGGAAGAAGAATGAGTAGTTAAATATATTGTCATTTGTCTACCATTTTTGATCTATCGTCTCAGCCTGGTTCTCATTCCTAGTTTATTTATTTATTTATTTATTGGTTCGATTTATATGCCGCCCTTTTCCGGAGACTCAGGGTGGCTTACAATGCGTTAAGCAATAGCCCTCATACTTTTTGTATATACCTGCTTAGTAGGGCTTTCGGTCCCCCCCAAGCGGTGTTCTTTTTTATACAAAGTCAGCTTATTGCCCCCACAAACCGGGTCATTTTACCTACTTGAAAGGATGGAAGGCTGAATCAACCTTGAGCCTGGTGAGATTTGAACTTGCAGTAATTGCAGGCAGCTGGTGTTACTTAACAGTGCTTTAGTCTGCTGCGCCACCAAGGCTCTAGTTGGGTCTCTTTCTCAAAAGTTGTTAACAAAAAACTTATCACCTGCCCCCTCTACCTACAGGTATATACAAATACAAATTCACATCCTGAAAGTGAGGGGAGCAAAATTCCTTGCCTGAGTGAAAAGGCTTCAAAGAGCTAAGCAAAAAATTAGTTCCCTGGGTTGTTTTTACGCAGAAAACGTAATGCGCCATTTTAAATCAATTTGTATGCCACCTGATTGTAAAGTAACTCTAACCTACCAATGTAACTCTGGCCTACTATCTAGAAGGGCAGAGAAGTATTTTTGTGAAGGATGACAGTGTATAAAATCAGAAAGAGCAGCCTGTAAGAATAATCTGACATGATCCAGATATACATCAAGTTACTCCCATTATTCTCATCTGCACAGTGACATCTGAGAAAAGGTAGTCTAAGTAGGAAAGATTATCTATTTACATAATGATCAACCTCTAATCACATTGTATACTTGAAGATGTGCAATTTCAAGACAGAAAATAAATACCTTCTTGCACCATATTATCTATGCTGCCACAAAAAGCGAGAACCATTAGAGGAGTATCTTCAAAGAGATTAAACAAAACTACAGAAAGCTACAGGGGAAAAGTATGTACCAGTTTTTATAAAATGTGCCAGCATAATATGACTATACCGATCCAGTGTATTTTACTACGGGGGCAGGGGTGGGTTCGACTGGTAAAGATTCATTTCATATCCTGCTTCTGGTTTTCAGAAACATCTGACCGGTAATACTTGGAACTAGTAGTTGTTGCGGAGAATGAGATTTGATTGGTTTAAATATATATATAATTATTTAATGCCGTTTGCTATTTCCCAGAATATTTTAGTAAGTTTAAGGAGGGGAACGTCTCGCACCAAAGATCTTTTCAGTGGCTTATCTCCCACTCCAATCCCCCATCCGAGCATTGCCAACTGCGACCCGCTCCCGCAAAGCTTTCTACACATGCATTTGCCCTCACCACTATTCTCTGCAGCATTCTGCCCCGGAAGGTCTTTCCTTTTGATGCTTCCCACGTGTTAGGAAGCGGGGTGGAGTATAATCGCAAACCGTCGCATGCGCCGCGTCGCGATGCATCATGGGAAATGTAGTGCCAGAGTGCCTAGAGGCTAATACAGCTTGCTTAAATTGCTTTTTCATCGACTTCCCTTTGTAAGAGAGCCTTTTCGTTTTTCACAAATGTAAATAGGGGGCTGCAGATTCTCGTGCACACGTTGAGCTATCTCAACGTAGAATTTATTTATTGTAATATTTGTTTTATAGAAAGGGCATTTAGCGTGTATCGGCAAACATGAGCCATATGCATGGTTACTGAACTCAAAAGTAAACGTGCAAGAGGGTCGATAGAAAGGATAGCAATCTTTCTTGTGTTGTTGTTCCTCTTTTCACAATAAATAACCGTGTCTGGGGTCTCTTGCACACAATATTTTCTTTCCTCGACTCCAAAGAGTGTTTATTCCACAATAACGATGACACCCAGAAAATGCAAATGTTAACTGTGGTGGTTAAATGTACCTGGTAGCAGAAATTGCAGAAGCGTTCCGTGAGGATCCGACAGCGCATTGAGAACTGCAAGTAACTTGGGCCTCGTTCCTAAAAAATTAACTGCACCTCAGTGAATATTTTGAATTAGACTCAGAAAGCAACCATCAATAAATGCTGTTGTTTCAACAAGTGATGAGATCACACTCCTGTATGGTCTCTTCTCTAACTAAGGGTGCAGCTGGTTTACCAACCAAGCTGATAAAAGGTCAGCCTTGCCACAAATGTTATATGGCTGTCTAGCAAAAATGCCAGATCTGAGAAAAACTGTTCTGTAAGGGGAAATTTAGCCCTTTCGAAAATATCCAGATTCCTTGAACTCTGAAATCTAGCCCCTGAAATTAACAGCAATTCAATTTTATCCAAATTCAACTTCAGCCTGTTTTCCCTCATCGAACTGCAGTGCTCTGGAGATATCCATGTCAGAGTTCCAGGAAATATTATGTACTTTACACATATATCAACCAGAGGTGGGTTTCAGCAGGTTCTCATCAGTTCTGGAGAACTGGTAGCAGAAATTTTGAGTGTTCGGAGAACCGGTAGTAAAAATTCTGACTGGCCATGCCCCCATCTATTCTCTGCTTCCCAAGTCCCACCTGATTTGGAGGAAATTGGATATTGTAGTAGCCTTCCCCTGGATTGGGGTGGAAATGGAGATTTTGCAGTATCCTTCCCCTGCCATGTCCACCAAGCCACGCCCACCAAGCCATGCCATGCCCACCAAGCCACACCCACAGAACCGGTAATAAAAAATTTTGAAACCCACCACTGATATCAACAATTACTTTTCAATAGCTTTATATAGATAGTTGATAAGGTAGATAAGAAAGATCTTGAGGACAGTCTTCTCTGAAGAAGTCCCGAAGGATTGAAGGGATATCTCCTAATACCACATTTTGATAGCATCCAATATGGTATGAGCAGAATAATTACAAAGCAATGCCTCTAACGTTCAACACTCTCCAGTGCTCCCAAAAGATTTCATGATCTGCTAAGAAATCCAGGAATCAAATGGAAGAAGGCCACAATCATCAATATCTCCCTCATGACTGCTGCTGGTCTAGCCAGTGGCTGAATTTAAACTAGAAAAGATCTTGATAAATATATCTTTTTCTAAGACAGGAATGCATAGCTGCAGGGGCATGCCAAACTTTTTGCAGTATATTGAGGTCCACTTTCCAAAAATGTGCCAGGGGTTCCTTACAAAGAGGTTTTACAGTTTTAAAAGGTGTTTTGGGCTTTCCTGTTTGTTCGTTTGTTTTACTGCTTTTATTTCATTGTTTCTACATACTATTTTTATCTTTCTATAAAAATCAGAGTTTGGCTTAAGATGGGTGGCGATATAAATGTTTTAAATAAATAAATTAGGATGATTCAACAGAATAGACTTAAATGGGCACTTTAGAAATAAATGAATGCAATAGTAAGAATTATGAGATATGTTAGGGATAAATGATCGTAATATGTAAGAATTACGATATGTAATGGTTTTGTTAAACTCTTAATGTTCAGAAACCTTCTGGAATGTAGTACAACTATGAAATCCAGATCTGAGAATCATTGCAGCGAGCAACCATAGCTGTCAAGCGGGCCTGGAAAATCTTGATGTGATAAGACCAGAATATACAAAGGAACTCATATTCTGAGCAGAAATCCATTTTGTGGAACAGGATCCCTAATGGTTTCTCAAACAGATTTTTGCTCAGAATAAGTAGCTGAATGAATGTATGCCTATCACCACCCTCTAGGTTTCTGGAATTGGTGAAATGTATTTCCTGTGCAGAAGGGATTCAGGACACTTTATCTTAACTTTGATATACATTTTAGGCAGAAAGTTAATACAGTTTAATTTTTTAAAACAAATCAAGGGAAAAAAAGATGTAAAAAAGACTCTAGAAAGAATGCAAAGAGCAACAAAGATGATTAGGGGACTGGAGGCTAAACATACAAAGAATGGTTGCTGGAGTTGGGTATGTCTAGTTTAATGAAAAGAAAGACTAGGGGTGACATAAACAGCAGTGTTCCAATATCTCAGGGGTTGCCACAAAGAAGAGGTAGTCAAGCTATTCTCCAAAACATCTGAGGCAGCACAAGAAGCAATGGATGGAAACTAATCAAGGAGAGAAGCAACCTAGAATTAAGAAGAAATTTCCTGACAGTTGGAACAATTAATCAGTGGAGCAACTTGCCTCCAGAAGTTGTGAATGCTCCAACACTGGAAGTTTTTAAGAAGAGATTGGACAACATTTGAATGAAATGGTATAGGATTTCCTGCCTGAACAGGGGGTTGGAGTAGAAGACCTCCAAAGTTTCTTCCAACTCTGTTATTCTATATATTCTATATTCTAAAGGTTTCCCTGAGGGCGCTGGGCTCTTACCAACAATCATTCCTCATATTGTAAAGCTCTTGTTCCTGGTTGAATTCATTTTTCAGTTCTCATCCTTGTTGTCAAGGCCAAAAAGCCTGGGATATTCTTGATGCTTGTCAAAGTTTTCTTTGACTGCAAATCCAAGACAAAGGAAATAACATTATGGTGCAATCTGCTCCTCATGTAACAATTCCATGTATTACAGCAACAGAAAAGCTCTTGCTCTGCAACAATTCCTGTTTGTCATACATTCAGTCCAGACATAGAACAGAGTGATAATTCATAATTAGGTCTCTAATCAAGGTCAGAATATGCCCTCCTACATTTCACAGATAGGCTTCTGTCTTAGAAACCTGTTCTCACCCCATAATTCACATCTCAATACATCCATCCCAGCAATGAATGATAAAGGGAAATTTCCAACCTCTGAAATGCTGTTCTGCCACATATAATAATTTATTCAAAGCTTGCTGCCATAGCCTGTATTCATGAGCTATACAGAAGGCTGTTGCTACTGTGCTTTATGCTGCCTTCACAAGGAAGAAGGCTTTCCAATACACTAGTAATAAAAATTCCCTTTTGACTTGCAGTTATAAACATACCTACTGTTCAAACACAGGCAACAATCTTATCTTTCAAACAAGATATTGCCAATGGGAAGGAAGAATGCTAACATCGTAATAAAGAATTTCATGCCCCTGTTTTATGGTATTAGCCTCCTGGAGAGGAACAAAAAATAAAACAAGATACAATATATATGGAACTTTACTCTGGGAACCATGTGCCTTTTTGTTCTCTCTTCCTCTCTAGTTACATTCAATCCCACAAAAATAAAGATATGCAAAAGCCAGCTAGTGCAGCTTCCCACAAGCTGGTGCCTTATGAATTAATTGGGTTTCAGTGCATTTAACCCTCAGTCGCTAATTCTCTTATGAAACCTGTAGATTATGAACATTGAATTCCAATAATTCCAGAGTGCACCAGATTGTATAAATTATGAATAAACATGTTTGCCTCTTAATAACTACATTCCCATAACACATGTAGCCAGTTACTTAGTTAACCCAACTTTCTAGGTTTTACAAGACATGCTGAAGTGTAAAACAGGAATCCAGTACAGACTGTGCATACAAAATAGACTAAAATGTGCTTGGCAAGTTTCTGATACAGTATGTCATGCAAAATCAATGTCTGCATGCAGCTGATGCTGCGATTAAAGACTTGGCAATCTTCAATAGTCAGGGTAGACTTTGAGCAGACCCTTGTAAAGCTTCACAGTAAACAACCTTATAGTATTAATTAAGTCCTAGGAGGAGCAGGGAAATGCACATCACTCAAAGTCCAAGAAACTGCTTGAATCATTACAAACTAAAGAAAAGGCTTTGAGAACCTGTCTGTGTGTGATGTAGCAGTTAAGATGTTGGCCATGGAGCATTGAGACTGTGGTTCTACTCTCCCTTGGGCATGGAAGCCAATGGGTGAGCTTGGGCCAATCATTCTCTTAAGCAGGTCAGGTTCTGCAACAAGACAGCTGACAAACAAAATTTTCTATGCATCGTGCATTGATGGCTTTGTTGTACGAAGTAGACAAGTGCAGTGCAAAAGAACAGACCTTACTACCAAGTGGGACAAAAGTTAAGAAAAATGAATGAATGAATGAATGAATGAATGAATGAATGAATGAATGAATGAATGCATATTGTGACAGAATCCATGGATCAGACCCAATAACTGGCACGAGTCAATCATTTGAATAAGTCTCTTTTATTTACAGGTTCATCATTACATTGCATGCTACATCTGGAAGTGAGCTTCGAGGGAGGATGTGTCTGCCTTTTATGCTTGTGGGCGGAGATTCAGGTAAGGGGTGGTCAGTGGGTGGTACTGACCAAGTGAGCATTGTAATTAACCCTTGCACTTCTGTGTCCCTGTTAACCCCTGGCATGGGTAAGGCATTTATTCCTGACAAATCCCCCTCTAAATGCCTGACCTGTGGTTGTGTGCCTGACTGTTTGGATGTTGCCCAAGGGCGAATATTGAGTTTGGATACCAGGTATGTGTGTTGCCTGCCCTGCAGTGGTTTCGTGAGTATGTCTGCAGTCTGTTCTTCTGTGTCGCAATGTATGGCCTTTACAAATCCGATTTTAGAGAGCTGTCTCACATGTTTGTACTTTATGTCAATATGCCTGGATCTCTGCCCTACCGCATCGGCCATGGAGATTTCTATAGCGGCCTTGTTGTCTTCGTAGATGTTTATCGGATACGCAGGTTCGCACCACACGCTGGCGAGTAGGTCGTCGAACCAGATGAGGTTGTTTGCGGCCTTGGATAGGCATATGTATTCCGCCTCTGTGGTTGAAGTGGCCACTAAGTTTTGCTTACCCGTGTACCAATGCACCGGACTATTGTTCAGGTAGAATACGTATCCTGATGTGCTCTTCCGGCTTTTGGTGTCACCGGCCCAGTCAGCATCAGCAAAGCAAGAGAGGACGGGCTCGTTGGACGGCTCTGGCTCTAGGACTAGGCATGCGTCGGCACTTTGCTTCAGGTACCTCAGCACCCTCTTTACAGCGTCCCAGTGATACGTGGTGGGTTTGCCCACGTGCCTGGACAATAGATTAACTGATAATGCAATGTCTGGCCTGGTCCAGTTGGCAATATATAAGAGAGAGCCTATGACTGACCTGTACAGTGTGTTGTGTTCAAACTCGGGTGATTCACTATGCGTGTTTTTTAGGAAGTCCGGCTGCATAGGTGATTCACATCCCTTGGCATCTGCCATGTTGCATTTGTGTAGTATTTCTTCTATCTTTTCTTTCTGGGACAGTTGAAAGCCCTTAGGTGTTTCGTTGACCTGCACGCCTAGGTATCTGTTTATTTTCCCTAGGTTCTTTAATGTGAAGTGTTCACTTAGTTTACTGGTGAAAGCATTACGGTTCCCTTCGTGTTTACTGATGTAAAGTATGTCGTCCACGTAGACTAGGATGTATTCTGGTGAATCCCCCTCTCTCCTAGTGAAAAAGCAGTTGTCAGCTACGGTTGCTGTAAATCCCATTGACTTCAGGACCTCAACCAGGCACTCATACCAGCGTTTGCCGGATTGCTTCAGTCCATATAGGCTTTTGTGAAGTAGCCAGGTGTCCCTCCTGTTGGTCTCTTTACTGTGTGGTGCCCTAACGTATATTTCCTTATCTAGGTTGGCGTGCAGGTAAGCTGTCTGTACGTCGAACTGATGTACCTCTAGTCCCAGCAGGGAAGCGATGACCAGGGCACTCTTGACACTTTCAGTTCTCACGGTTGGCGAGTAAGTGTCAGTGTAGTCTTCTGGGAACCTCTGGGCAAATCCCTGGGCAACCAGTCTAGCCTTGTACAGGTTCTGACCACCCTCCAGGTTCTTGATTTTGAAGATCCACCTGGTGCCTATCGCATTTTTGCCCTCTGGAACCTCGGCTGGAGTGTAAACTTCTAGCTTTCTCAGACTGTCCATTTCCTTGGCCATGGCCGATTCCCATTTTGACCTCTCTTCAAGTGGTAATCTCAATACCTCATCGTATGAGTTAGGTGTGATATGGTTCGTGTGTATGTGCATCACGTAGTCATTTAACCTTCTTGGTAATTGGTTTCTGGTTGACCTGACTGGCCTATCTGTCGTCTGTTCGGTGTCATGTAAGTACCTGGCTTCCTTTTGTGTTAATGAGTCTACACTTATCTTGGGGTGATTCCCTTTCCATTCCTCAACCTTGATGCCTTGGAGCTTAGGTTTGTGTTCCTTCCTTACCTGCCTATCTGCCGTTTCGTGTTTGTCCTGCACTTGCTCATCGGGCCTAGCCTCCCGCCTGGTGGATACCTCGTTGAGGTGTATCCTGGACCAGTTAGCCTGTTCATGGAATACCGCTGTCCTAGAGACCACGAATCTATCGTCACTGTCCACAAATCTGAACCCCTTGGTACCTGGCTCGTACCCCATGAATCTCAGTCTCCTGGATACCTTGTCCCCTTTCTTGCGCAGCTGTTTGGGTATATGAACATCAGCGGTTACGCCGAATACATGTAGGTGTGCTATTTGTTGTACATGAGCTCATATGGCGTTTTGTCTATTACGCTGGACCAGGTTCGGTTTAACGTGTAGTTTGAGTAGACTAAGGCCTCAGACCAAAAATGTTGACCAATTCCCGCGTCCTCTAAGGCGCATCTGATCATGGTCTGTAGCGTGGAGTTCCGTCGTTCTACCACGCCGTTCTGAAAGGCTGAGAACGGGGATGACGTAAAGTGAAGCACGCCTTTGGATCTGAGCCAATGAGCGAAATCTTTAGACAGAAACTCTGATCCTCTGTCTGTCATGATTTGTTTGATTTGGGTGTTGTTTTGAGTCTCTACCCTTTTGTAGAACTCTTTGAATTTTTGGAAGGCCTCATCCTTTTGTTTTAGTGTGTAGACGAAGCCATAACAACTGTAGTCGTCTACGATGGTGACGAAGTATCTTTTCTGGTATTTGATGGACGGCCTTAGGGGCCCCACAAGGTCCATATGGACTAAATTGAACACTTGTTTGGAGGCGCATGAGGATTTCTTAGGTCTGGGCTTGACCTTTAACTTAGAACATTTGCACACCGAGCACTCGAGGTAATTTTCACAACTCTTTATTTTGATGCCCTCGGTACAGTTGGCCATTTTTTGGACTACGGGGAAACTGGCGTGCCCTAGTCCCCGGTGTAGTAAGTGAGCGCAGCCATCATGCATGAGTTTGCCTATCGATGGTCTTCCCTGGGTGTGTTCGGTGGTGTGTGTCTCATGTGTCATGTTCTCCTCGCTCTCTGTCTCTCCCTCATTCGCCTGTTCTTCCCCCTCTTTGTTCTGGTCAGTGTCCTTTGTGCATTCTGAGTTGGTGTATATGCTGGGTGTGTTGCTCTCATGGAATGTTATGTATGGTAGTCCTTGCTTGACTGTCACTCTACCTACACTTTCTCTACCCTTGCTAACGTGAGCCTTCCCTTCTGCGAAGGTTACCTTGATCCCTGATTCTGCACTGAGTTTTAACGCAGCCAATATGTTGTGGGGTATCTCTGGAACCAGTAGTACCCCCTCTATTTTCCCTATGCCTGGCAGTGTAACCACCCCCCTGCCTGTTACCTTAACCTCGCTTTGGTTTGCGACCTTGATTGAAAAATTCTCCTCCGTGAATGAGGAGAGTAGGCTTTGGTTATAGGTCGTGTGATGGGAGGCCCCAGAGTCCAGGAGCCACGAGTTGGTCTCCCTATCCTGACATGTTATGTGGGTGCGCTCCCCTATCCCATATAGTGATCCTGTTCTGCTGTCCCGTGAACTATCCCTGTTCCCTCTCCTGTCTCTGGGGTTGGGAGAGTCCCTGCGTCTGTACCTCTCCTCAGAAGTGTGCCTCTCTGTCTGTCTGAACCTATGTTCTGGTCTACTTCTCTCTCTGTAGTTTTTGGGGCAGTCTCTCTTGAGATGTCCCCTTGACCCGCAGCTATAGCACTCTGTTATACTATGCTGCCTGTCTTGGAAGGCTACTTTCTTTTCGTGTTTATGTTCCCTGGAGGAGCCAGAGCGGCTCCTTTTCAAATTGTCTTCAGCGATCAGTTTGTTAGACAGCTTCTCAATGGATAGGAGACCTAGACTAACGGTATCTAAGTGTGCTAAGAAGCTGTCCCATGAGTGATCTAAAGAGTTAATTATTACACTCTTCATGATCTGGTCTGATATGACTTCCCCCCTAAGATGTAGTTCTGCCCTGGTAGCATTTAGGGACACCAGATGCTCACTTATGGGGGTCCCTGGTTTAACTCTGGCAGAGAAGAAGTCTTTGGAAATCTGTGTAGTGGTTGCCACACTTTCACTGTAAAATAACCCAAACATTTTTTGTATGATTTCTGACACGGTAAGATTGTGACCAATGCTATGGTAAATAGTGGGAGATATGCTAGAGATTAAAAGGTAAAATGCCCTATGGTGCATACAGTCCAACTCTAAAGTCCATGGTCTCTCTGGGGGGTCATTAATAAAATGTGACATGTTTTCTTTTAGGAACACCACCTGAAGCTGCTGTGACCACTCTAGGATATTGCCCCCATCCATCCTCAACTTTGGAAAGTCACTTGGTAAGTTCCCAGCATTAGTTGTAAAATTACTTACTGCAGGCTGCTGTCCATGGTTCTTTATGTGCCTATAGCAGCAAAACGGCATGGGAACGCTTGCCAGTAGTTTAAAAGTCCCGCTTTGTAATTTTTTTCTTTTTTCTTCTTCTAGGTGAAAGAGTGCATGTGCGAGGTCCATTTCAGCTCTGCCGTCGTCGTGGAAGGACCTGTTCATCGCGGCTCCGGCGTAGAGGCCTCTGTCGGTTGGGTAGGCCTCGGCTTCGGTCTTGGGGGTCCAGGTGTGCTCCGGAAGGTGTCGTCCCGCAGCGGCTTCTCCGAAGTGAAGGTCCTGGTGGCGTTGGGGCCCCGGCGACGAATGCAGGTAGCTGCCCCAGTCCCTGCGTTCCGGGGTGCGCGGCCTGGGCGATCGGAGGCGCGGCGTTCTTGGGGTGCATAGGGGGGATGGCGCGCTGGTGTGGGCATCCGTGGCCCTTGGGTGGGTATTCCGGTGCCCCTCTCCTCGCTTCCCCTTTCGTTTTGGTCCCTCCGGTTTCCCTTTAGAGATTTTGAGGCCTGGGCCGAAGGCGGCGGCAAGGGTCTTCATGGCCTTATCGACTTGCCGCTCGGTCGGGGTGTAATCGGGGCCCGAATCGGATTCTGTCCCCTCACCCCGGTCGCTTTCTTCATCACTCATGGTCGGGCATTTTTCGTGCGCCGGCCATTTTGAATTCTGGCTGCCGATTGGATGGGGGTCGGTCATCTTGTCCAACCACGTGGTCAAAGATGGCCGCCGTTTCAAATTTTGAGCGGGGCTTCGGGGCTCGGTGACTGTTGAGGGGTCCTTTTGGGGCGATCCACTCACCGAGTCCAGCTCCTCGAGCTCCGGATCTGAGTCTTCCTCGCTTCTCGCCACCTCGCGGTCCATTATGAAGCTCCGCAGGTCTGCGAGGAGGTTCTTGTCGCTGGCTCGCTCCTTTAGTAAACGTAGGACGTTGAGTCGCAGCTTTTCTTCCTCCCGGTCGTCATGGTCTGCTACTTTTCCTTTCTTGATCTCCCCCTTCTCTTCTGTTGCGGTGGCTTTGGGGGCGATTGAGGTTTCTACCTTCCCTGGCGATCCCGTTGGGTTGCTGTCTCGTTGCCTTGGAGGTGTCGCCATCTCGCAGGTAGTGAAGTGTCCTCGTTGCGTGATCTGGAGTTATTGGGTCATACAACCATCCTCTGCTACCATATTGTGACAGAATCCATGGATCAGACCCAATAATAGGAGATACCATCAATATTTTGTTGTTGCTTTGCTGCACTGCCACTGCCCCTGACTAATGTAACTGCTGGAAATTATTAAAACAATGATAAATAAATCTGGATTTTTAAAATGTTGTGTATGAAGTTGTATAAAATTATGAAGCTGTCCAATGATGACTGTCCATTTTTTACTATATCTCATCAAGATGGTGCCCTCTTAAAGTGTTGGAGTGAATCTCCCATCAGCCCACATTAGAACTGACAGCGCTGGCTGAGGGAGATTGGATTTTGTGTCCAAGAAGAATATCAGCTTTGGGTAACGTAGAACCTTGTCCCAAACAAGCACCTCAAAAAGTATAAGACAGCCCTTCTTCAGCACCAATATAGGTAGTCCTTAGCTTACGACAATTTGTTTAGCAACCATTTGAAGTTTCACAGCATTGAAAGAACTGACTTATAACTTGTTCTCACACTTATAACCATCACGGTATCCCTTACGGTCACATCATTGTGATTTGAATGCTTGGCAATCAGCATGTATTTACAACGGTTGCAGCATCCTGAGGTCATATGAAGGCCATTTGCAACCTTCCCAGCTGGGTTTAGATGAGCAAGGTCAATGGGGGAAGCTGGATTTATTTAATGGATATAGTGAAAAGAGTGTAAAATTGGGCACTACTCACTTAACAACAGTATCCCTTTTTTCTGGAAGTTCTGTTTCCAGTTGTAGTTATATGTTGAGAACTGCCTATAGAGCTTGGAGGATGAAGGTGTAGACTCCATCACAGTGGTAAAATGTAAAATTTGTTACTACTGGTTCTGTGGGCGTGGCTTAGTGGGGGGTTAATGTGACTGGGTGGGCGTGGCCAACTTTTTTTTTTTTACTTTTAAAAGCATTTTTTCTACAACCTTAAGAGGTTGCAGAAAAAAAATGCTTTTAAAAGTCTCTGACGATCAGGCAACTCAGCTGGGATCGTTAGAGGCTTTTAAAAGCATTTTTTTCTACAACCTTAAGACGTCGTAGAAAAAATGCTTTTAAAAGCCTCTGACGATCCCAGCTGAGCTGCACGATCATCAGAGGCTTTTTTTTTTAACTTTTAAAAGCATTTTCTCAGGTTGTAGAAAAAATGCTTTTAAAAGTAAAAAAAAAAGCCTCTGATGATCGCGCAGTTCAGCTGGGCAAGTGGGGGGCAGGGATTTTTGCTACCAGTTCTCCAAACCACCCACCACCATCGCTACCGGATCAGGCGATCCGGTCCGAACTGGGAGCATTTCACCTCTGCTCCATCATCTCTGGTAAAATTGTTCTGCAAGAGACTTATCCTGGTGACTCATTACAAAGTAGAGAAGTAGCAAATTGTCTTAAACCAACCTTAATAGTATTTGGCAAGTGATGACTTGTCTTCATAACTCCATTCTTATAAAAAGGCCATTTTTCTCCAACCTAATTGCCTCCAAGTATGTTGGACTCCAACTGCAACATCCAGCCAGATTGAGAAAACTGTTCAAGAATATGAATAATATCCAGAAACCTATTGACTCCAAGAATTCTTCCTTTCCCTGCTTTGTCTGAAGAATATAATCAGGGTGATTGGTTAGAGGAGTATATTCAGCTTTGCCTTACATTCTGGCATTTGTATGGTCAGGCTGTTTGTTCAATATTTTATTTATTTATTCATTTATTTTATTAAATTTTTATACCGCCCTTCTCTCGAAGGACTCAGGGCGGTGTACAGCCAAAAATAAAACCCACAACTATATGAAAGTTAAAAGACAATTTAAAAATATTAAATAATTTGGCCAAAAGAGCTAAAATAGAAACCACCCATTAAAATAGCATTTAGGCCAGCCCTGCTTGGTGAAACAATAGCGTTTTGAGGGCGCGGCGAAAGGTGCGCAGGTCGGGGATCCTACGAATCTCGGGGGCAGCTCATTCTAGAGGGCAGGTGCCCCCAAGAGAAGGCTCTCCCCCTGGGGGTTGCCAGTCGACATTGTTTGACCGACGGCACCCTGAGGAGTCCCTCCCTGTGGGAGCGTACTGGTCGATGCGAGGCTATCGGTGGCAGAAGGCGGTCTCGTAAATACCCAGGTCCTAAGCCATGGAGCGTTTTAAAGATGGCAATCAACACCTTGAATCGCACCCGGAAGACCACCGGGAGCCAGTGCAGCTCGCGCAGGAGCAGTGTTACATGGGAGCGTCGAGTCGCTCCGACAATCACCCACGCGGCTGCATTCTGGACCAGCTGGAGCCTCCGGGTGCTCTTCAAGGGGAGCCCCAAGTAGAGAGCGTTACAGTAGTCCAGGCGGGAGGTGACGAGGGCATGAGTGACTGTGCGCAAGGAGTCCCGGTCCAGAAAGGGACGCAACTGGTAGATCAGGCGAACCTGATAAAAAGCCCCCCTGGCCACAGCCATCAAATGGTCTTCTAGGGCTAGCTGCGAGTCCAGGAGGACACCCAAGTTGCGAACCCTCTCTGAGGGGGTCAAGGTCTCTCCCCCAATAGTCAGCTATGGGACTAGCTGACTATGACGGGACGCCGGCAACCACAGCCACTCGGTCTTGGAGGGGTTGAGTCTGAGTTTGTTTCTCCCCATCCAGATCCGTACGGCCTCCAGGCACCGGGTCATCATGTCAAGGGCATCATTGGGATGGCCCGGGGTGGAAATGTACAGCTGAGTATCATCAGCGTACTGATGGAAATCCACTCCAAAACCACGGATGATCTCGCCCAGCGGCTTCACATAAATGTTGAACAGGAGGGGCGAGAGGACCGACCCTTGTGGCACCCCACAGACTAGGGGCCTCGGGGTCGACCTCTGCCCCCCTCTTGGGTATTATTTGGGTATATTTATTACCCAAATTCCTAGTGAGTCATAGTCTATGACCTAACTTTGTCTCAGAAAGAAAAGAAACACACCATTTTGGCTTAGTACTATAACTGCAGGTATAAAAATGTCTGAAAAGAATGACAGAATTACACAATTAGAGTTGGAAGGGACCTTGTAGGTCTTCTAATCCAGCCCACTGCTGAAGCCGGAGACCCTGTACTATTCTGAACAAACGGCTGCCCAAGATCTTAAAACCTCCAGCGATAGAGTGCCTACTGATTAATTGTTCTCATTGTTGGGAAATTTCTCCTTAGTTTTAGATTGGATCTCTTTTTGATAAGCCTCCATCCATTTATCGTAGTTGTTATTCTGCCCTCAGGTCTTTTGGAGAATAGGTGGACCCTGTCTTCTCTCTGACACCTCATCAAATATGGGAAGACTGCTATCATGTCACCTTAGCCTTTCTCTTCCTTAAACTAGACATACGCTGACAATTTTTTGTTTGCCATGTTAAAAGCATTGCTATTAAATCCTAATATCTTGGCCCTCACACTACTCACTCATGAAAAAGGCTGTGTGTGCTTTCCAATGTTAGTTCCATACATACATACACACCAACAAGAATGGAATTGCTAAAGCTCTTTTCTGTGGCCTGCAGAACCTGTGCAGATTCAGCAGAAAAGTACGATATAATGATGGTGGAATTTTTTTAATTTTCAATGACAATCCAAAATTCATTGGGAATTGATCTGAGAAGGCACTTAAGTCCAAATCTAGATAATTAGAGGGGGGGAAACACCAAGAAAAAAGACCCACAATCTTATCTCTGCCTGTCCATCAGCCATGAAAATCACCATGATTACAATTATCATGGTAGAAGGCATGATTTTTCTATATCAGAGAGAACATGAACATCCTAAACATTACCAGTCCTGTTATCCTCTTGTGTTGTAATAAACTGGTCTTCTTTCCCTTTGTGTTAGTTTATTTAGGCCAAATAAACTTTATACTGCTTGTAGCACTGACAATTCCCTCCACCTGTCCCTGTCCCTGGTTATTTTTTTTTTCTTATCTTTTTAGCTATTTGGTCAAAACCTTCTCCTTCTCTTTTGCCAATTTTAATAGTAAAATAAGTTACCTTATTTTATTTTAATAGTAAAATAAGTGGATTAGGCCTAGTAGAGGCTTACTGCACATTTTTATTTCCTGTTTTGTGAAGAAACACCTACCAGAACATTATGTCTGGTTTACTTTGGCCATGTCATGCATGCAAATTAATTGGAGAAGTCAATGAATGGTTAGTAGACAAAGAAGAAGGGGCAAACAAAGAACATGCTGGCTTGATGATATCAAAACTGATACAAGATGAACTTCCAACAACTGAAAGAAATTGTGCTTAACAGAATAGCATGAAGAGCACTTGCCTATAAAGTCACCAAGAGATGGACATGACTAAACAATAACATACATACCGTACGTAAGAGAGGAAAGGACATAGTCCCACCCATAAGCATCTAGTGAGATTAGTATCACATATGTCACAATGCCATGATATATTGCAAATGTATAATTTGTGTCTGAAATTACATACTTTACATAAAATGAAGTTTGTAAAGATGACCTGGGTGCAGGGGTGGGCTGCTGGGGGTTCGCAAGGGTTCGGGAGAACCTCTAGCTAAGATTCTGTGCAGTTTGGAGAACCCCCAAATCCCACTCCTGGCTGGCCCCACCCACCCAACCTTCCCCTCCCAGGAGTCCCACGCAGCCCGTTTTGGATGCAGGTAAGTGCAGGGCGTGCACAGAGGCTTGGGGAGGGCAAAAAAACGGGCCTACTGGAAGTTCGGGAAGTCCGGAAACAGCCCCATTTCTGGCCTCCAGAGGGCCTCCAGAGCCTGGGGGTCAGGGTGGGTTCTACTTACCTTTGCTACCAGTTTGCAACAGAGCCGCGCGCATGCTCTTCTGCACAAGTGCAGAAGCATTTTGATGATGTCAGGGTTAGTGGGCAGAGCCTCCCGCCAGGTTTATTACTGATTCTATAGAACCGGTGCGAATCGGGGGCAACCCACCACTGCTGGGAGGCTGTTTTCGCCCTCCCAGAGGCTCAAGGAAAGCCCCCGGAGCCCAGGGAGGGCAAAAACACCCCCCTGTCATGGTGCAGGAAGCCGACTAGGCCACGCCCACCATGTCCACACCGACCCAGCAACTGGGCAGAGAACTCCTTGCTAAAATTTTTGAAGTCCACCCCTGCCTGGGTGGCATTTTTTTTCTTCTGGTTCCCTACATACAGCATTGCTCCCTCCCTTCTCAGTCACCTACTTGCTCTGCTTCTAAGGCTGGCATACTACCCAGTTGGCTCTCTGTTCCACATTTTGCTTTGGGGCCCCTCTCATTCATTACTGCCATCATTTTATGAGAGGATCACTCTCTTCCCCATGGTAGCTATAACTCCCATGATTGATACACTCTAGTAAACATTTCAAGAAACTGTTCTCCAGCTTTAACTCCCAGTGCTATTCTTGGCTCTCTCTCCAGAACATGCATGCACAGAAAACCCAGGAAGGGGATGGGTGTGGGGGTAGAGAGAAAAGGCTGGGAGATTCATTATTAGTATTAAAGATTACACTTGGTTATGATTTCCCAAAAAACTAAAAAAAACAGAAAGAGTGGCAATGGTAGCCTTGGTAGCTACCAAGAGCCTTGGTAGTGCAGCAGACTAAAGCACTGTTATTAACATCAGCTGCCTGCAATTACTGCAAGTTCAAATCTCACCAGGCTCAAGGTTGACTCAGCCTTCCATCCTTTCTAAGGTAGGTAAAATGAGGACCCGGATTGTGGGGGCAATAAGCTGACTTTGTATAAAATATACAAAAGTATGAAGGCTATTGCTTAACGCATTGTAAGCCGCCCTGAGTCTCCGGAGAAGGGTGACATATAAATCAAATTTTTTAAAAAAAATTCTAGAGTTTAAGGATCCCAACTCCAACCTGTTAATTCATTTCAGGCTGGAAAAGGCTTTTTTCAGTTCTACATTGCAGAATGTCCTTTTATTTATTTATTTAAACACTTACAGAATGCCAACTATCAAAGAGTGGTTTGCAAAACATACAGAGATCATACAGACATTGTTTTATTCATTTAAAAGTAGTAAAAAAAAAATGTTTCCAAAAGGAAGGAGTTTAGGAAGGAGTGCTTTAAAAAGTTTGGGTGTGGCTACTGAGCTGTCCTGATACCAAATAAGCGTTACACAAGTGGCACTAATAAAGGCTATTCTTTCACATTGATTTTAAGAAGGGTCATAAATGGTAGGGTAAATTCTTAAGAAAAATTTACAGCATTGGATTTGGCACTGCTAGGAATAAATCTACTGGTTGAAAGTATAGCTTTGGGGTGGGAGGGGGTCATTTGTTTTTTTACTTGATCAAATACTGCCTCTTACTCAGATCCCAGAAAGGCATCAGAAGTGAGCAAAAGGTGTGGCAAATGAAGAATCTGGTGAGTGTTGAACCTGTGACCAAAACTCCGTTTCTATGAGATCAGCTTGTACATATTTCTCAGCCACCTGTTGCTTCCTCATAAAATGTGGTTTTATGAGTCAGACAAGTAAAGTCACCTCAGCAAACCAAGCCTTTGTGGAGGACTCTCACTCCAGCCAGATGAAATAGGATCCTTCCCCACCTTTTTAAGCTAAAGATGTTGACATAATCATTTCTCTGTTGCCACAAAGCGGAAACATAGCCTAGGCATAATAGTCAAGGCAGAGAGCTCCTTTGCCAGTTAGCTTTTATTGTGCATTAAATGCCCTGTTAATTCAATAAATCCCATTTACTTACAAAAGGAAATGCTATTATAGATTTAGCCTTTTAAATAATAGTTAATTAAGCAAGTTCATTCTTTCCCTTAAATGGCTTTTAGGAAAAATGACAGTCCTTTATTTTCTCAGTGAGGAAAAAAATCTCAGACAACAATTCTTTTTAAGGGCCAAAGAAATAATTTTAAAGATCAGGATTCTTGCTGCATTTATAAAAGCCAGCAATTTGAGGTTACTCCTACACAAAATAATCTTTAATTTTTAAAAAATGAACAGAAGCCAGCATCTCCTGTAAAACGAGCAACAGAAGGGAGCTTTGTAAAGGTATAAGTATTTTGTTATGGTTTTTTCCCCTATGAATTGGAGTAATATGAAGGGCTTACTCCTACCATATGTTTTTGTGCTATATAAATACCCAAGGGCAAAATCCACATGCAACATGTTAAATAAGAGCAAACCTGAGGACAAAATCAGTCACACAGGAGCTGGTAATCTAATATCTTTCTTTCCTGAGGATATGTATCCAGAGACATAATCAGCCCAGAGAGCCAACCAGTTAATTGCCAAGCTCCCAAACTGAAAGGTAATCCTCTGTCTTGTGTACCTAGACCTCCTCAAAGTAGCCAGCTTTGCTCGGAGTGTACCTGCACATCCATGGATCTAGTTGAAAAAATTGCACGTGGTGGGACCCTGTGGATCAAAGCTATAAAATGTAGGAAAAAAGTTATGAATGGAAAGTGATTTAAAAGAGACATTGGTGTCCATCCAGGTGTCCCTACATAAATACAAACTAATAGTTGCAGTACTTTGGATTTGGAGCTTAATTTGATTTATTGATTACTAAAATGACACCCCATCTTTCTGCTTATATAAGCCCTCAGAACAGCTCATAGTCTAACCATAGTCTTTCCTTCTCGCTCCAATTTAACTCTCAGAAGAAGGCAACCAACCATAAACATCCTTTCTGCTTATGATCACACTGATAACGCAGGCAGGCTTTGGAACATTTCTGTCAAATCAAAAGGCTGAATAGAAAGAGTGCATGATGGGCTCCAGAGAGATGCTTGCACACGGCACTTATGCTTGTGCGGGGCACTCCTTGAGAAATCCCGGTGTATCTTATGAAAGGAGGTCAACCCATTGCTTCTTCAGGCTGTGGCAGCCACTAATCCTGGGTCTCCACATTGCCAATAGCTCCAGACTCCCAACGTTGGATTAAGGCACTCCTCTGGCGACGCAGAATTCGAGGACTTCTCTCCACCTGTGGGATTGAATGGGGAGGGGTAAAAGTGGGAAACGGGAAGCAATAGTTTGTGAGGTTCAAAAACACATGAAAAAAGGAAGCGTGCAAACTAAGTTCAAGTATGCTGCCATGACTAGTTCAGAACAAAGAAAAGCACTCAGCATCATTTTTCCTATTAAGCTAATATTTATTTTTCCCAACCTCCAAAGAATACAATTTGATTGCACTGTCAACATCAGTAGTTGCCTTTAATGGGCAATTATTATGATCCTAACATAATTCAAAAATTCTAAAAAAAATTAATTCATAAAACTTAATCACATGTCTAATATACCCTTTGTATGCTTTATTGAAAATTAAGTTTTTTCCTAGATCTGCTCTTAAAAGGAAAAATTTCCACCTCAAATGCTACTGTAGTTTGGGAATTGTGGTTTCTATTTGCCAGTTCACAAGTCTATGCAATGCATTACTGCCTTGAGTTATTTGCAAATATATTAAGGGCAGGAAACAAACAAACAAATAAATATATCCAGAGTATGGCTAGATTCAGTGGATGCACATCACAGTAAATGCATCAGGATTACTGCCTTAGCAGAAAACACAGACAGAATCTGCTTCTCTTTCTAATGCAAATGGGAGCTGGGTATGTCATGCTTTCTCATATTACACAAAAAAGATCACACGCTTGAGACCAAGTAAGCTTGTTCCTTTACATTTACACGCTCTTAGGCAAGCTATTCAAAGTGGAGACTGGCATGGTGATTGATGGATGAATGACAATCTGAGCCCCATTCAATTTTATGCCATGATGTACAGCAGTTATGGACTAAAGCTAGATTGTAATCTGCCAACGGACCACAGTTCACCTAATTTTTGATGATGAAACTTCTCAGAGTTATTTCCTGACAAGATCATGGGTCACCTGCTCTGGCAAAGCTACACCAGATTCCTGAAATTTTAGTCAAATTTAAGATGCACAGAGATTTGTTGCCAGTTGACTTTTCTAACTTTCCTGGAAGTGCTGACTATAGGAACTAACCCAGAGGGAGGCTTACCAAGAATTGACTAGGTGTAAGGCTTTCTTGGTGACAGCACCAACCTTGCACAATTCCCTCCTTCTAGAATTAGAACTACTTCATTCTCTTGTTTTAAGAAGAAGTTAAAAACTTATTTTTAACTCAAGAAATCATCCACTGCTCCAGATATGTCACTGAAAAATATAGAATGGATTTGTTTAAGGACTGCAGCTGTACAGTCTAAAGACTTGTGTGTTATTTCATTTGACAGCATTTCTAACAGCCCCGGTGTAAAAAAAAACCCTGAAGTTTTATAAAATCTGTGATTGTTTTAATTATATGGTTGCTCTTTTGTATTTTTAACATGTATCTCTGTTGGCTTGACTGAAATCAAACAGGATAGAAATATGTTAAATAAATAAATAAACAAACAATAAATAAATAAATTCCAAATCGTTCCAGCAAAGGCACAACTTGCAATCTTGTCCTTTAGTGGTGGTACCAGCATGTTGGCCATTTAGGGCACTTCCAGGGTCCTCTTCTAGGAAAGGGGAGAAGTCCAGGCATGAAAAAGAAACACAAGTAAACCCCATAGAAGCTCCTTCAGTCTTGTAACAGGTCAATTGCTTCCCACTGGAACTTCAGACAGAAAAATCTGCTGTTGTTTTTAGACTCTCTCAATAAAGGACAAAAAGAAACTGAAGCATGTGAATATTCAATATCTGCAACCACATGAGATTAGATATGAAAACTTGTAAGAATAATAGCTCAGCACTACTATTACAGTTTAATTATTTTCCTGCTGCTATCAAGGACAAAGGAAACAAATGTAAATGTATTGCAGTACAATGAGTCCATTGAAAGAGTTATGTTTTGTTTTTTTTAAAAAAAAGGTGGGGGGGATCAGCATTTTTCCCCACTGTTTTAAATAGCAGCAAGGGTTTTGTGTTCTGCAGAAATGCACGCAGGTCCATTTTGTGAGAATGGTTTGTGCAAGACATTATCTTGTACAACTCTCTCTGCAAAAGATAAGAGTATGACAAAGTTGAGCCACTTTTTGTATGATAAACTATAGCTATGAGTAGACATGAGTTAGGTACCGTACCATTCTTGTCTCTTTTAAAGAGGCACATGCAACAGAAGGACCTGAATAGTGCATATTCAGACATATCATTGAAGAGCTGAATTTGCAGGCGCCTCACTTTAAGCATGTACACTCCTAGCTGCATTTTACCACATAAAAGGTAAGGAGCTCAGTTTTCTCTGTCACCCTCTATATTTATTTTATTTATCAATGTCTACACCACTCACCTCACATAAGTGACTTTAGGAGGTTTGCAAATAAAAAGAGACATAATTAAAACAGTATTAAAGATAGAGTTTAAAAATGTTAAAAGTTAAGAATTACAAAAGTTAAAAAAAATATGGAGGGAATACCCTAAGCCACCAACCAGGGTTGCATGCCACTCTTAGACTCCCATGCCAATTGATCATTCATTCATTCATTCATTCATTCATTCATGCAAACATACAAAGATAAATTCATTCAAGCTCCATCCATACTTATCACACCATGACATAAAATGGGACTTGGCTAACCATAGACATCCTTAGCAAACGCTTCATATATTTCAAAGTAAATTTCAGAATCTGATCTTTGCAAAGGAACAGATTCTTATCAAAACTACAATCCTGCAACTGCTTCTATTGGATGCAATAAAGTTCTGGGTTATGGAGAAAGACCATGGGGAGATGATGACTGCAAAAGCAAATCAAAGCTACTAGTGATAAATAGTGAGCAGGGCCTTACTGTTATTTTAAAGCTTTGAAACAGCAGAATAAGTTACAAGAACAACAAAGTTTCTTTTCTCCAAGGAATAATGAACCACAGTGTTAACAATGAGGAAGATGGCAAAGAGAAGGAACAAATAGGAGGCAAAACAAGGGAATGGTTTTGCATTCATAGTATTTATATACTTTGCAATCAGATAATTCCAGGTTCAATCCCCAGCATCTCCAAGTGCAGTCAGGAAAACTTGCTATAGAGTACAGCAGCCTCATCTTTCAACTTTAATATTCCTAGGTATATGTTGATTGCAAAGCCCATTACCCCTGACAATACCACTGTGCTGTTTGGAATTGGAGGGAGTGATAAATTAGAGATTATAGAAAGCCTATAGTTTAGAGATTTCTATTGGTTTCAGGGCTGTATTGGTTTTTCTACAACACAGCATGATCCATATAGTGAAAGTGGATGGGATCAGACTGATCACTACCAAAATAATTTCTCTAAATCATTTTGGATTGGGTTGGAGAATTGCAAAAACTGTGGAAAAAAGCTAAAAACCTTGGTCTTGCTCTGAGGCCACAGAATGAAAGTTGGAATGTTGAATTGAATACTTTGTATTTTTGGACCCTTGTTCCAGGCCATCGACTGAGGAAGGGGCAGATTGAGAATGGAGAAAGGCTCTAGGAACCTGAATTTTGATCTGTAGCAAGATAATCACTTATATTCTTTAGAGGAGAACTAAGAGCTTCAGTATGAAATAATTGTGAAGAACCAGATGGAATATGGTGAACCGTGGTTAACATCTCCTGCAAGTTTTCTCCCTTTTTAACCTGCCTCTTACTACTTTAAGTGCTTTAAGAATGATGAGTACTACCCACAGTAATGGGATTTTTTAAAAAACGTGACAAACAAAGATGGTGGGAAAACATGGGAAGGTTTGAAAAAGAAACAAGAAAAAGTTATCTGGACGTTCTAAAATAAATTCATGAATGAGACAGGAGGATTGTGCCCCACACTCTTACAGGATCATAGTTCTCTCTCTCTCTCTCTCTCTCTCTCTCTTTCTCTCTCTCTCTCTCTCTGTTCACACACACAGAGAGACATATTTGGGACTGCTAAGAGCATATTATATCTAGCTTTGTTCCATAGACATGTCACAGCTGTGACTATAATTGCGGCTACCCTGCTTGTTACCTGGTGGAGGCCATTCACCTGAATGTTCTCTGAAGTGCTTGGAGGGGGCCAAGTGACCTCCAGTTTCTTGCAGGAAGGTCTCTCTGCAAAGAAAGAAAAAGGAAGCCAAATCAGTCTTAGGAGCTACACAGTCTTGTTAGCAAGGGAATGCTTCTGTGGTCATTCCCCCCAACTAGCAGCTTGTAGCCACCTCTAGAGTCATTCGTCCATCATTATGCCAAAATAACACAACAACAACAACAACATCAGTTAATTGCAGCTTTACTTGGAACAGCTTACATCCTGAGATGATATCTGTAACACTATCAAACATCCAGATCTGCCTATCCCAGGTCTTTGGAAGGGCTTGACATGGCTAGACAAAGGAACCAATAACAGGGAAGGGCTTTAAATTCAGCAAGTATCTGGGTTCACACGTACATTTAAACTTGGTTAAAGAAATGATTTACAACTTGCAGGCTCCATACTGTACATCATGTTAAAAAAAACTACAGATTACAAGCCATGATGGTTGGGTTTGCGTAATACATTTAATTCCAAGCTACTTTATGTCTAGCCATAATATAAGAATGAGCTCAGCATGGCCTGAGCACTGCCACAGACAAATCAGAAATGGATTCTTCTTCCTCCGTGTGTTTCTGCCACATTTCTTCTATGGGTTCCACACCTCTTTTGAGAATATACTCAGAGCCATAAACATTCACACCCAGCTTTCCCTTTCAGTCTTGCCTCTGTTAAAGTTCAACCCAGTGTTTGCTATAACACCCTAGAAACCTATTTCCACCCTCTGGATACACATGCCTTGTCTTCTGGATGCCAAATTCTCATGCTACATTTCACTCTGTATCAGCTGATAGGTAGATAGATAACCTTTATTGTCATTTTTTACTGTGGGCACACTGGCATGAAATTCTCTTGTCTGCTCTCAAAAGTGTACAGTACACATACATAACACATACACACACACACACATGCTATACTCACACATACATGCTATACACACACAAACACACACATATAAATACATGTATGATACAGATAGACTGATGGTTACAAGACCAACAGATGATATTAAACTTAAAGGGATTTGAACAGAGGTTTTCCTGCTTTTGTCCAACATTCTTTTATCACTGCATCACATTAGCTGGCAAGCAGTGAGACATCCAGAGATCAACTGCAGCCCATGCAACATTCTTAGGCCTTAGAAATCAGCAGAGAAATGTTAGGAAGGAGTCAAAAACCTGTGTCACTACAATCAAGGCCTAGTTTTCACACGTCCTTACTATCGGCCCTCTTGACGGGGCCTTATGGGATCTGAAGGCAAAACACTTGGATGGACCAGATTTTGTCTGCCCTAGTTTTCTTTATATCATTAGCTCATTTTATCATGTTGAAATGAGGAAGAATCTGAATGCACTGCTGTCTTTAGGATGAGCAATGTATGAAAAAGCTAGTGGCAAACAGACTAAATCAAGATTAAAAACAGAATTCTATGGCATCAATGTAGCGTTGTATGACATCACAGTTTTCCTCTTTCTTTCTTCAAGCTTGAACAAATGGCATAAAAGTGGGCCCTGCTACCCGTTCAGAATCCTTTCCCCAAACATACTTTTGTCCTCAGGTTTCTGTGCCTTCCCGTTTCGCATTTCTTTTTAAATATCCCAGACCGAGCAGCAATTTCAAGGTCATGCAGTGAGACCATATTGCAATGTGATTTGACTGACCAGATCAAGCACTTTAACCCCTTGACCCCAACAAACTAGTCTCAGAATGAGTGGATTTCAGAAGAGGCCTGGAACAGGAGAGCAAACATACTTCTGGATTTGCATGCCTCTGTTGGATGCCCAGAAGCCTCCAAAAAACACAGAATGCTTTTCCAGCTTACAGAATTATGCGCCTTCTAAAAAGTGATGGTTTTATTCATAAATCAGTGTAATTTCCCCTTACAGCCATCTAGCCAATCTTCCCCAAACAACTGTTCTACACATGAATGGGGAATTCTTGGTGATATAATCCCAACACATCTCAAAGTCCTCAGAAAGGAGAAAACTGATCAAAGCTGCTGGCTATTATAACTGGAGTGATATTCCACAGTTTGTTCAGCTATGATCTGTTCCTGAAGAACTTTCTTTTAGTTTTTTCTTGCCCCTCTATTTCACCCAAATTCCTTTTGCTTTCATTTCTAATTGTTGGCATTCTCCAAATGGGCTACATATCCCGCTTGGGATAAGGGGAGCTGTAGTCTATTTGAATGACAAAACAGTTTGGGAAAAACCGTTTTGGGGAAACTGAAGAGAGGAATGAAAAAAGGATCACCTGCTTGCTTTGATTCCTCAACTCAAAGCCAAGCATGTGATCCTTTTTCATTTTTCTCTTCACCCCACTTTTCCCCTACTACAGTACTTACCTGGTGGGGAGGGAACTTCCTCATTGGAGTCTTCTGCTGGGTGGCAAGGCAATGATGAGCCATACAGGGCGAGCCTCTGCCTCTGCAGCTCCCGTTCTCGTTCCTGGACCTCCCGGACCTCCTGATCCAACAGAGACTGAGAGCTTTTGGCACGCAAGCAGAAAAAGGGGCTAGCCAAGGAGGCTCTCCCTGGCGTATGCTGCTTTGGTTCTGCTAAAACACCAGAGTCCAGGATGATCATATTGGACATCCGATTGAGCTCAGCAAAAGATGGTCCCCTTGCATTTTCTGTGCAGCTGTTGCTGCCGCTGCTATGCACCACCTTTTTGAAGTCTGGTGTCTCAGGGTGGGAATATTGCTCAAAAATCATCTTCTTCTCCTGCAGTTCTTGGGGTGTACCACGGTCATAGGTACCTCTCACCTTGCCCAACTGCACTAGGTCCTCTTCACGCCGACACTCCCGTTGAATCTCCCTCTGCATCTGGACACCAGCCCACTGACGCTCCTTCTCCTTCGGTTTTATGGAGGATGCCATACTTTGGTTCAAGATAGGTTTGATGCACACTTCCACATATTCCTGGGTACCTCGAGAACTGCCCAGGCCTCTCTCCCTTCGTAGAAGTTCTTCCCTTTCCAGATGTACCCGGATCTCTCGCTCAATTGGGGTCTCAGTAGTGTGAGAAGGGTTCTCAGGCTCATAGGTATTATTTCCCATCAGGTCTGTGGGGCAATCTGATTCTTCAGTCACCAAGTGTTCCTCAGCAGGAGGTGCAGCAAGAGTTGGATCTTCTGGGCTCACCAGATCTCTGCTACTGGCGGGGTCTGCAACATCAAGAAGTAATCCCTTTCTTGGTGTTGGATTCAAGCCAGAATTCTCTGTAGTAATATCTAACCCATTAGCTAAAGAGGCATTAGCTAAACCTCGAGAGTCTGCTCTGTTCCTGGTATCTAGCAGATCTTCAACACTGGCTAAAACCATTGCACCAGCTGCCTCTCTGGGACAAGTTGGATTACTTGTACCCGTCAGGCTTTGTGAGTCAGGAAATGCTTTGTCCAGTTTGTTGGCACCAGTCAGATTCTCTGCTTCCTCTGGCTGGCTGGTATTTTCTCCAGGCTCAGAGTCCCTGGTCGCTTCTTTTTGCCTCTCAGATTCCAGCACACACTCTGCTCCAACCTCACCCTGGGACTGATTATTATTGCCGGCTCCTCTTGACTCATGAATAGCCAATCCTTCCCTGTCTTGCCCGTCACATACAGGAGCCAGGCCCTGGTGGGCAGGTCCACAGGAGTCATTGGTTGCCACAGGAGACCGTGCCGACTGTTTCTGAGGTAGAGTGTCACAACCTGTACCTGATGCCCTCTGCTGGCAGCAGATGTCAACGTCTAGCTTGGAGCCTGCTAATGCCAGGGAAGATGAATTTGGACTGGAGGAAGAATCTTGGGTGACTTGCTCATCAGTTGCCTGAGTATTATCTTCCAAAGCTTTTCTCAAAAACTTCTCATTGACATGATTCTGGTAGTTTTCTGAAGGTAAAAGGTCATTCTCTCTATTGGGCATTATTTCTTCATTACCTGTTTCTGTAATTTTTTGGCAACTTGACTTTATTTCTTCATGAATGTTGGTAGGATGAAAGGTTCCCTGAAGTTCACCTGTCAAATCAAAATTAGAATGACTGGAGATAAAACACTCTCCCTCCCCTGTTTGGTTTTGACAATTGGTCTCCAGACACAACAAATTGAGAGATTTAGGTGAAGTGAGACCTTCGCTTTTCTCTTCACAGGCAGGAATTTGTTTGAGGCTACTGGAAAGTTCTGGTTTCTCTGGTGAATCTGAATACACATCAAAAGATTGGACAGAATGATCTACAGTGTCATCTTCTATCTTTTGATCTGGTTGATTAGAGATGTCTTTGGAGGTCTGTTGCTCTGAAGCAACATCTGAAATAGTTCCATCATAAACAAGAGGATTCTTTTTAGCCTTTTGGACACATTCCAAAGGTTTCAGGAAATCAGCAGGCACAACAGGAACTTTATCAGAGCAGTGATACAGGTTGGTCTCCACTCCTTGGACCTCTTGTATTGAGGTTCCATTTGAGTGCTTGAATTCTGGAAAAACATTTAAAATATTGTCATGACACTCAAGACAACTGCCAGTCTCTCCTTGTGCCAGCTGACATGAAGTACTTTCTTCTTTCTGCTGCTCTGAGCAGACATTTGGCATCTTGATCCGGCTAGCCTCTTGCCCTTGGTCTAGTTGGTTGTAGACAGGTGCCATATCCATTCCTTGTGAAAGCATGACTGGAGATGAGGTTTTCTCCACAGGGGCATCCTTTTGTATTAAATTGGATAATTCTTCTACTGTATTTTTTTTGGCAATGAGACTGCTGGCATCTTCAAGTGGGGGTATCAATGGATTACTGGGTTCAGAGGTTATGGAAACATCCTCAACCACATTCTTGGTTCCCACCATCTGCCTGAATTCATCCACTTCTGAGCTCTCCTGGCTGATGTGCTTCAGCCCAGAGCCAAGAGGGGGCAGGAATAATGCTTCTGTGGTCATATGGAAAATGGTTCTTTCTCCAACAGATCTAGAACAAAGAACATTAATCTATTTAATGTGACTTGTTGCTTTTCTGATATTCCCTTCATCTTATGGGCTTCAACTGTCAAATTAGTGCCTTATAATTTTATTGTTGTATATATTTCATGTTAATAATTTAGGTAATAACCTATTCATAGAAGACATAGAATCATAGGGCAGGAAGGAATCTCGGAGGTCTGCTAGTCCAACCCTCTATTCAAGGCAGGACCCTTGAGGCAAGATTGGGAGCTATACTGCCAAGCATCGGCACTTATGTTGGTGAAGGAGTGGATTAATTTGAGGAATATAAGATCACTAACACTGGAGGGTCATGATTTGCAATTGGGATGGCATGCCTTTCTATGGTACAAGAAGGGTGAGATACATACCGTAGCTACTTCCAGAGGCACTACATTAAGGAAGGCATTACTGTTAGTATGGACTAAAATCAAAGAGCTACATTATCAGAAAATACCAATTTGGTTATCTACAATGGAGGCGGTGATACACCCAAATCTCATAAATATGGAAAAAATCATAAGATATAAGGACATACTAAATGAAAGGGGAGAACTAAAAACTAAACAAGAACTAAACAGATCAGGGATTGACCTATCAGTCCAGATACGAAAAAGACAGGAAGGCATATGGGTTTTATAAAGAACCAAATGAGCTAGATCAGATGCTAATGGGAACCGATGAAAAATTAATTAAGAGGATATGTAACCATTAAATTGGAGGAAGAAAAAGTAAAAGAAACTATGATAATTTGTGCTAAGAATTTTGGCTATACAATTGAATTAGACACATGGCAGAAATTATGGAATAGAAACTACAAGCTTACAATGTCAACAGTGTATAAAGAAAATCTCTATAAAATGTTTTTAGATGGCACTTGTCACCTGCAAGAATAGTGAATATGTACATAGATAAATCTGTCAAATGTTGGAAATGTAACCAAACACCAGGTTCATATTATCACATGTGGTGGACATGCCCCAAAGCAAAAAAAATATTGGAAGAAAATTCACATATGGCTAGAAGTTATGATAAAACAATACATAGACTTGAAACCTGAGATATTCCTGTTAGGCATGCTACCAGAAAAGTATAATAAGGGTAATACATATTTAATTTTACATATTTTAACAGCAGCCAGGATTGAATATGCACAATATTGGAAAAATGAACAAACCCCCACAGATGAGAATATAATAAAAAGAAATAATGGAATGTGCAGAAATGGATAGGTTAATGCTAAAAATTACAGAAGAAGAAGATTCTGAATATTTTATGACATGGGAACTTTTTAACAAATGGTTAGGCGATAGATTCAGAGATCAGATGGATGGGTTTATAGGAAATATGGATTATATGAGAAAGAAAAATTGATTAGTAAACAATTTGATGCTTATATAATTGATGTTAATATGGAAGATAGTATACTTTATAACAATGATTGATAGTATCTACTATATGTTTGTATGTTGATAGGATCATAATGATTATGAGGATGTTTAAATTTTAACACTTTTGTACCTAGAAAACACACTGTTCAATTTAGAAATGGAATTTGTGATATAAAAACAATAAAAACAAATTTTTTAAAAAAGGCAGGACCCTTGGACTATCCCAAATGGTTGTCCATTCTTTTTTTTAAGAAAACCTCCACTTTTCAAAATTTGTCAGCCTTTCTGGCGGTCCTACACTTTTTAAGGAAATGAGAAATTTAAATGAGACAATGGCTCCCCCTTCTGACAGTAAAAGAAAAGAATATCGAAGGGCAAAAGACAGGTTTGCAAAATGTTGGTAGGGAAATATTCTGGACAGGATATGTGGACAGCAGAGCAAGAATAAATATTTTCTGCATTCCCTTATATTTTGGATACCCCTTGGATATTTATGCCTACATTGTTGTATGTTGCTTTTAATATTTGCCTGTCCACATCAGTAGAGGTTGAATAAGAAAGGGTCTTCCAGTTCACCTAATCTAATTTTCAATTATTGGCCGGGGCTGCCCTTCAGAGTAATAAAATGGGCACAGTTCTCCTGAAAACCACACCAAAAGCATGTCAGGCTAAGCACCGTAACACTTTGTTCGTTCAAATTACAAATATTTGCATTATAGTGGTCATATTTCTGGCATTCCCCCAAAAACCATCAATTAATTACCACCAATTAGCATTAGAAACTGTATGCCTCTTTTTCAGGTTCAATTCTAATACAATTCCTTCAGTGTTGACTCCAAACTTAAGAAAGAGCAGTTCCTCTCGAAGTATTTTCTGATCCTTTGTTTTCTATGCAGTTGAATAGAACTTTACAGCAAAATATTAGACCTATCACTTAAAAGGTTGCAGTTTTAATGAAAAGCCTCAAATACTCACCCAGCCTCAGAAAAACCAAAAAAAAAAAAAAAAAAAGAGTAGATGGACATCTTTGGCTTCCCTGGAACCAGACCAATTTTAAACTTCTCTCCTGGTTAGGAACTGGGCTTAGTGAACCATGTATAATAAATTTCCCTTGGATTTAAAAAGGCTGGTAAGTACCAACTGGTCTCCCCCTTTACCCAAATCTTTCTTCCCTCATACTATATACTTGGATACAAAAAACTTCCAACACTTGCCTGGAAAACTGAATGAAAAATCCATCACCTGACCTGTTTTTGGAATAAGATGCCAAACTTTAAACAAGCCATCTCTGACCATTCTAGAACTGTGCATGAAACAAAATGTTCCCACGAAAAGCAGATGTACCATTGATCAAGACTTGCCTTCCATAAAAACAGACCACGGTTCAGGAGAATGTTCTGCTAGCACTTGAGGAAATGCTCTTCCACCATCTCTTTCCTCCTCTGTCTCCTGGAATTGGGGAAAAAGGAGTTTGGAAAGTTCCTTCTTCAGCTATCCTCAACAGGCATTTAGCTTATCTTCAGAGTCTCCCAGAGCCTCACTTCATTTCATTACCCCCTGCAGTTACTGGCTTTATGGATTTTAGGCAGCCAAGGGGTAGAGCAGATGCTTTGCATAGCTAATCCAGTTTCAACTCCTTCCACTGATACAATTAAAAGCTTGCAACTGTATAATTAAGGAAATTCTCCATCTGCCAGCATAGATCTTGGTTTGGTTTTGTGAAAATCAGGTACAACAACATTTCTGTTCTTAACAGGCAGCAAGTGAAGTTCAGATGTAGGCGTTGGGGAAGAAAAAGCTCAGGAAAAGGGAGTGGAAAGCCTGTTCTTAGAAACAGACAAAATTAGATGCTAAGCCACTATTTTTAAAAATCCACTATTTTAAAATCCACTATTTTTTTTAAAAAAATTCTTTCCTATCTTTTAGTGACAAAAGCATTTTGCCTGAGAGCAATGGCTGTCAAAGAGAGGTGACCCACAATTGGATGCTTTGATGTACTTTCCTCCTGGCCAACAAGTTGTAAATTCATGAATGGTGAATAGATAAAGAGACAATGGTTTGGGGGATGACACAACTCCAATGTCTGCAATATCACACCTGAGTCAGTCTGGAATAATGGTTAAGGCACTGAAACTGGAAACTGGGAAACCGTGAGTTCCAGTTCTCCCTTAGACATGGAGTACAACTTTGGGTGAGTTGCGTTTTCTCAGCCCAGCAGAGTGGTTGTCGTGGGGAAACCAAACTTAATTACAGAAAATAAAGGCAGGCTATACATCTAATAAATAAATACGTTCTTAACAATCTTCTTTCTCTCACTCCTTTCTTCTCGTGATTCTCAGAATAATTACACAGTATGTAATTGCCTACATAGCAACCACCCTTTCTTTCTTCATCCTTTCTTTCCTGCAGCAATGCCCAGCAGGGGTTTCTTAGCAGCCCAGCTGGGATTTGTCTTACCTGCCTCTGGTGCTTTCGATCTCGCCCGGCCAGACTCCTAGACCCTTACTCTGTCCCAGCCAGCCAAAAATGCATCCAGTGCTTTGTGCTAAGTGCTTAGTGCCTCCCAGTGTTTTATGCTCAGCCACTCAGCCAATTACACGCCTGAGGCTAATCTGCTGGCAAGACTCCCTCAGCCAAGACTACAAAAAGAATTGCCAAGGAAATACATAACTCTGAAGCCCAAAACGCAGGTGTACAACCAAGCTCAGGCAGCTGGCCAGTGTTAAAGCTCAATCTTATGAAAGAACACATCTAGGATTCTTTAAAAAGCCAAGATGAACCCTTGCTTGTCAAAAGTTCTTCGCTATGAGATGAATGGAGCTTCCATGTACAGAAATAGTACAGCTCCTGATACTAAGCAAGCACTGCCTTCACAAGGGGGAGACCCTTGTCTTCCTATTGTGATTATGGATTTGGAGGCATTTGTCTGGTCACCCTTGGAACTGGGTAGCTAAAGTAGCGAGCCTGTCTCTGACCCAGCAAAATATTTGTTTGGGCAGGAAGGACTGCATTTGTTCACAAGCTAATAATTTGAGAAGAAGAAGGATTTATGCAGATAAACATTCCTGGCCAATTTTCTTAGACAGAGGAATGGGGAGGGGGGAAAGGGGGGAATAAAGTTTTCAGTGCAAAGTAGTTTTTTGTTTTCCTGTTCTATCCTTCCACAGGTAAAATTATTCCTCCTTGACTACAGCATTCCCCAGGGGGAAATGCCATGCCCCAATAAATTGGGAATCCCATCTGAAGACTTACTGACCCATGATATGAAGACAATGGATGGATAGAAAAGGCGTCACTCGCCTCCCAAAATAATGATTTGTGATCACCCTTATAGATCAAGAGCTTTCTATTTTTATTCTTTTATTCTTTTCTATTATTGTATTCTTTTGGTATTTTCTTATTTCTGCATAAAATGTCATGGCATGAGAGGTAACTCACTTGAAAAGTCAATCAATGCTGGAAGTGATCAGCAGAAAAAGGAGAAGGGGCTGCTCTAGTACCCAGTCTGAATACTATAAAGGATGATCCCAGGATGGCCATGGCAGATCTGAAGGAGTCAGTGAGAGACGGAGGGGCATGGAGAGTGCTGATCCATAGAGTTGCCAAAAATAAGTCATCACCGAATGGCTGACAATGATGACAACATATAAAATGTGCTACTTGTTTCCACCACAATCTAACTGTCAAAAGTCCAGGGGGCATTTGGGAGGCAAATAACAAAATGTACAGTATGTCATAAATGTACATTGAGACATCACAAGTCAAACCCACAGCTTACATACTTCCATCAAATATCTGGATGCAAGTAGATAAGGGTGGAGTTTGAGTCATGATGTTAGCCTGCATATATTATTTTGATACTATCTTGATTTGCCCAGATGTCTATAAGGGATGTAGTCCAATAACATCTGAAAGGCCACAAGTCTACACCACAGGTCAGTCTTAGTTGGATATTACCAGCAGTGCTTTCATTAACAAGCATTCCCAAGTATTTCCTTCTCTCCATTGAATTATTTTTCTGTTACTCAATTATAGCATCTACATGGTTAGCATAGATCAGCTGTGCTAAAAACAGCCATGCTCATGGCTTGAGAAAATGCAGAACAGAAGACAACTGGAAGAGAAAAGCTGAGCCATGAAATGTTTGCATGCTTAAATGAGCTTAGAGGCAAACCATCAAGTCATGGGACATCCAGGTTAGCAATCTGAACTGGGGATGTTCCCATGCTGAGAACTATGGCAGGAAAGTGGGAATAAATACAAAGAATTCAAGCTGTCTTAGAAATCCACTAATTCTAAGAAGCTCCATTCTGTGGTTTAAGAGCTGGGCGCCAATTCTTCTGCATCTTACAGAGTCCCGAGATGCTTCTGTTGGACCATGGAGGCTGCTTGACACCTTGCCGCTTAAAGGACCTGCTTGGATTAGTTGTCCTCTGGGACATTCCTCTCCCCTCTGTTTGGAGGTGGGACAGAAAGACTGAAAGAGAGAAAGATCAAATTCTGTTGTTTGGTAGGATTAGAGGACATTCAAGGGCTTGATTAACTAACACTCAGACTAGAGACTTTCCTGAGTCACCCTTTGCTGCCTGGCACAGACTGGATCCATCTGGAGGGGAGGGGAGAGGGCAGAGGGGAAGGCAAGGGCATGGCAGGCACAATCTATGGAGGTACCAAGCTCCATAGAGCTCTTTCCAGGGATTTGAGGTATAGCAAAGTCACCTCCTGTCCCAAATACGTTATTATTATCTATGCTGAAACCTGAGCAATCCAGATTCTAGAGCCTGTAGCAATGAGAAGGAAATGTTCCTTCAAAATGTTTCACGTCACCCTGGGGAGATTAGGATCAATTTGATGAATGGAAAAGAAGAAAAAAAAGCACTAAAGGAAGGAGAGAGTGCAAGGTCAACTATACACAGGGTAAACCTGACTACACCAAGCTCTCCAGCTATGCTGAAGAACTGATAGAGAACAAAATAGCGAGGGTGCCAATGAAGCCATAAGTGGGTTTAGATGTTCCCATACGCAGAAAGCTTGGATATACACAACGGCTGGCTTCGCACAATTTATGGGATCTGGGCCACAGAGTGCTGCAAGAGATCTTGGGATAGTCTCCTGAAGTAAAGCATAGCTATTAGACATGACTAATTTTTTGGATCTACATTGAGAATCAGATAAGACAGCCGGTTTGATTTAGTGGTGAATTCTATCAATCAGAAAACTGAATTCTACTTCCATTTTAAGCATGAAAGCCAGCTGGGTGATTTTGTGCTAGTCACCCTGAGATTATGATGTCAAGGTCAGGTAATAAGCCAATCAGTCAATTCCTGTTGCAACCAATGGATCAACACTCGACTGATTAAAAAAAAAAGTCAATCCTGCACTTGTGGGAAAACACTAGGAAGGAAATAATTGAGAACCACATGGCAGAAAAATTGCTGCTCCCAGCAACATGCCTTAGGATTCAATCCATGTACCATAACCACCCTATAATTCACAAATGAAAACATTCAGGTATTTGTAGCATCTATATATCTTTAATCATGGGTTGGTTTATAAATCACATTAAGCAACAACTTGCTTTAATCATGTTGTATTTATTAAACCTCAGTGGGTGTATTCAAGTGTTGCACTAGGGCTATAACTTCAGCACAATGGATGGATTCAAATGTTGTGCCAAGATAAAATTTAACACTCTACAATCTACAGGCTGGCCTCACTACACCACCATGCTAAGCCATAATAAGATGATGACCACCTCTTTTTCCTCCTCTATTTTGCCTTCAAATCTGTTTAAACTCCTGTAGGCAATATGTTCAGAAATGCTTTGCTATAGCCCAGTGGCCCCCAACCTTTTGGGCACCAGGGACTGGTTCTGTGGAGAGAGGTTTTTCCATGGACCAGAGCGGGTTTGGCTTCATGTGCTGCCTGCATCCCATAGATGGGGCTTCGCTTGTTTGCGTGGCCCAGTTTCTGGCATGCCCTGGACTGGCACCAATCCATGGACGAGAGGTTGGGGACCCATTCTATAGCCAACAAGAAACACATAGTTGGACAGTGAATTTCACAAAGCAGCAATTAAAATATGAAAAGATGATATGCAGCAGAGAAAGTGCTCTACGCATTCTACCACCTGCTTTGAAATGGGTAGTCCAGCTGTTTGTCAGACCCCTGTTGATGTCATTCTCTTCACCTGCTACATCCCCCAAAGTTAGAATCCCCCCAGTTCATTCAGTTCTTTTCATCTGAGAAATCCCATTCTCTATCCATGCCCATCCAAAGAGGCAGGCAGGCATGTAGGCAAGTGGCAAAATGACACAACCAACTCTCTGCAAAAGTCTAGGTTATATTCTGGGTTGAAATGAGAACATAGTAGTATTCTATGATGTAGCAAGCAGAAATAGGTTGGCATCACAAAACACAGTGAAAGCTCCAGAGAGGAAAATGAACTGAGCTTCAAAAACAATGCTGACATTTTGACTTGCAAATTATCCAACACATTCTGCATTTTTCTCTGACTGGACATGAAATTATGCTGTGATCCAAAACAACTGGAGGGCACCAGGTTAATTGCCTCCCACATACTGGATTGTGCTGGTAACAATCCTGCACAAAATTATTCATCAAGAATGTGTATATGGAGATTGAGGGAAGAATACAAAGAATATCGGAAAATTAAAAGGAAACAGTCTGCTTGTAATTAGTCTTGGATATTAATGGCCAGAGAGCAAGATACACAGTTATGGAGATATTAATAGAATTCATTCCATGTTAGAAGGGTAAAGAGGATAATAAGGCCTCCTTGCCAAAGTGCATTCACAAATGATGGTGCAAGTTGGGACTCAGTACATACACTGCAAGAGAGAATATTATCATCACCAGGGCTCTAAAATTAAAAAAAAGACCCAATAATTTTACAAATCCAATTTTGTATACAGCTTGAGTGTTAACACACCAACATCCACCAAGCAAGGATGTTTGCAAAGATTCTGGGGACCATGTCTTGAGCATGTATTCTAGTTGTGTGCAGGAAACTTATCTTCTTGCATACCGTGTCTATGGGATCTCCCTTCTTCCCAACACCCTGTAAATTAGCCTACATCAATGTATTTCTATTTCTGTCTTGCTAATCACCAAACCTTTCCTGGTGGGGCAGTGTTTGGTATACAGCTGTCTTTAGAAGACTAAGCTGCTTAATACTCCTGAGAGATGAACTTGAAGGTGTCAAAGGCATGTTAGGCAAACACAAAAAAATGCTTTTGATAGTTAAAAATAAAAACAGGTAACCAAGTGCCTTTAATGGTGGGGGAATGGAGAGAGACTCTGTCAGGAGCCAGATCTTCTGTTCTTTCTCATCTGGATGCTCTTCTCTTCTCCTTGAAGCCAGGACTGGCACCCAGGACGTTCACAGGCATATTTTACATTCTGAGGCTCAAATACACTGACATGGAAATAATTTGTGTGGTTATAGTGTATTGTAAAATGCTGCTGAAATCAAGAGTGAAAGAGCAACAATGGCATTCCATTGAATGCCTGAATATAAACATTTTTAACTACTTAAACATTTAATGAAAATGCAAATACCTCTGTTGGATTGCAGGGCAGGGAAAACTAGAGAAAAATACAAGATTTAGAAGAAGTTGTTCTGTCTCATAATATATGAAATACATAGAGAAGTAGATAGAAGAACATAAAACAGGCTGCACAGAAATCTTAACCAATTTTATTAATAAGTTTATTTTTAATGTAAGTTCCACCTGTTTCTTATGGCTAAAGATATTTTGGAAGAGAAGCTAATATTTAATTATTGGTTTGGAAAAGGAAGAATAGTACACCTTTTGTTTGGCATGCTTATCTAAACTTTGAGTCAAAAGAAAAACTGATATCAGAGATAGGAGTGTAAACTTTCTTGGTTGGAAACAGTGTGACTCAGTAGTCACAGAACCACATTTTCTTCTGAAAGATCAGATCCCACAGCAGTTTTCCCACTAAAGAGCTATGGAAAATAGTGAGAATGGGGAAGAGCAGGGTGTGTGCTCTGGAGAAAACTTTTGAAATATGGAGATAGCAGCAGTTGAAATGTGGAAAGAAGGCAAGTACTGTAACTAGGGAACTACATTTCTTTGCCAGCAGGGGTTGCAAGAGGATTACCGGTAATCACAAGAGAAATATTCCTGATTGCTATTAGAATCATAGGGCTGGAAGGATCCTTTGAGATTTTTCTAATCCAACTGCCTGCCTAAGGCAGGAGTCATTTATAGATAAGGAAGACAGATACATAAATGAGGAGGGTGACAGCATCAGGTTTAATGCTGCTGGTTCCAGCCCACGGTTGCACTGGGTTGGTTCAGTTTTATGAGCAGAACCTGCAGACCTTATAATAATAAATAACAGCTTAACTGATTCATGACTTACTGTGTGATTATGAAGGACTTCATTTGTGGTTTTATTTCTTCTTCACAGAATGCAGGTTAAAATTATTTCATGGTAAGCTTGCCAGATGTCCCAGGACCATAAAAAGACAGTAACAAAAATGCCATTGGCCCTCCATCTCAGTAGGACATTGTCTTGGCCACAGTTCCCCAAGGGTTCAGATGTTCTTTCCAGCACTACCTTGAGGCACTGGCGACTGAATTTAGAGCCTGCTATATACAAAACACATGACTTTCCCACCAGTAGGACAGGGGAATCTGTGATCTTATCAGTGTTGCTGAATTACAATTCCTAGCTCCTTCATCATTACCCTTACTGATTTCCCACCCTCAACTTGAGATCAGGTAAATAGCCAGGCAAACTGGTTCATAACCCTTCTGGTTACCTGAAATTGGATTTACACTTCAAACCACATTATATGGGTTTAAAGTATATCTATCACACATGGGCTGCAAAACCCTGGATGACCACTAGATGACAATGAGGCGTTAAAGGAATGTTTGCCTTCTTAGTTTGTTCGTCATAATGTCTTCGCTGCATGGAATTAACATGACAGCATTAATAAATCATATCTTCCAAACTGATGTAATCCATTAACTCCTTATTTCACTGATCATTTGATCCACATCTATTCTTTTTCTCTTCAAGTGCTGTCCCCATAAAACTGCATCAGCATGAAATTTGCTGTCCTGATTACTAATCCTTATTCTGCCACTGTTATATTGTTTCATGACAGAACAGTCAACTGACTTCTCTCTAGCATATAAGCATGATCACATCTATGAAATTTATACATCTGAGAGCTGCCTTAGATGGTGGCACAATAAACAGTAAAATACTACTGGTAACATTATGGATAATTAACATAATGCCACTTGTGGGTTAAGGTCTAGATGACATTATATGAATACAGCAGAAGAAAAGATGTCTTATTTGTGTGCTGATTTGATGCAAAGAAAGGCTTTAAGATTTGAAAGTGCTGTTCTAGACAAATGACAGGAAATATAAAAAACCTCAAGCCTACATGTTACGTTAGCTTCATAAAACCGCACACTAAACAGAATTAGAGTACCAGGAAGAGGAGGTAAAATGTAATTCAGGAGGAATATCTCATCATTTCTCAGATTATGATTGGTGATAAGACATTGTGTTTTGCTGATTCCCTCCAGTGATCTTTGGGAGCTTTAATAAAAGTTTCTTTAGATCACCATAAAAATCACAAAGGCTTTTGGCTTTTCTGCTTTTTAATGATAGCTGATTTGTAAGAATTAGATGAAAATGGAATCTGTGTTATGACAACTTTAACTTTTAATCGGTATAGAGACATCTGTCACTTTCTAGCTACATAAACTTTGTGAAATTGTTTAAGAAAATGCTAAAAATGAGTTCTTCCAAAAAAAGTGTAGGAATGACACTACCAAGGTTGAATATGTTGAATTGATGGGAATAGGCCATATGTGGTTGTGGTTGCTATTATTTACTGTAATACGGATATTTTGCTGTTGCTGTGAATGTTTTAATATTGTATACCTATTCTTGACTGCTAGGAATCTTGACAGAATTATAGCAGATTAAAACAAAATGAATGCATGAATGCATGAACAAATGCATTACAAACAAACAAACAAACAAACAAACTTATGGATGTTGAAAACCAGAATATTTGGGTGCAAGGTATGACGTTGGATCTATCAAGAATCACCAACATGTTCCCAAGATATGCACTTTTTCTTGTTCAGTTTTAGGAATTTAAGGTGACATACACAGCCATCATTTCTCATATTTTAATTCATAACCACAACCCTACTTTCTCCACCCACCTACTAACACAAAATAAATGGGTGAAGAGAGTAAGTGGTCCAAAATGAGTCACTGAGCTTCCATGGCTAAGGGAAGACCTGAATCTGGGTCTCCCTGGTCCTAGTCCGCATCTTATTGATTACACCAAAGAGAGTCCTAAAACAAAAATAACAAAGCCAATTTTGCTAATTACATGTTACCCCTGTATACTATATGAATTCAGCCAGCATGGCTTTCATATTTGGGGGGGGGGGGAAACAGATTTTTAGTATGCTACAAAAATCCAGGGACCAGTAAGATGGCAGCAAAGGTATCCCTTTGCTAACATCTAATAGTGATCCACATTGTTGCAGTCAGATCATGTAAACCCAGAAAAATGAGATAATTTTGAAAAACATGAGTGTGTTTCTGAAAACCCAATTGCAGAGTCTTCTGATAGCTGAACAGCTTTTGAAAAGAGAAATGATTGTAACATAAGCCCTTTGCCACACAGCTGATTTCATGAAATGAAAACCTTTGGCCATTTCATTTTTTTTTTTTTTTTGCTTTGCTTTGTTTCACTGAGCCATGAAAAAGCTGAGGAGAGCTTTGCACTGGGGGGAAAGGAGTCAGTTGGGCAGAAACGGGATGACCCAGAAGGAGGGTCCCACAGGAGCTGTGTATGGCCAGCCTTACCATTAAGGACCGGGTTTTATGCACAAATGGAGTGGGACCATTTGAGCGTCAGTGGCAGCCCTCTCTCTTCTTTTATTTTCTGGCCTTAAGATGGTCTCAGAGGGAGGGCAGAAAACCAGAAGGTAACCAAACAGCTCAGGAATGCTGGTAAATAATTCAGCTAGACAGCTGATAAGTCACTGACCCAGCAGTGGGGGGGGGAGGCTTTCAAGGGCGCCGGGGCCCAGCAGTGCTGGTGCTGCCTGTGGGGAAACTCACCTCCCTTCGCCCAACTCTGCCTGCCTCTCAGCTTTTTCCAAACTGAAACCGGCCTGACCAGCTCTGGAGAGCCTCATTTCTTCTCTCCTCTGTCTTTTGATCTAGGCACTCACGCACACACACAGAGAAGAAAGGCTTGGAGCCAAGTCAGGCCCTGCTAGGATGGTGGGAATGTTAAAAGATGTATGCGCTCTTTGACTTTGCTCTTCTGGCTGCATCCCACTGAGCGGGGCAGAAGCTCTCCCTACCCCCTGCTCATCTACTCCCTTTTGCATCAGAAGAAACTCTGCAAAAGACCACTGGCTGGCTGGACATCCCATGACTGAAAGGTAAGGAAAACACAGGAGGACTGGGCAGCTCTGGTTAAGTGCTGGCCTAAGGGCTTGCAGAGGGAAGGGGGAAAAGCAGAGCAGAATAACCAGGCTGGGCTGTTGGGTTAAAACCAGGCCAGAACAATTCACCCAGCAAAAAGAGGAGCAGGAAAAATAACCAAACTAGTTAGTCCTACAAGACCCCTGTTTTGCAAAGATCCTCATGCCATTTGTGACCAGAGGCAAAGACGGACAGCTGTGAATCCCTTTAATAATTCCATACATGAAAAGAGATAGCAGGTGGAACTTGTTCTATAGGGAGCAGCCAAGCTGCTTCGCTCAAATTGTTACGTTCCCTTTTTTACCTCCAGTCACTTAGCCGGGAAAACCCTGTCCTAAAGTGCCTCCTTTCTGGGCAAAGGAAATAATTAGGGCTGCAAAAAATAATCAGTGTTAAGGAAAGGATGGCCTTGATGTTCCAGACAGCTGCAGATGTTCATGAGTACAAGGGGTTGTCAAAGAAACAGGTGTACATCTTTTTAATCAGAACCCCCACTTTCCAATTTCTTCATTATGGGTGAAGTGGAGGCCACAATGATTCTCATGCATTGTGATATTACTGTACAAATGATGCAAACCCTATGATTTGCAATGATGTCATGACCCGTATGACATAATTTGCTCCACCCTATGGACTCCCAGTGGACACATGTTCCAAGGTCTCACTACTGGGCTACAGATGAAGTTTCAACGGAATAGCTTCAGCCTAAGGTGGCTGCTGGGAGGTATCATGCCCAAGTGTCTCCATACATAGGTATTTGAAGAATGCACACTGAAGATGACTTTTTATAGGTGATTTCTCCTTAAAATTCTTTAAATGTCCTGCTAGATGCACACTCTGTTTGGGTGTATTGATGTATGAAGTTTAATCAAAGCCACAAGCCTTTCACCCCTTTCTCAACCATAGTTCTGGATATGATCATGAAACAAAAGCATTAAGCTGTCAACATGCTAGTTTAAAGTGTACTTGGTTAGTTTCTGGCTCAGTGTGTTGTATGAACCCAACCAATAGTTGTTTTGCAATTCAATGGTCATGTACTATACATCCAGAAGTTTATGTCGATCATGGATATATCATATATAGAATGTATATATCACATGACCTAATTGTATTTTAATGGTTTTATATATAAATAAAGGCATGAAAGATCTTCCAGACCAATTTAACAACCGTAAAAGTGCCCAGTAGATCTGTCTCTTGTTTGTTCAGTAGCAGCTTTGTCCTTGGCTTGGCCTTGAAATGATTTAGTGCATTTGAGACTGGAAATGGAGCCTTCAGGCCTTTTGAAACTTGCTTAGCTTTGCTCATTTATTCGTTTCTCCCTGGGCCTTTTTCACCCCCACTGAAATGTACAGAGGAAACTGTGGCCCTCCTGATGTTACTGAGCTACTTGAGCAATCATCAATGGCTGAGGCATCTAGCTTGAAATGCTGCATATCAGCAGATTTTTCTATTTGTAATCATGTGAGAATACAATGGTAAAAACCCTCTGTCCTCTTGATTTAGGTGCCTAAAATTGAGATAACTAGGGAGTGGAGTGGGGGGAGACTGGGCAAGATTTGTTTGCAAAAGGACTTATATGAACATTGTTGCTAAAAATAATCCTTACCTTAACAGGCACTCAAAGACATTCTGTACCCCAATTTTGGGAGGATTAAAATCCAGGTTAATGTGCTAATTCTTGTATTGTCAGAGGTAAACATCTCATTACATTACACACTTCATTATGGCGCTTACCTTTCCTTTCAAGAAGTGTCTAGCCAGCCTTGACTAGTCATTGGTAAATTTCCTGGAGGATTCCTCTATTTGAAGAGGAGAGGGAGAGAAATTCCTGCTGTTGCCCATTCCTCAGCTAATTAACACCCTCCAGATAGGCATCCCACACCAGTAAGCACAACAGACTTTCCTAGCCAGACACCACAGCTGCAAAAATGAAGACCTCACATTTTCATTCCAACAAGAGGTTATATTCACTATAGCAAGAGCTGAGATATAGTAAGGATCTCTAGTGGGAAAAAAATATTTGGTTTGCTCATCCAAAGTGTTGGTTGAAATGTATCAAATATCCTATCATCCCAAGTATATGGATAGCACAAGAAACCTAGCTTTCATGGCATGCTGTTTCTAATTATTGACAGCTGCTTGTCAGTCATATTCTGAGTAACAATCAGGTAAGCATTCCTACAATTATTAGTCTAGCAGCTCTAGCCCATCTTCTTCCATTGCTTATTTATTGCCACTGTTCCAGCATTTGGTTAAAAAGTATTGCTTATGTCTGTTAGAAGATTATGGTTTCTTTTTTATTCATTAATTGGCTGTTTGCCATTCCATGATCTGATTCCTCTAAGAGAAATTAATAAGCAAGCTTATATTAAAAAAAACTATTGCGTCCTATTAATCATTGATTTATCCATGCCAGATGAAGCAGCTCTGGTGCGCCAGTTTTCCAAGTTTCCAATAACCAAGATGCCCTTTTCTGAATTAAAATTGGAGACTCTGTTCAGTTTGCGACTTCATCCTTCTGATTCTGTCACTAGATGAGTCATTGTTCCAAATGTGCCATTTCATTAGAAGTAAGTAATTCCAAAACAATAATTCACCCAGTAAATATTGAGTGAACAATAAATGATCCACATGTGCAAGAGATATCAACTCCCAGTAGAGGGCGTTTTATCATAGGAGAGACACAGTGGGAACCTTTTGAGCTAAGACTACCGTAGCTCACCGAAACCTTAAAACATAGCAGGAAGGGTTTCTACAGCATGCTAAAAGTATCTCTAGTCCTCAGCTTTTGTGTTTCCACAAAAAGAAGACTGAGATTGAGAAGCCCATGCAAAGTGAAGGAAGGGGCTGGCAAATCCTTGTACAAGAGAAAGACTGCTTGCTTTCCAGTTTTTCTGTGGCAAAAAAACAAACAAACCCCAAACTTGATTGCTTCTTCTAAGCCCTGAGATGTTATGCTCTGCAATATGTACATTCCAACTGTGTCTTTTATTACTTGGAGGGCTTTATCTTGCTTCCAATGACAAATCAAATGGCTACCTACCAGTTTTTGAGCCAACAGAAAAAAATGCCAGCAAATGTTTGCTGCTTGGATTGCTGATCTCTATGCTGCCATGATAATGAAACTCATAGTATCCTTATAGTTTTAATGCATGACAAATTAAGGAAAGCCATTGATAGAGTCATCTGATTTTGTTTCTCCTCTTATCAGTTCTTACCTGCCAGTAGGAAAACAGCTACCTAATGGAAGAAGAGTGAAGTGAGTGTAGTTTGGAATGGTTGGGATTAGCCACCTCTCTGTAATTTTGATTGGGATATGTTAGAACACAAGTTTTAGTGCACTTCTGAAAGAATGCTAGCCCCAACAGTACCCAGAGCAGAGGAATGTTGGTGAAGATGACGGAATTTACGGAAATGGCTAAATTAACCTCTTTGATAGAGGAAAAAAATACAATCTATATTTATAAGTGACTGGAACTCCTTATACTATAGATGTTTTGCACAAAATTGGAAAAAGTGCACTTATGGTTTTAATGATTAAAAAATAAACCCTGGATAATTTAAAAAAAAGAGGGACTTTTCTTTTGTAATCGTAGAGCATAATTTTGTAATTGTACTTATATTTGCTTTGAAAAAAACGGAAACATTTTTCTATTTCTTTCTGCACTTTTGCTTTTTTTTCTTCCTCCTTTTTTTCTTTACTGCTTTTACTCTGATTTTGTTAGGTTTTATGTTCTTGGTAAAACTTTTAATAAAAGTTTATTTTAAAAAGTCAGAGTGCTACACCCACTTTGAAAGCCCATGTCAACAAATAGCCTAGCTGAGAATTTGCAGGCATAGAATAGGGACACAAGAGGGGAGTGATTCATAAGAAGTGAGCACCCATTCCTGATTAGTGTTTTAACAAAAAGGCAGCTCTGACAGTTCTATTCTCATATAAGCAGCATCAGGAAAAAGGCTGTGGACAGCCCTGGAGACAGATTGGGGAAGGCAAGATGCAACTCCCCCAAAATAAACAGTAAAACGTCACACACATGATTTTATATATTTTATTTAAAACGTTTATAGAGCCACCCATCTTTCAACTGGCCCTGGGCTGCTCCCAATCTGTTGGTAGAAGCATTGGAAAACCTGTAATACGTACACTCATGCAGTACCAGCAATATAAAGCAGCTGGTTTACAGAGCAACAGTACAAAATGCTTCCCTGGTTTAAATGACTTATCTCTAGCACATAAACCATATGCTTAAAAGAAAATAAGTCTGTCTTTGTTTCAAAAGAGCTCTAAGATTATTTTCAAAGAATAGTTTTATTAAATATTTTTCTCAGATATAAAAGGTAAATGTAAGAATAATATGAAATAAAACAAGAAAGAAAAAGGGAAAAAAGTGTGTGTGGGGGGGAACCCAATTAGAAACAGGATAAGAAATATACACAAAGAAGCAACTCCTTACCTCCTTTATACCAGTTACAAGTAAACAAATCTTCACATCCCTCAGTTTAAAAGTGCATCCTATTTCCCTTTACCCATGATTTAATCCCCTTTAATCAACAAATTCATAAATCATTTTTTTCATTTCAGCAAAAAGTCTATAAAAGGTTATCAGTCTTTAGTAAAATCCCTGATCAAATAGGTCAATTTTGCCATTTCTGCTAATTCCATCGTCTTTACAATCCATTACTCCACTGTGGATATTTCAATATCTCTCCATCTTTGTGCAACCCAAAAACTAACTTAAGATGCCTCAATTATGGGTAAGGATCAGTGGTGGGATTCAGCCGGTTTGGGAAAAACCGGTTGTTAAAATTCTGCACTGGCCCCGCCCCGCCCCACCCAGTCACACCTCATCTTGTCCGCTAGCCCGGCATAGCTGCTGTTGCTCTCTGTCCGGCTCCCTCGCTTGCCTCGACCACACAGTCTCTGAGGGCAGCTTGCCTACCTTTGGCTGCATCCCATGCAGGGCTCTCCACGCCGCCCAGCTGAACTGCCCTGATCTGCCTGGGTGAATGACTGCAGGCAGCAAGGCCCGAATCCTGGCCTAGCTGCCTCCCACATGGCCTAGCCAGCTTGCCTGCCTTCCCCGCTGCCTTCCCTGCGGTCCCTGAGGCCCAGCGCGCTTGCCTGCCACCGCCGCCTCATTGCCTGCCTGCTGGCAAGCAATGGATACTGCGGAGACAGATTTCCTACATACCATTCCGAGCCCCTTCCCCCCCTACTCCTCAAGCTCCCAATGCCCGAACCGGCAAGCTGGAAGAGAGATTCGCTGGCTTTTATTTTGTCAGCCCAAGGGCAGAGGAGGGGAGGCAAAAAAGATACGTAGGAAATTGCCCTGTCTCTGCAGCATTGGTCATGTGACTAAGTGGGCGTGGCCAACTCGACATCACTCACAGCAAGGTGCCACCCCACCTTGCCGTGAGTGACGTCGAGTTGCCCATGCCCACTCAGTCACTTGACACCCCCCCAAGCCACGCCCACCCAACCCAGTCACTAGGAAAATCGGTTGTTAAATTACTTGAATCCCACCACTGGCCACGCCCATCCAGTCACATGACCACCCAGCCATGCCCACACAGTCACATGACCACCAAATCATGCCCACAGAACCGGTTGTTAAAAAAATTGAATCCCACCACTGGTGAGGATGGCATAAAAGTAATGTCATGAAGACAAGGCATAAAAGTGCCACGTCAAGGAATATATTAGTGTTGCATTAGGTGGATGTGATCATATCCTCTAAGTCTCACTTGTCTACAACTTTACTTTTTTGGGATACAGCTTGACTTCTCATACCTTTGGAATAAAGTGCCAGATTTTTAACTAACTTTTTAAGAGACTGATGGTGAAGGCTGAATGCATTCTTATTTGAAGCATGTTTCACAACTGTTATTCTGCTCACCTTCACATTATCCTGTGTCAACCATATTACAGAAGCCAAGTCAAGATATAGGAAACATGGCCTCAGCATTGGCAGTCTGCATTCTTCTTTCCAAGGTGGTCCTCCACTCCCTGCCTCCTTAAATGACAATAGAAAGCCTCCCAGAGAGCCTCGCTGGAACACGGATCAGGGAGCTGTGGTGGTTTCCTATCTTTGGTGCTGTTTTTTTTTTTAATTGATTTATATGCCGCCCTACTCCGGAGACTCAGGGCGGCTTACAGTGCATTAAGCAATAGAGGTTCCAATTTAGCACAGCAGGAAGGAGGGAGTCCATTTGGCATCAGTGTAAAAATGCCAATGGTCTCTGGCAGAAAAGGGCTTGGAGATAGTCATGCAGCTGAATTTGACAAGGCTAAAAAGCAGCACCTCATACTCTTAGCTGGCATCTGTAATGCATCTGGCTTCAGGGCTGAATAAAGACTCTCTAGTATCCATGGCATAAAATTAAAATGTTATCTATGGGCTTTGCTAATTAATACAGGGCGTTAGTCTCTGGGATACATTGGTTCACAGACCCATTCAAAATGAATGGGAGCTGTCAAAGAGAAAGCTCAGCACTAGCAGCCTAATGCGAAATCACTACAGGCACTGGCACTTGAATAGCATCAGAAATCTGTCCATTCTTTTGTTATTGACGCTCCAGTTTGCAAAATGGGCCTTTATCTAGATTGGTGACAGCTCATTGAAACAATTTTCCCATTGGTTTCTTCTTAGCTGGCAAAAAGCAGCATTTTAATACTGGTGTCTTGAATGATGTTACATAGCAGCCTTTCCCAGTCTGAAGCCCTCAAGATATGTAAAATTACAACCCTCAGAATTTGCAGCCAGCATGGGCAATTTATTTATTGTAATTTTTTTATCCTGCCTTTATTATTATTTTTTTACAAATGACTCAAGGCAGAAAACATACATATAGTCCTTCCTCCTATTTTCCCCACAACAAACCTGTGAGGTGGGTTGGACTGAGAGAGGATGACCCAAAGTCACCCAGCTGGCTTTCATGCCTAAAGCAGGACCAGAACTCACAGTTTCCTGGTTCGAAAGCTACAGTCCCATTATATTCAAAGGATATGAAATGAAGGATAGCTGTCATAAAGACTCTAATGCATGGGAGTGCCCTCTCATGCAGTGCAGGTTCTGCTATCCACTTATTGTAGAAAGTAAAGGGAATGCTTTGAAGGACTAAAGAAAAGCCAATACCAAGGCAAAAAGAAAAGAAAAAAAGAGTTCTGGCCTACATGGCATTAGTGTTCTAATCTGGTCTAGCTCAAAGTGTTGACATTATTCAAATGTTGAATTATAAATAAAATTTGTTGCAAAATTTTCCATGCTCCAGCATAACATAAAGGAAGTGGCCTGAGATAATGTATGTGAAATGCCTGGATCCTTGGAAAAAATAAACAGGCATGTTTATTGTTATTAAATATTTTCTATTGCCATATAAGCAAATGCCCATTTTTGCTAGGGTTTATAACAGTATTAGACCAATGTTTGTCTCTTCTCTTGATGGAAGAGACTGGTCTGTAGAATATTTCCTTAGTTGGAATATGGCAGAGGATCTTTCATGTGGATCATCTTTATGGACCCCATGTATAGTGTGTGTAGCTTCTCTGCAGATTACAACACTGCCTCTACTGAACTGATAAAATACGGCATACTGGAATACCCCTGACCAAAGATACAGTCTGCATGTGGGGCATACTCCTAATATCCCAAATCCACTTGCTTCATGTTCTGTTTGTTTGTTTGTTTGTTTAATTAATGTATTGGCTGCCCATCTGTAACTTTGGGCGGCTTACAGTTACATCTAAACTAAAACATAAAAAGTTAAAATCGAAGATTAAAACCAAAGACACATGGGAAAGGTGGGGGCAGAGTGGGGGGGGAGGTGGGATCTGTTATTATTCAATCAACCATCTCTATTGTGCTGCTCTCCCACTGGGACCCCAAGCAGAGTGACAGAACCACATCTTTAGGCCCTTATGAAAGGATAGGAGGGTTGGGGCCAACCTCACATTTGGGGTGGGTGGGTGGAGATGTTCCAGAGGGCAGGAGCAACAGCAGAGAAGGCCTTCCCCCTGGACCCCACCAGCCAGAATAATGCCTCCTCTGCTGGCATGAGTGGTACGGGCCAATCCCAATGGAGTGAGACAGTCCCTTACCCTTACTTTTGGTAAGAATCTGCAGATAGCGGTCCTCATATTCATCAAATTGAATTGTTCAGAATATTAAAAACTATCTCTGGCAGGATCAGGCCAAAACCATATAATCCTCCCAGGAGCAGACAGACAGATATCAAAGATTATGCGAGTTTCTACAAGCAACTCATGAAATTGAGAAAAAGAGTAAATGGCCTAAGCTACGCTTTCTGTGAATGACAAAGCTACCCATTTCTTATACTCTTTTCTTATACCATTAATTTGGATTTTTAAAAGAAATACTTTAATCTCCTTTTTTCTCCTTGACTTTCTTATATAGTAAGTCATCTTATAACCAAATAAAACTGACTGCTTCCTTGAAGTGATTATCAGCTAGCCAGAAGTCACACATTTGGGACATGTGATGCAAGGGGTTGGATTAGAAAAATGATTAAACTTGGCAAGTTTGAGTCAAGAGCAAGAAGTGGAAGACAATATGTAAGGGTCTGAAGAAATCGCTGGAATGTTCTTGAAAGCTTATAGATTAAGATGGGAGGCATTAGTCCACATAGTCACCAGGAACCTAGCTTAATACTTTATCATTTGAATGTATTGTAACTAATGTAGAATAGAATAGAATTCTTAATTGGCCAAGTGATTGGACGCACAAGGAATTTGTCTCTGATGTATAAGCTTTCAGTGTACATACAAAGCAGTGGTGGGCTGCTGCCGGTTTAACAACTGGCTCACCTAGCACCGAAAATGTGAGCGCGTGCACGGCCTTCCATGGATGTGCACGGCCTCAAAAACATGGCAATATAAGATGGGATAGCAGGGGGCTGGTTTGCCTGAACCGGTCTGAACCAGCAGCAGCCCACTTCTGCATACAAGCAACAAGTGATAAATCATGATCATAATCATAAAATATATTCATCATAAATCATAAGATACAACACTCAGGATACTAAATAAGCAATCAACATAAATCATACTAGAATACTAACTAAAACAATTAATATAATTCATAAGATACAAGCAACAAAGTTATAAGAAGATAGGGAAATAGGTAATAGGAAAGATGAGGATAATAGTAATACAGTCCTACTAGGTAGTTTGACATTGTTGTGGGATTTAATTGTTTAGCAGAGTGATGGCATGGGGGGAAAAACTCCTTGTGGCCAGTTGTTTTGGCATGCAATGCGCTAGTATGCCCTAGTCACCTGGATAGAAAACTCCACTTGCACTTGAATTATCTCTGTTTGCAGTTAGGGAGTTAAGGGAACTCATTAATGTTCCCAGAATTTCTATAATCCTATAGTTCATCCACCAAAATCAACTGAAAATCATGCTTTTGTAATCTGAAGGATCGGAGATTGCAGTGTATGAAATGAGATGTGCTTTCAAAAAAAAATTGTGAAGCTGCAGCTAGTGCTCTACGTGTCTGACCACTTCCTTTTGCCAAGAGTGCATAATTACTACTCCGTCAGTTGCAGTGACTGCTTTTCCAGTTTCTGTGCCCCGTACAGAGTTGCTGGTTTAATTTCTTTTGCTGTTTAACTTACAAGAGCAGGAGCTTCCTCCATGTCTTGATCCTTTGAGATCTGCTGGTGAATTTCTGTTGGGAATACTACTTTTGCCTCATTGAAGTTGCACAGTTAGCTTCCTAAAGTGCTTGAGGGATTCTAGTTGGTTTCAGAAGGCAAGTGAATTCTATTTTGTTTATGCAAGCATAATTTGTCATTAGATCTATCTAATCTAATCAATCAAATTACTATTCTCCATGTTTCTTTAAAGTATATGATGAAGTGTCATTGTTGTAAGGAAATGGATGTTGTAATTTCAGTCTTATCTATTAATTTAAGATGAGCTGAAGGAAGTGATCAGTTGGCAAAATGTCTGGAAGTCCCCTCTTCCCCCTAGTTTTGTCCTTAGATGTTTGAAACACAGATTTAATTACAGGAAAGTTGGTAATAGTGAATCTAGGGAGACTACCATGGTGCAATGGTCATGGTATTGGACTCAAATCAACTACTTTTAAGCTCCTTTGCTGTCTACATGAATATATACATACACTAGAAAGGGCTTGATCAAGCCAGGAATTAGCTATTTGAATCCTACTGAATTCAGTGAAGGAGTTAAACAAGTTCTTAAATGTTTCACTAAGCACCAAAGTGTTTAACTCTGGTGGGATTTACTGACTGCTGGTTTGCCCAAGCAATAAATAAATTAATAAAATTGAACTGTCTTTAAGCAATGATAAGCAAATCCTTATTATTTAATCAAATAGTGATAGTAGTACATCACTATTTTATGTACACTCTTTTATGTACACAGAGAGCATATGTACCAAGACAAATTCCATGTGTGTCCAATCACACTTGGCCAATAAAAAATTCTATTCTATTCTATTCTAGTAATAGAGGTATATTAAAAAATTCTGATGTAGTTTAAGCACCTCTTTCCCTTTATGAAGAATTGTATTTTTTTCACTGTCTACTCTTAAATTATTTTTAAATTTGTCTTTTTTTTTTTTTGTAATGTAAGTATATTATCTTTCTTAGCTAAATGTTTTGTGTCTGCCTGAAAAATCCAATAGGGAAAATAACTCTCACTGTAGTATGATGTTTGAGAATACAGTCCTACACATGGAAATAATGGGTTCAACGGTGTCCCTTTACCATCCAGCCAACCACTGAATTACTTGTACAGTTGGGCCAAGAGACTATTTGGTTGCTGGGGCTGCCGACTTAGATGATGGTGGAATCACTTTTATCCTAATTTGGAGGCCTGGCATCAGTAGCACCTGAAAGCACATTCTGTTCCTATTGGTTGTTCTTTTCACCCACATAACCTTTGGAATAACCGCAAGCCTCTCTTTCCTCTGAAGCAGCACTTTTGGTGGTTTGGGACATTAACCTTGTGGGAGGAGGCAGCCCAAAGGGCAAAGTAGCCATTTCAGAGCAGGGCTTTTTAGCAGAAGTTGGCCTCTTGCACAAGTGCCCAATGAAAGGTTAATGAGTGTCTGTTAAAGCAGGCAAGGCAAATGTTCTTTCATTGAAGGGCTGATCTCCCTTCTGCCAAAGAACAGACAATCTGCCTGTTGGACAAATGGGCATTCAATCAGGGTCATACTGAGAGACACATACTGATATTATAAAAAGCAACACAGCTCCATAGTTTTTCAGCATTCTTTTCAATGGGTTGACACCCAGAGGATCAGAGGATCAGGTCTCTCAGGACTGAAGGCTGAGCCCTCAAAAACACCCTGGATTTAGAATGAGCAAGCCCAGGGGCAGATAGGTTCCATGAGCAACATCTGCCTATATTTGCCTGTGGATCTCTGGTCTCCATAAGAAGCAGCTCTTTGTAAGATGTTTTGGTCAAAGACTCTTGTTCTTCCTGTTTGTATATGTACTTCTTGTAGAAAATGCCCTTTGGGAGAGGTTAATTTGTTCTTATACAGTATGTGTTTCTCCATATTTAGTTACATTTATAAACATTAACTACATTTCTGAATTTGTTAGTCACAAAGCATGACCTCATGGACAACATTCCTCCAGGCCTTCCTGTCCTCTACCATCCCCCGGAGTCCATTTAAGCTCACGCCGACTGCTTCAGTGACTCCATCCAGCCACCTCATTCTCTGTCGTCCCATTCTTCTTTTGCTCTCAATCGTTCCCAGCATTAGGCTCTTCTCCAGTGAGTCCTTCCTTCTCATCAGGTGGCCAAAGTATTTGAATTTTATCTTCAGGATCTGGCCTTCTAAAGAGCAGGCAGGGTTGATCTCCTCTAGGACTGACCGGTTTGATCGCCTTGCAGTCCAAGGGACACACAGGAGTCTTCTCCAGCACCATAGTGCTGGAGAAGACCTCAATTCTTTGGGGTCTCAAAGGCCTCAATTCTTTGGCGCTCAGCCTTCCTTATGGTCCAACTTTTACAGCAATACATTGCAACTGGAAAAACCATAGCCTTGACTATACGCACTTTTGTTGGCAGGTGAGGTCTCTGCTTTTTAGTATGCTGTCTAGAAAGCCATAGCTTTCCTCCCAGGAGCAAGAGTCTTTTAATTTCTTGGCTGTAGTCCCCATCTGTGGTGATCTTGGAGCCCAGGAAAATAAAATCTGTCACTACCGCCATTTCTTCCCCATCTATTTGCCAGGAATTGAGAGGGCTGGATGCCATGATCTTAGTTTTCTTAATGTTGAGTTTCAAGCCAACTTTTGCACTCTCCTTCTTCACCCGCATCAAGGGGCTCTTTAGTTCCTCTTCACTTTCGGCCATTAGAGTGGTATCATCTGCATATCTGAGGTTACTGATATTTCTCCTGGCAATCTTAATTCCAACTGTGATTCATCTAGCCCCGCCTTTGTCATGATGTGCTCTGCATATAAGTTAAATAGGCAGAGCAACAGTATACAGGCCTTGCTGAACCCCTTTCTCAATTTTGAACCGATCAGTGTATCCTTGTCCAGTTCTCACTGTTGCTTCTTGATCCGCATATAGATTTCTCAAGAGACAAATAAAATGGTCTGCTACTCCCATCTCAGGGATGAAATGCTACCGGTTCGGACCAGTTTGCCCGAACTAGTAGTAATAAAAGTTACCGGTTCAGCTACACCGATAGTAAAAAATGCTACCGGTTTGGATGAACCAGTATTTCTGATGATCAGCTGTGGCATATGATTTATATTCACTAGAAAGCAGGAAATCCTGCTTTCTAGCGAATCTAAAGTGCGCGGCACAGCTGTTCCCCCCCTCACTGTTCTACTTACCTTAGAAAAAGCTTCTTAAGCCTCCTTTTTCAGCGCTGCACAGTAGCGCCTGCGGTGTGCATGTGCATGAAGCGTGCATTTGGCGTGCACCACACATGCGCACATGCAGCAAACCGGTAGCAGACTTTGGAGCATTTCACCACTGTCCCATCTCTTTAAGAACTTGCCACAATTTGTTATGATCCAGACAATCAAAAGCTTTAGCATAGTCAGTGAAACAGAAATAGATGTTTTTCTGGAACTCCCTAGCTTTCTCCATGATCCAGCGTATGTTGGCAATTTGATCTCTAGTTCCTTTGCCTCTTCGAAATCCTGGTAGTTCTCGGTCCACATACTGCTGGAGCCTAGCTTGTAGGATTTTGAGCATAACTTTGCTAGCATGTGAAATGAGTGCAATGGTGCAACAGTTTGAACATTCTTTAGCATTGCCCTTCTCTGGAATTGGAATGTAAACTGACCTTTTCCAATCCTATGGCCACTGTTGAATTTTCCAAATTTGCTGGCAAATTGAGCGTAGCACTTTTACTGCATCATCTTTTAAGATTTTGAATAGCTTAGCTGGAATACTGTCCCTCCACTAGCTTTGTTGTTGCTCAGACTTCCTAAGGCCCATTTGACTTCACATTCCAGGATATGTGTCTATATAGACGTAGGCTGTGTACAGACAGCAGTTGTACCAGCAGTTGAGACAGCAGTTGAGATTCACTCAACTCACACCTGTTCCTGATTGTGTCTTGGTCGCAGTCACTTAATGCCACTCAGGCTTTCCTCTCTGTGGCTGGAGGAGTCCACCTCCCAATTCTTTATACACTTGTGAGGGAGAAGTTATTTTCTGCATCTATGCCTTCTGGGTTCTTCCCACCATATAAATAGAACTAATTACAAGGATTCCCAGCTATTGAGGATTTCTCAGTAATTAACAGTTTACAAAAACTGCCAGTAGGTACTCAGAAATGATTTAGTCAATCATCAGCTAGCATCTGCAACTATTTAGTAAAAAAAACTGCCATAGAGGAGACATATTTTATTGTTTGTGCATTTAGTGATTTAGCAGAAGCCAGTTTATGAGACTGAAAGAAATAAAAGGCTGGCTCAGGGATCTGACTTTCCTTGACCATTCTAGTTAGATCCCATAGATAGATATCCATGGTAGGTGAATAATCTCATGGACTGTTTATATGGAGATTCTCAGTCATCCAGGTCATAATTGTCCCAAAGGTGCTTTTTCAGGAGGCAACTGGACTTTCTTGTTTTTCTTCTTCTTATCCAAGAAGCTTCTTCAGCTCTGTTTTTCTTTGAAGAAAGAGAAAGAGCTGAAGAAGCTTCTTGGATGAGAAGGGAAACGTCTTCAAAGAAAAACAAGGAAGTCCAGTTGCCTCTTGAAAAAGCACCTTTGGGACAATCTCATGGACTGATCCATGATTGCTCTCATTTTGCATTATGCCTACGAGCCTCCCTCTGTGGGTGAGAACATGGCTAGTCCTGTGATTTTCTTGCCGATGGGCAGTTGGAGCAAGCCACGTAGGCCTCAACACTCATTTTCATCATCTTCAGCCTGCCCTGGTACTCGTGGTAGAAGCAGGACTGTCAGTATTAAGAGGCAGAAGGGAAGTTGTGGTTCCAAAAATCTGCAGGCTGAGATAAACTGATCATATGTTGATAAAACTGACATATGAAATGTTCAGTTAATTCCATTTGATTAAGATGGTATAAAAGTCCTGCTTTAAGCAGAGGGTTGGGCTAGAAGATTTCTGAACTCCCTTCTGGCTCTATGATTCTAAGATTATCTTGAGTTACCCACCCCTACATGACTCAGTAGCTTCTGGGGCTCTTTAGGCCTCTTCATCTATCCTTTTCACTTCTGTCTGGATCCTATCGTCCAGTGGGGGGGAGGGGGGAGGGAGGGAGAAAGAGAGATCAAGTGAGACATAAAAAAGGATAATCATTCATCATACACTAAATAGGAGGTGCTAAAACAGGAAAGATTTGCAAACATGAGAGTTGTAATGAAACTGAAAATATCTTTCACACTTCCTGTGCCAGCTAATTGAAATATACCTAATACTATATGCCACCGGTGGCTATCTTGCTTCATTTCCTCCTACATGCCTAGCTAGTGATGCTCTACTGTCTGACTCTGACACTCATGGTGGGTTTTCAACGGTTGGTTCTAATAGTTCTGTACCAAATGTACGTATATGGTAGATAGCTCATACTGTATTGTAAAACTGGGCACTGTTCCCTAATACCATTTTTTTCCACACAAGAGGTTTCAGTCTTCATTATATTTATATAATTACAAAACACTATTAGATAAACCCAGATGATCATACCATTAGAAATGCAAATTCTTCCCTCTTACCATCTATCCATGAGCAGGCATTTTAGTGGTGGTAAAATATGGAATTGCATTGCTGAAGCTGACATTAAAAAGGAATAATGGGACATGCCACAGAAACTGGAGAGAGAGAGGGAGAGAAGGAGGGAGGGAGGGTTAGATTGATAGATACCTGTTTTCCCCAAAATAAGACATCCCCTGATAATAAGCCCAATCGGGCTTTTGAGTGCATGGCAATAAGGCCAAGCGCTTATTTCAGGGTTCAAAAAAATATAAGAGAGGGTCTTACTTTCAGGGAAACACGGTAGGTAGGTAGGTAGGTAGGTAGGTAGATAGATAGATAGATAGATAGATAGATAGATAGATAGATAGATAGATAGATAGATACTGGTAGATACTGGTAGATACCGTAGATAGCAGTGGTGGGTTGCTCCCGGTTCGCACCAGTTCTCAAGAGCTGGTAGTGGTGACGATATGACGTCACCGAACCGGTTCTCTGTCTTCGGGAGCTGGGCCCTCCCACCGCCCCAGCGTTATGCCGACCTTATATTTCTTCTTTTTTCGCCCAGCTGAGAGGTGCGGCAGAACGGATTGCCGCACCTCAGCTGGGCAGATTCGCAACGCGCTTGCGCAAAGCGCAAGTTTGGTGCGAGCAAAGTGAGCTTGCGCACGTCGATCGTGTGCAAAGCGCACGACCAAAGAGGCAATCGCGCACGAAGAACCGGTAGTAGAGAACCGGTAGTAAAGCCGGTTAGAACCCACCCCTGGTAGATAGATACCGTAGATAGGTAGATAGATAAATAATTTTCCAGAATAATTACTGAAAATCATATTCCTGTAATTTGTCAGTGCAATCTCAGGGAGGGGGCATTCTGAGCTAAGGATAGTGCATGCTACATAAACTGTGTGCTTCCCACTTCCGGTTTACCACGTTTGTAGAATATGCAGAGTTTTGCACTGCAGTGTTTTTATATGTGACAATAGTGGTCTGAAAAGGGGTCCTTAAGACCAGCAGGAGGATTCATGCAGCATTCTCAGCACATGATTGGCCATTTCACACTGGTGGAGCCTTTAGTATCTGCCTATGTGGAAATTCACTTACCTTCACTACCAGTTCGCAAATGTGAGCGTGCACGCCTTCTCCATACATGCGCAGATCCTTCTGAGCATGCACAGAGGTGCATGCACAAAAACGGGACATGATGATGTCCAAATGGGTGGGCAGAGTCTCCCGCCGCCAGCGCTACCAGTTTACCTGAGCCGGATAGAACCGGCTGAATTTTATCACTGGTACACATGACATAGCTATGAGTACACACTTTTGGGGATGTGCTTCCTCTTTCTCTTTAAAATTTGACATTTATATTTTACCTCTTTAAGCTGAGCCGTGTTGGGATGCCTTCTATATAGGAACAATGCTGCTTGTCCATTGAAAAAGGAACACAGTGGTGGGTAAGGTGATAGAAGAAGTTAGAGGAGAGGAATCTGTCTGTATGCCAATTGTCCTACCTACCTTGCTACTGAAAGCCATTAAAAGACAATGACCAGCTGTTGGGAGCAGAAGAGAGGGAGAAAAGAGAGGGTCTATCAGAGTGCAGGGAATAGAGCATATAAGAACCTGAGATGGGAGTTGGGGGAGGAAAGAGGATGAGATGGTGAATACTGGCAACCAGTATCCTCTGGACATATCCCAAAAGGCTCTTTTTCTCTTTCAGAAGGAAAATGGCAGAAAGCTCCTTATTTGCACAGCGGCTGCATGCTATTACGGTAAGTGTGTTTTCCCATTCTCTCCTGTGGCATGTATGTAAAAGAAGCACTCCACATTATCAACCAACATTCTGCTGCAGGAATCCCCTCTCACCCACCATCCCAAAATGGGAGCTCGGAAGAAGCGTGGATTGGCAGTCCCACTTGGTCAGTTCACTATTTTCAAAGCCTGGAGCCTGTAGACATGGTGACTTGATTCATTTGTGTGTGGTTCTTGTGGGTTCAGCTTGGCGATAGAGAGATGGGGCATGAGTCTCAAGCTCATGCAATTTGTATTATGCTCCTGCAGCTCAGAATTCCATATTATGTGGTTTTAGTTTGGAATAGACGTAAGTTAAAGGCTGGTTTATGATATGTATCAACCCTCTGAGAGGCTCACTAAGGTCATCATGCCATTCACCCTGTGAGTGTTGCCAGATACGTAATCTCCCACTGAATAACAAAGTAAAGATAAGAATCCTGCAGGAGCAGAGGGAGCAAATGTTGATGGCATGTGATTCTAGCAGGGTCTGCTGATTGGATGGCAGTTTTGGAGCCTTTTTCCACTTGCACTTAACCACTTCACTGTTTTTTTCCTGCCATGTCCTTTCTCATCCCCTGCCCATTTCTGGAGTAGCTGAAAGTTGTCTTTAGCTATTATAGTATTAGTGTTTTCACTCCTTAAACAAGCAGCAAGTTGCAGTAGTTGTATCAGGGTTATTTAATGTGATTCACCAACCATGTGGTCATTGTCAGTCAGATGACCTCTAACTCCCTTGATCAATGGAACCTAGTATGGGGTGGTCCCTGCTTCTCCATATCTTCAAGGTCCCTTATGGGTTGGACAACAGAATACAGGTAGTCCTTTGACTTAACAACAGTTCATTTAGTGACCATTCAAAGTTACAAAGGCACTGAAAAAAGTATCTTATGACCATTTTTCACACTTATGACTGTTGCAGCATCACCATGGTCATGTGATCAAAATTCAGATGCTTGGCAACTCGCTCACATTTATGACAGTTGCAGTGTCCCAGGGTCATGTGATCGCCTTTAGTGCCATTCTGACAAGCAAAGCCAATGGGGGAAGCCAGGTTCACTTAATAACCATGTTACTCACCTAAAAACTGCTGGGATTCATTTAACCAATGTGGCAACTAAAGTAGTAAAATGGGGCAAAACTCACTTAACAAATGTCTCTCTTAGGAACAGAAATTTTAGGCTCAATGATGCTCGTAAGCAAGGACTATCTGTAGTTTGGTTCTTTCATACCAGGTTCTTCAAGTCAATCTGCAACCTGGAAATCTGGATTAGCCTGAGCAGCAACTGAGTATGGGGTAGACACAGTGGTGGGATTCAGCCAGTTCGCACCACTTCAGGAGAACCGGTTGTTAACTTTCTGAGCAGTTTGGCAAACTGGTTGTTGGAAGAAATCATTAGGGCAGAGAACCGGTTATTAAATTACTTGAATCTCACCACTGGGTAGACTGCATATTAGGGAAGGAGAGGAACAACTGTCTTTGTGGTGCATCATTGCACAAGTCTCCCCATTCCTGTTGGTTGTTGTTTGGGCTACTTATGGAATCATATTAATCCTATGTTCAAAAGGAGCCAACTGTCAGATGATATAATTTATTTAGTCTTTTGCTAGAATAGCCTGTCTCCTTTTAGTGCTATCCTAAAACAGAGTTATTCTAGAAGAATGCCAAATCCACATCCAGGTAATAGTTGGCCTCCCTTTGGATGCATTTATATATGTACAAAGCCAGAAGATATTTTGACAAGTGGATAAACTTTCTGTTAAAACTCACACCTTTCTCACTCCATTCCACATTAAGGTGAGCAATTGGTGGATTTTTTTCCCATTGGCTGTGATGTTCAGTGGCAGGGGAAGGAAGCTGAAAGAAATTCACCAATTCTTGTATTCAATATACCATGGAAAAGTAACAAAAAATATCTGCATGAACTAGTATTTACAGTACTGCTTTTACTCAACCAGACTTCTTCTAGATTTTTGGTACTGCAGATGTTCCCTCTTCCTCCTCCCAAAGTTTGCTGTATTCTTTAGTAATAGATAACTCCTATGTTCCTCAATATCACTGTTATGAGACACAGGGCCAGTTTTTATTCCTTTTTGCTTTCTGGCCAAGCATGCAAAGCAATGCACCAGATCAGTGGTGGGTTGCTACCAGTTCGCCCCGGATCGGGTGAACCGGTAGCAGCAGTGGCGGGAGGCATGTGCAGAAGTGAGCGTGAGCGTGCCTATGAGCGAACCGGTAGCAACGGGATTTGCAACCCACTACTGCACCAGACATGGTGGCAATGATCTAAGAATGACTACATGCAAAACAAAAACAAAATCCAACACATGCTCCCTAATTTTTCCCTAGTTCACTAAAATGTGGGAAAGTATAAAAGGGAGGAGCAGTATTACAATAATATTGCTATCAATGCTTCTTTTTTTATTCATGTGACATGGTGATTTCCTGAGTACAAAACAGCATTTGCAAAGGGGAACCTACAGTTTCGAATTTAACACAGATAAAACAACAAAGAAGGATCTTTTTGGACAACAGAACACAGAATGAAGGTGGTTCATTATAAGCAAGGGGAAGGAAACTGGGATTTTTTCCCCATCAAAATGGCCTAGTGGAGAACTCTTTGAGGCTAAGAACCATTTTTAATTGGTTTTTTGAGGGGTGGGCAGTGCAATGAAGCAAAATGGACATGAATAGATCACACACCCAGCCGTGTTTTGTAAAATGTATTGTGGTTTAATATATTTTGTGAATTCATCAAATTCCGGATTGATCAGAAAACTATGATTAAGCAAACTATAGTACCATTTGCAGGCCTAATTTCTGTCTTAGATTAAAAGGACAACAATAGTAGTGCAGCTGGATTAATTTAAAGGTTACTGAAATTGTGCATTAACTACAATTCTCAGTTCTCACTGTGCCAGTGGCTGCTTACAAAGCTGAAGAAATTGGAGCAACCATATAATTCCTTCCATTCACTAAAAAGTTGCCTTACTGGGGATGAAATTTCTGAGATTCTCCTTCCATGGGGAGAGGCAGAAGGGATATCCCTCTTGAGAATAACGGCTACTCTCCAGATTTCATTAAATCTTATTTTTGCTGGGAAAGGTTGCCAGACTCTTACTGATTTGTCCAAGGAATGGCTAAAATAAATGTCAGGAATGTCCCAAGTAGAAGGGACCTAGGTGCCAGCTGTTCTCCACTTACAGTCTTTGACTTTATGCCCAGTGGCTTGGGGTTTGTGCTAAATATGGGCTGTTTGCCCTGCTCCATGGGAAACCTGGGGTAACCTGAGTCTCTTTCTTTGGCTTATCCTCTCTTCAAACACATGAATAATTCACCAGACAATAGCTTCAACCTGAACCAAACAGAAGGAGAGAGAACTTTGGAGCCTTGCCCAGACTTTGGAGAGGCAGAGATTGGGTTGAGGTTGTTTCCTGAGCTGCAGCCCAGCTACCCTTGTGTGGAGTCTCACACACACACATCCTGGTAATGAGCTTGACATGAATGCTGCAGCAAATATTTATTGTCATATGAATTGTTTTGGTTAATGCTTCTATGCAGGGATCAAATCTGGACAGATTTTCCAGATCTGGACAGAGCAGAGTGCAGTGGGGGGAAAGAAGCTGTGAAACAGCCTTTGCACTATGAAGACACAGGAGCCTAGAGTATGCAATCAGTAACAGACACATCAATGGCCATATGTCTGCAGCAAGGTGTCTGGTACCCACACAGACTTCGTAAGCAGCAAGTACTCTTTTGCACACAGAAAGCAGACACACCAGAAGGTGCACGCCCAAATAGAAATCATTTCCTGGTACTCATTGGCACCTATTAAACTAAAGTCAACACCAGTTTTTATTTTCATTTATCCAACACCAATGCAGATATGAATCCCATTTCACCTGTTAGCAAGTACAACCCAAAATAAGGGCAGCCCAAGATAAACTAAACCACACTACCTCCTTCCTGCATATGTGATGAGGGATCATAGACAAGTCTCCTCCTGATTAAGTTCTTATTAAAAGAGCCTTTTCTCAGTGACCTGGTGCAATTTCGAGAAGCACTGTTGGCTTGTTTATTAGGGATCATATCTGTCTGTTTTCTGCTCTCCAAATCCAGTGTGGCAGGCAGGTGTTTTATTTTCCTTCTTATGCAGTAGGAATTGCTGTATATCAGTGGTGGGTTTCAAAGTTTTTTTATTACCGGTTCTGTGGGTGTGGCTTGGTGGGCGTGGCATGGCTTGGTGGGCATGGCAGGGGAAGGATACTATAAAATCTCCATTCCCACCCCACTCCAGGGAAAGGTTATTGCAAAATCCCCATTTCCTCCTGATCAGCTGGGACTTGGGAGGCAGAGAATAGATGGGGGCGGGGCCAGTCAGAATTTTTACTACCGGTTCTCCGAACTACTCAAAATTTCCGCTACCGGTTCTCCAGAACTGATGAGAACCTGCTGAAACCCACCTCTGCTGTATACCCATAGTTCCACATTAAATCTATGACATTAGGTAACTGATCTCAGTTGGCAAAAGGGGGAGGATCCTTCATTTCCTAGAAAGTCATTGCCAGTGAAAAGAAAGAGCACCATCCTCAATAGTTAGATGCTCCAGACAGACACATGAACATCACCCATCATACAATACCCTTCGATCGTAACTTGCAGGGAAATACCATCTCCACTTGACTGAGTCACTCTTAACCATCCCACCTCCGACTCTTTGCTTCCTGCTATAGAATCATTTTTCCAATAATTAAAACAAAACTCCAGGAATGGTGCCTGACTGCTTTTGCTTTCTTGTTCATATGAATGGAGTGAATCACTGGGCAGTCTGATCTGTTTGAATAAAACGAAGCTTTAACAGATTTCAAAAATATAGATCTAAATGGTTCAGTTCAAATTGCAAAAGGTTCCAAAATATTATTAGCTTGTTGGCATTGTCTGGAAAAATCATATATACATATTCAGACGTATAGGAGGAATATTTAGAAGCTACAAGTACAGTAGTTCGTAGTAAAGTTTCTTATTGTTAATGGAGTGCCTGACTCTTATTCAAAGTCTTCCTCTATCATCTGAACACACACCATTTTATGTTAACAGAAACCAACATTTGAATTGTTCCTTGAGCCTTGCTCATGAAGTCTGGTTTCTATTATCTCTAAATAGTGGCTGCTCCAGGGTCTGAAAACATGGTAATCTATGTTTTTGGTTAAAGCCATGTATGGAATGTGTGTGTGTGTGTATGTATATATGTAATATGGATATGAAAGATGCTCACTTTTAATTTGACTGTCTGGCCTTATGTGTGATGCAAATATTGCCTTAATTGGGACAGCAGGAGAGGGATTTCTGAGTAGCTGCACCCCTAGCCCTGAAATAGCCTTCCCAAGGATTCCCTCACTCCTAACTAGGTTAAAAAATATTTGGAAAGGCTGATCATCCAGTAGCTGTATGAAGATACAGTACTTAACGTGCAACATTACTTTGTCATTTTAAATTTTAATCCTGAAAATTTTAAATATTTTGATTTGTTACATTGTTTTCTGCCGATAGTTTAAAACTTGGTATCGTTATACTATTACTATTGTAAATCAGAATATGTACATTTGGTGTACAAATCACTCATTAAGTGCATAGGAAAAAAAAATAGAAGAAGACACCCAAAAGATGCTTCATAAGAAATCTATGCTAATACATTTGTTGGCATCAAAGCTGCTTTCTTAGCTTTCTATCCAAAGAGGAGCGCTCTCTGTTCCCAAGGCGTTTGTGGTTTCTGAGAAAACGAAATCAAAGTTGGTAGGGCGAGGGGGGTGCGGCACTCTCTCCCGCTCCCCTTAATGCTTTCACCGGACAAGCGTGTCAGAGTTATTCAGGGTGCGTGAATTAGGCGGCTGGGCAGTTTGGGAAGCCTGTGGAGAGCGGGAGTCCCCAAACCAGCCGGGGGAACGCAGAAGGAGTCGATCAAGCGCTGCAGGCGGGACTATAGTCAAGTGCAGGGGGAGCAGAGGCGCCGGGGAGATAAACGGGAAAAGTCTCGTTTTAAGCGAGGCTGATTCTGCTGGGATTAATCCACGGCGGCGTGATCGGTCAGGCAAACCAGAAGCCAGGTCTGCCGGTCGCCCACGTGGGCTCGGTCCCGCCCTGCCTCCCTCCGCGGCGGGCCCTTTGTCCGCCCTTTTGCAGGGCGGCTCCTGCCTCGCCTCGCCTTGCCTCTCTCCGCCTCCCCTCCGCCCACCCACCCCCGTCTTTTTGCTTTGCTGCAGGAGCGGCGGAGGCTGCAAGAGCGCATCCTAGCCACCCGGCGGGAACTGGAGGAAGAGAGACTGCGAGTCCAACGCCTCAAGGTACCACCCACGAAAAGGATACAGGAATGGATGGACCACCGAGAGGTGGAGATGGCTGTGCGGGGATCTGAAGCCAAAAGATGGGCGGGGAGGGCGGCATTGAAGTGTGGGGGGGGAAAGATACTTGTAACCTACAGCCGATCCTACCCCCACCAACTGAGGGGAAGGAAGAGGCTGTGATGCACCCTGCTGTGGGTAATACCGACTCTTTGGGGCTAGGTACATGTAGGCAATTCCAGAAGGCTGGTTGGGTTTGCACCGTATTCATTTTTGCTCGGCAGTCTTCTGATGCTTTGCCTTGAGCCAGTTTATTTGTTAGTTTTATATCCTATCTCTCCTTCTGGAGCTAGCTCCAGTTTCTCCCCAGAACAAGCTTATATGTGTGTGTGGTTAGTGGGGAGAGAGAGAGAAAGAATGTATGCATTATGGAGCTGAGTATCTGCACTGGTGGGTGTGTCCAACATCTGCTGTTGAGCGGTAGAGCTTCACATGAAATGTCATTTGTATAGGACCATATATGTGGGTGTGGCTGAACAAGCATAGGAGTAGATACATGTACGTGTACATATGCATGGGCTTCAGTCTGGAACTCATTTGTCTTGATGCATCCTGATGGCCCACGTGCAGGTCCAGTATGAAGCAGACCCTAAATGCAATCTCTGTCTCTGTTCTAAGAGGAAATCCCTGCGTGAACGGTGGTTGATGGAGGGAACATCCATGCCTGCTGATGACAAGGATCACATGTCTTCTCTTTGGGAGGCAGAGTCTCGCGTCCAAGACTTAGAACAAGATCTGTCCAGGTGGGTGTGTCCTAAGTGATGGTGGGTGTAGAGCTTTGGGAATACAGTAACTGGAAAGGATTGCACTTCTCATAATTTCAATCAGCCAAAGAAGCCGTCATTTCGTAAAGCAGAATGATTGTTTCAAGAGAAATGTAAGGGACACGTCATTCAAAGATAATTGTTTGCTGCTTTAAGGGAATTTCCTCCATCTGCAACACCTTTGGGATGTAGCAGCTGAGGAGAAGCCAGCCTCAGTTGCTGCTTAGATCACCCCGTCTGTGGCTTTTCTTCCACAGCTGCCTCAGGGTCTCTTGCCCACTCAACAAACAGCTCCCTTTAGTTTTACAGTACCCTTGATGCTTGCTATCCAGAACACTCCAGCTACCCACCACCCTTCCTGTTTCCTGAATTTCCTCCCCAGTTTGTGAAGAATTTCCCACAATCCCCAGTGTCAGAGTCGTAGAGTAGCCAAATGCACGTCTCCCTTTGGGAGCGCAGGAGAAGCGTCTCAGGAATATGCATGCTTTGATTTCTCCAGAACTCTGCGTTTGCTGTTTTCCTTAACTCATACCTTTGGTACCTGCCAGCCTGATAAAGAGCTGTAAAGAAGTCAAAAGCTTGCACATTTTTCTCTGTAATAAATGCTCTGCCCCGTTTTGAATTTGGGATGCTTTTCTTCATGAAGCATAAATGACTAAATGGAGCTTATCATCTTCTCCTGACTTCATTAATTGCATGAACTTGTTTCCATTTCATTCCCCTCCTCCTTTTGTTTCTTTGCATCACATTTTCAAGTGTAAGCCACCCTGGGCAGAGATTTTTCTTCTGGTGTTGGTTTATAAATAAAGACTCACATTTACAGCCATTTGTGATAGAGCTGCAAATTGAGACTGATGATGACATAGAGGTCCTCTGGGGATATCAGGGAGTACTGCTTAGTTGGACTTGGTGTCTTCCTCCTGCCTCTTTCCGGAAAAGGCTAAAAACAAAACTGAACTAAAAGTGTGTTTGGAGTGGGAGGTACCAACACACAAGAAACTTAAAACCACTATCTGGCCTGCGGGAACTGGAGAGAAGGAGGATGGAAATGCTGAAATGAGTGATGATTCAGCAGCCCTCCTGAGACAATGCAAAGATAACCATCAAGCATCCATGGCTGACCTGAAAAAGCTAAGCAGCATTGATTCTTGTTAATATTTGGATGGGAGGCCACCAGGTAATGCCAAGGGTGGACTAGACTAGATTAGACTAGACTAGATTAGGAAGTCGGAAAACCATTGTGGAAGAAATCCACTTCTGGGCCATTGTCAAGAAAACTGCATGGCTGAATCACAAAGATGCTGGAATCATATAAATCCTACCTTTTGAGAGGTGGGTGGGAAGCCATAAGGGAACATACATAAATCCCATTGTAAAAGTAGCACAGTTATCTCATATGCACACACCTTAAACAGCTACATGATAATTGCCCAAGAGAGTAAGTAGTGTTCAATTCACAGTAAAAAGGACAGCTGGGTGAATTGTTTCTCAAAGGGAATAGGATTTGAAATCTATTTAACCAATGAGACACATTTACTTTAACATTTTTGCCCCTCTATGTAGCCAAGGAGCTTTCCAGTGGAGATTACAAATAGAATAAGAGTATAAAATAAGGCAAAAATACCAAATCAATAAATAATAATTAACTGAGTAGTCATCTATACTGAAGTAATAAATTACATCCACTTGGTAGCTGTCTCAGCAGCTTTTGCAGATGTTTATGTCAAAAGCCAACTTGTTTAGTACTACAATCTTTAAAATTCTATATGGTGTGAATGTCTGGCCTTCTAGTTCTGGGAATTCCGAGTTCAGTAACATCTAAAGGGCCACAGGTTCTTTTATTCTACAGGTAGAATCTCCTCTCTAAAAATTCATATGGGTGAGGTTTGCAGATCAAATATTTCTTTAACTTTGTGTAGAAAGGCAAATTGTAAGAAATGGATCCTTCTGGCTTCCTCACAATGTCAAGTTTACTTTGACTGTTTTTCAAAAACCATCTTAAATACCTGTTCTAATTTGGCTCAAAGGTATTTTAGGAACACATCAGAAACAGACATTGAGTTGAACATTTATAGTAATCTGCTTTAGAAGATCTCAAAGCATGTATGGTGCCCAAGTCCATCAATTTCCTGCTAAAAGAGTCTTCTCTTTGCTAACAGGAATGGAGAAATGCATGCCCTTTAGATGCTGCTGAATTCACTTCCCAATGGTCTTGCAGCCTGGGAATGCTTGGTATGTAGCAGTATCCACAACAGTTTTCTCAACCTTGGCAAATTTGAGGTGTGTTCAGCTGCCAGAATTCCCCAGGTAGTATATGTATATGCTAGCTGGAAAATTCTGGGAATTGAAGTTCACACATCTTAAAGTTGCCAAGGCTGAGAAACTCCAATCTAGAGGATCCCAGGTTCTCCATCTTTGATGTAGAACTTGGCTCTCAGTATGGTCTGTGTTTTCTCTAATATCTCATTCTTTCTCTCTCTGAAGTCTTCAGTCTCAAATGCAGGACCTAGATAATATGGATCTTCCCCAAGGACAACAGCAGCAGTCTTTGAAGGAGGTGAAGCAATTGGATGGCATTGTGAAGGTACTTATTAATTTGTATGCTGCCAAATCTTGTAGCTTCACAGCAGGGTATAACAAAAGAGAAACAGAGTAAAACATCCATGGTGAAAGATGCAATACATTTTAATAAATCAAACAAAAAGACAAGTCAGATTAAATAGCTAATAAAACCTCATTCCAGATGGCATATAGCAGAGGTCTTCAAACTTGGCAGTTTTAAGACTTGTGAACTTCAACTCCCAGAATTCTCCAGCCAGCTGGCTGGAGAATTCTGGGAGTTGAAGTCCTCAAGTCTTAAAGCTGCCAAGTTTGAAGACCTCTGGCATATAGTATTCCCTAAAGATGCTCTGGAAGTGTATCACTATCTTCAGAAGGCCATTCTCTCTCCCTCCCTCCCTCCCTCCCTCCTTCCCTCTCTCCCTTCCTCCCTCCCTCCCCCCCCTCTCTCTTTGGTATAAACCTATTGGCATCATTTATTAGTTTATAACATAAAATTTAAAAATACAAAATCAAATAACAGGAAAAATAAGGGAGGGAAAAGGAAAGAGAAAAGTGTAGAGAAGAAGTGAAAGAAAGAAAAGGCATTGACTTCCAACTCCTTTTGTGCAATAGAATAAGAAGTAACATCGAACCTCAGCTTTTTACTTTTAAATAGTAATATACACTAGTCATTTCTATAACAACAGATCTATCTAATCAGTAAAACCCAAAATTAAAGTTTCTTTTTTTTTTGCACCTCAAGCACAAAGTCCAGAAGCAGTTTCCAAGTAGAAACAAAAGTACTTGTGGTTTTTTTTCCCCTTTAATCAAAGCAGTCAATTTAGCCATCTCTGCTAACTCCTTTTGCAACCATTTATCCATTGTAGGGATTAAAGCGTCCTTCCATTTTTGTCCATAAAGTAATCCTGCTACCATCAACATATATAACATCAAAGTTCCACATATTTTTCCAAGTCTTTTTCTATTAAACCAAAGGGAAAAATTTCTGGTTTTATCTTTATATTCACTTTGAGAAACTTCTGTATTAGAACATAAATCCTACTCTAATATTTCTTCGCTTTATCACACGTCAACCATAAATGATAAAATGTCCCTTTACATTTGCATTTCCAACATTCGTTTGAAATACCTTTATACAATACATTCTTGATAACTTGTCTGATGTTAAATACCACTGATACATCATCTTATAAAAATTTTCTTTTAAATTGTAATTTAATGTAAATTTTAACCCTTTTGTCCACATATTCTTCCATTGTTCAAGCTTTACGTTGTATCCAAAGTTCCTTGGCCACTGAATCATACAATGCTTTACAAATTCACTTTACCAATTCAAATTCAATAACATTTTGTAGACCTTAGCAATAATATGTTCATCACTACCACACAGTAGGATTTCCAATTCATTGTTAACAGAATCAAACCCATAATTCTTTTTGTATAATTTAAATCTTTCTTTCCATTGTAAACCAGTGGCAGACATGTCCTTCTGATTCTAGCTCTTTCTTAGATTTGATCACCAAAATTAAAAGTTGTTATTTTACCATAAATCTACCAGTCCGGCTTTGCCACCATTTCTTTTCTAAAAAAGCTTTCTGGGGAGACACCCAAAGAGATATCTTAATAGAAAACCTTATTTTATATTTGTTCCAAACTCTTAGAATGGCACATCTAGCAAAGTGATTGTTAAAATCAACATTTACTTTAACCTTGTCATACCATACATAACCGTGCCACCCAAATTTTAATTCACGACCTTCTAAATCAAGTAGCCTCTTATTCTGGAGGTTCACCTATTCTTTTAGCCAGACCAAATAACAAGCATTGAAATACAGTTTCAAATCTGGTAAACCCAACCCCCTTATTTCTTTAACATCTTGCAGTAGTTTATATCTAATTCTTTTTTTTCCCCTTGTCATATGCCAAACTTCAAAATATCCATCTCCCATTCTTTAAAGGGAGTATCAGTTATAAGTATTAGCAAGGCCATTCTCAAGGAGCTAGTTTAGCTTCTAACGGAAGTCTGTTCCAGAGAATAGGCATCAATTATTATCAGTTATAAGATCAATAAACAGTGTTTTCTGGCTTTAGTCCCCATCGCCTCATGAAACTGAAGTTCTCTGAAGAGACTGGCCAGTTCTTCTTGGAGTGGGAGATTCTGAAAATACCTAGAACCTATAAGTCAAAAGTAGCATGTTGAATTGCCTCTGGAAAGCTTTGCTAATTAGTGCAAGGCCTAGAAGATAGTTGCAACATGACAACAGCAGCTAGTACTAGTGGAACATTGTAAATATCTAATCATACAGTTATGGCTCGTGTCACTATAGATATAAGCAGATTAAGAGCCTCTCTTTGCAGCCTCAAGATTTACAAGCATGTGATGGTGACCTTCCAGAAACTATTGTCCAGTAGGAAGTTTTAATTCACATTAGAAGTCATTGTAGCAAAAAAATAAAGCTGCCTTTGAGATAAAAATGTATCCAATTCCTGGTGACTAATATGGATACATCTGTGCAGTTGTCTTAATAGAGATGTCAAAGTCATTTGCCATATCTTTCTTCCATGTGCTGTTTTTTATGAAGGTTCTCAGTCTACCCTACAGTCTTGCATTTTCCTGATTTTCTCCTTCCAAGTACTAAGAAGGGTTTACCATGTTTTGCTTTCTATATTATTAGATACATTGATCTCATTTCACTATTATTTTTCTCCCTTTTAAAAATCTTATTTGAAGCTTTTGATTGCACTGTTCAGCTCAAGAGGCCTCTCTTTTCATTCTTCTGCCATTCTAAAAAATGGTATCAGAAGCAAGGCATTCACCAGGAAAAAAAACCAGACAGACAGACAGGCCAAGCTTTGAAATTGGATTATGCTTTTTGTCTTTGGGAAAAGCAATCCATGCTGATGGTGAGGTTTTTCTAATGGAAATAGGCTTCAGCAGGAACATTTGAACAAAATGTTCTATCACATTTTTCATGAATAATAAGCCAAGATTATGCAGAATTCCAATTTAAAGTTTTGTACAAATGAAGCTACATCATGTTACAGCTAGATTATGCTAAAACAAAATTAAACAATCTGTATTTGCACAATCATTTCCAGATTAGGAGCAACATCTGAATTTTAAGTACTGTGCCAGGACCTATATTTTAAAAAGCAAAAACTATTTTTGATTTCATTTAAGCTTTAAATATAATTAATATAATTTCACCCTCTGTTATGTTTAAAAAAATCATACAATAAACAGTTTTAGTAGTGTCTGGGGTGTGATTTGCAGGTTTTGGGGAGCAAATTTGGTACGTGAGGCTTTAGGTTGGGCACTTTAGAGTAGCATGAGGGATGAACCTGATGTACAACCTGTTAAGTCAAGTAATGAGCCCATTGTTTTAAAGAGTTACAAAACTGCTGTGGATGTTGCACAAATGGTATCCAGATAATGACAAAAATTCTGGCCGAAGGCTCTGATACAATCTGGCAAATGTCCGTCATTTGTACCCCTCCCCACACAAGTTTAACCTTGAAAAGGAAAATGATTGTATTCCTATTCATCATGATGACAATGTTCCTCTGAGAATGATTAATAAATATAGATAAAGTGCATTTAGCTTATTTATACAAAATCCCCTTGATTATCGCCTTATCAAAAAAATTCTTTTGTTTTCAGATTGATGGGACATCTTCCTCTTCTCCAGAAAGTGAGTAATTTTCTATTTGGTAAAATGCAGATTGCCTGGGGTACTTTGTCACACTTGGCACAATCAGCCTGGAAATTCTTTTATGTACTTGCATTAAAATAAATTAGACTATTTATAGACTAATTAGTGGAAGAGATAACTAGTGGTAATTTCATGGAATTTGGGCTATCTAAGTGGGTCACACTTGATGATTTATATTCTCTTTAGCATTGTCTGGTAGTTGCAGACCTACTCCTCTGCTCATACTTATGGACCAGTATAAAAAGTGCCTTGCCCAAGCAAATGGTAGTGTTATATCTCATCTGACCTCAAAATGTTGTGGTCTCTGACTAAATTTCTAAGTTTTTAATCTCTTTCACCCAGCTAAAATATCAAAATGTCCTAACTAAAGGGCAAACTATTATTTGCAAAGTTATCCATAAGGTTGATTAGCACACAGGGGATGATTTTTTTAAACATTCACCTGCAAGCTTATCTATTATCGGCTAAAAGAACAACCCATTTACTAGTACAGAAGAAAGTTTTTAGAAAGAATTTAAGGAAATATTTTCTGTAATGTACCCTGTTTCCCCAAAATAAGACATCCCCTGATAGTAAGGCCAATCGGGCTTTTGAGCGCATGGCAATAAGGCCAAGCGCTTATTTCAGGGTTCAAAAAAATATAAGACAGGGTCTTATTTTCGGGAAAACATAGGTAGGTAGGTAGGGAGAGAGAGAGAGAGAGAGAGAGATACTGGTAGATACCGTAGATAGATACCGTAGATAGATAGATAGATAAATAATTTTCCAGAATAATTACTGAAAATCATATTCCTGTAATTTATCAGTGCAATCTCAGGGAGGGGGCATTCTGAGCACCTTAGCAACTTAAAGCATTTTTGGCTAGGGAATTCTGGGAAGTGAAGTCCAGGCATCTTAAAGTTGCTAAGACTGCGAAACGCTGCTTTAGTGGAGGGTAAATTGGTTCTAAATTGGAAATAGTTCAGTTAACTGAAATTCTTATAACTTTCATCTCAGTACATATTGTTAAATCCGAGTTTGAGACCAGTTAGTTTTCCTTGACTTTGAACTGTCAATCTTAGCAAGGGTACCCAAAGGCCTAGATTGCTTTATCACCAGGCTTTACCTTTTGAACTACAAAAAACTTCTTTTGGCTCCAGCATTCTTCCTCTGCAAAGGGACCTGGTTAAGCTAACTGAAAGTAATGCTTTCTTTACAGAGGGAAATACTACTGAGACCAAACTTGAGTTGGCTTCTGTTTCTCCTCAAAAGCCCATGGAGGCAGCAGCCAAAGAAGAACTGGAGAATGGAGATATGTCAGGAGATGGTGGGTATTAGCCTTTGGCAAGGTCTGCCATTAGGTAAGGGATCAAGCCAGATCCTTGGATGGTGATAAAAATGAAAATCCACAGTCCAAAGGACAATTGGCAAAACTGCTGAGCAGGTTTGCATCTGTCACATGATTTCTCACAAACATGGACTTTGAAATAGCGTGGTAGAAAATTTGCCATCACAAAAGTCTTGATTTCTGCTGTAAGCAGATTGCTCCTTTTGGGGGGTCTGCGCTTTTGAAGGCTCAGGAGCTCTTTAGATTTTCTTGCTGAGAAAATCACCTCTGAAACATAGGCTTGTTCGCTGTTATTGATTGCTAAAATGCTAACACTTGGGGAGGATCCAGTGTGTATTACATGCATTTTAGCTTCATGCAAAATTATGGTAAGACCAATTTCATGAAATGCTGGTTTATCCTATACTGTTTGTAAAATCTGCTGCATGGAAAACTTCTAGTTTGTAGGCCTCATGAAGTCACATGGTCCAGACGTGTGTCTAGATAGTCCCTCCCTCATAAGCCTCCCGCTTCTGCCAAAGCCCTGATCTTTCCACCCCAACCCAGCCCCAATTTCTTTCAGAAAGATCTTATCTCTGATTAGCAGCTGATCGGAGATAACGCTCTCCATGTGCACACAAGCACTATTTGTACCACAAACAGCTTTAATAGCCCCTATAGAGATAATGGAGATATTTTAAAATGTCCTTATTAAACAGTAAAAGAGGTTTTTTTTTCTAAAGACAGAAGGAATAAACTGCCTTTCCCAAAGGTGCCTTTGACCCAGTTCCACAGTAACTATCCATAGAGATTGTTCTATAGATTTATTGAATATTCTGTGAGGGTTTTGTATTAGTGTAAATGGTATATATAGGAAATGTCAGGCTGAATATTTATGTATTAGTGTAAATGGTATATATAGGAAATGTCAGACTGAATATTCTAACCACTGTGCATAGTGGCCCAGTGGTTAGAATGCAGTACTGCAGACTACGTCTGCTGACTACCGGCTGCCTGCAATTTAGCAGTTCGAGTCTCACCGGCTTGAGGTTGACTCAGCCTTCCACCCTTCCAAGGTCAGTAAAATGAGGACTGAGATTGTCAGATTGTTAGCAATATGCTCACTCTGTAAACCGCTTAGAGAGGGCTGTAAAGTGTTAAAAAGTGGTATATAAGTCTTATTGCTATTGCTATGTATATTACGTTCTGCTGAAGTTTGCTTGCCCTCTGGAATACTCTTCAAGGGTGACATATGGGCTGTGGCTATTCTGGGCGAAACCTAGCCAAAAGTATTTCTGGTTTTGTGCTATTCTCTCCCTACTGTTTCTGCCCACTCCTCCTTTCTCTCCCCCTTCTCTTCCTACTTGCCCAGGGGACTAAGGAACAGCGTCGTTTTCCCAGAGGATGCTTTTAGAGAGCTTTTAAAATGAAGCTTTAAGCTTTAGCCTGTCTCCCTCTGTGCTGCAAAACATGGGGGGGAGGGGGTGTCATTACAGATGGGCACTGGAGCTTCTACAATATGGAAGCTGTAAGCATTCTTTGGTGGAAGGGACATCTTCTGTGAGAAGGATTATCTGAAACTTTTAAACATGAACACCATCACATGAAAGTGGCGTTGAGAAGATAAAGTTATTGTGCACTTTCTTCAGTGTCATCAGTGCATCTGCACTTAATGGAGCTTCTTGGCTAGCAGACAGATCCCTACCCAGGAGGTTACTTGCAGAGTTGGAGCTGTATATAAGAGAAATAGAGATCAGACAAAAATGGGGAGATAGATCTAAATAAATGCAGCAGACTATACCACGAATTTGGAAACAGGGATTAAGGGGCTAAATTGAAGGTTGCTTCATCTGCTATGTAGTGGGGTGCCTGAAGTACAAATTCTAAATTGCATTATCCACTCCCATCAATGCACAGTCCCTTAAGGAAGATCTCTGATGCAAGCTGCGCTGAAATAAATAGAAAGGGCACAACTGCCCAGACATAAATCAAGATAGGAAGATAAACCAGATCATGGTGTAAATATCAATCTTTGGGTTATACTCTAGCGTCACTGATGCTGCAAGATCATTTTATATCCTCATGGAAGACTGTCATCCATTACATAACTGTGTGGATTATCATCTTGGTCTTGAAAGAGCCTCATCTTAGTTAAAAGAAAGGGTTCTCAATGTCATTATTAGGAGCGACCCTGGTAAAACTCCACCTTGTACAAAGGAGGGCTATAACAGAGCCTTGGGCTATCTCACTGCTTACTTCCCTCCAAGTAGATGTAATTCCATTAAAGACTATACATTCAGTGTGGTTTGTCAGCCAGTTAAAAATCCATCTGGTGGTGATGTCTATGTCACATTTTTTTAGCTTACCAAGGAACACGTTGTTGTCCACTTTCTCAAAGGCTTATGGAAATCCAAGTATGCTATGTCCATCAGCATTTTGCTGGTTCACTAATTTAGTCACTTTGTCAAAGAATGCAATAAGGTACCATGTCCAAACTAAGGACAAAGAGGATTGGGCATCATCACAGTGTACCAGATGAATGTGAATCTCCTTCTCCATGTCAGACTGAGAGGTATACTTTTGTCAAGAAGCTATCACCCTCATAACCTATAAGACCCAGGTTTTGGAGGCAGGTGGAGGTCAAGAAAGCCATAATATAGCAAACCATTATGTGTACTTATTTGCCAAAGTCAGATGTGTTCAGTGAACATAAATTAATTCTAAGAATTCTAAAACTTGTAGTTCTCATGCATATGGAGGACATCAAATTGGGGAAGGTTGGCTTCTATATTATTGGAGATATTTAAAAAGAGAATATAGATCAGGATCAGAATATCTGACATTTCCTTTTGTTCTCCAAAGGTATTTCTGGCAATGAATGCAGCTCTGAAAAAACAGGAGTCAAAGTAAACCCTGTGACTATAGAAGGTGGGGACTTTCAGCCTCATCAAGGGAAAATCGAGGCTGCTCCTACTATGAAGAATTTGGATCCTAGTGAAGCCCCTACTGCTCACCAAAGAAAGCTGGCAGTTGAAAAGATGGTCATCAGAGATCATTTGGGGCAGGAAGTGGGAAGCATGGATGCTGTTGGGCAGACACAGAACTTCATTAGAAAAGAGGATGAGTTGGGAGACCATGATAACATAGGAAATGACTGTGAAGAATGGAGTACTTTGGGTAGTTTTTGCAATGTGGTGGATCAAAAGAAGACTGGTTGTGTTACCAAAAACCAACTGGACTGTGATCTTGGTAGCCGTGATGGCCCAGAGGGAGAGTCTCCAACTTCCCACGATCAACAAAACCCTTCCAACTTTCTGCAGGACAGTGCTAACTGCCTTGATTTCCCCAGGAATCAGGGAGATAGTGAGCAGGAGATAGCCTTGTTGGTCAAGGAGGCAGTTCTGATGGAAATGGGGCAGAAAGAATTACCAGAACAAAATGCAGAGGAGGCAGAGCCTGCCAGAAACCTGGCAGTCTGTGATGTTGCTACAGAAGAAGCAGCAGGGAATCAGGCAAATCATAGACAGAAGGAAGAGATGCAAGAATGCCATGGATCAGACACAATAATGCTGGGAGGAGCAGAAGAGGGGGAAGAGACCAAACAATCTGTTTCAGACCAGATCGCTCCTGGTCAAGAAACAACAATTCTGAACCCTTTGGAAGAAGCTAAGCTAGATCCAGTAATGACTTCATCAGATCAGATTCCTTCTCTGTCAGATACTAAAGTATCCCTTCCAGAACAGAATCCATTATCTTTTCAGGAAACTGAAATTCTATTCCTGCAGTCACAACAGTCGTTACTACCAAATCAGAGTCCATCACTCCTTTTGGACCAATCTGTTTCATTGCAAGAAAATAAGGATTCTCTTCTAGGTCAAACCCCATCTCCATTGCCAGAATCCTCTATAGCATCAAATCCATCATCTTTGCAGGACCATTTTTCTTCTCCAGAACAGAAAGCATTCTCATTACAAGATGATAATACTCTTCAAGAAGCTAAAGTCTTCTTATCGGACCAGACCCCATCATCCATTCATGAAGCTAATGGAAAAAATCTGGACCAGATCTCAACTGCTCTTCAAGAATGTAGTGATTCTGTAGTAGATCAAATACTGCCTACCTCTCCAGACCAGCTCACATCTCTTGCAGAAAAGATTCCATTACATGAAGGGCAGAGATCACCCCACATCTTGCCAACTGTTCTGAACAAAGAACAGTCTGTGTTGGAGATGAAAGGTCCCCTTCCAGATATCGCCCCTTCTGTTATTAATCAACTCTCTTCTCTATCTGATCAAATCATTCCCCTTGAAGAAGCCAATAATTCTTCCTTGGGAGAAGTTTCAGTACCTTTGCAAGTCCAAATGCCAACTGTTACAGAAACTCAAACACTGCTTCTTTCTGAGGGTGATAAATTTCCTTCAGGCCAGATCCCATTATCTGAGAATGAAAAGGAGACACCAACATCTGGGCCAGATGGCAAGAAGGTGACAGGATCTCTAACTGATCATTCACCACTTCAAAATCAGGCCCCTTCCTGTCTTCCAGAACAATCACTTAAAGACCAAGCTCAACCAACAGTAGTGGAGCACATGTCAGTCTCTCTGCAGAACCAAACCTCTTCCCTTAAAGAAACAGAAGAGACTCTTCCAGGAAAGACATCTCCAATTCTTGTGGAAAAGACGCCCACACTGTTGGATCAAACTCCAACCCCTAACAAAGACCAGAGTCCAAAACTACAAAAGACAACTGTTCTTGATGCTTTGTCAACTGTGAACCAAGATTCTGCTCAACCCCTTCTGGATGCAACTGTAAATTCACAGAATCAGGAATTGAAAGAAGATAGAGATGCTAATTTGGCTTCAGAAGCAGAGACCACTGAGATCCAAGAAAATATTGCTGCTGAGCAACAACCTTTGTTGAATGAGCTGAAAACCGCAGTAACCCCCCAGGACATTTCTCTAGGAGATCAGCAGCAGTCCAAGAGTGGGATCCAAAAGCATCAGGGTGCCTCAGTCCAGGAGGCCCCAATTTACATCACCACTGATGGCAATCCTGCCTCATGCCACCTCCAACCTGCAGCATCACACCAGGAGGAGGGTCAAGAGCAGGGGCAGAACAGACGCAAGCAGAAGACATGCCAGTGCTGCTTGGTCATGTAAGCTTGGCGTCTTTCACCTAGTTGAGGAGAACAGGTGTCATTGATCTGGTCCTAGCAGCAGGCTCTGAAAGTGGTAACATGCCCTGCTAATCATGTAGTGTAAGCATCTCACACATTCACGCATGCGCATGCACACACATGCATACAGTACACACTCCATGGAGGGATTTGAAGGCAAGTTGCATAGATGGGTCCATGGAAGGCTTGCTGCGTCACGAAAGAGAGAGTGTTCAATGACAGGATTGTTTCTCTTTATTGATTTCTCATAGCTCTCCTCCCAGTTTTCCTGGAGGCAGAAAATGAGGGATACCCTGCTTGGGCAGATTGTATCGGCCCACACATTCTCCTGCAGCATGCACACTTCTCCCTACACTAGTAGTGTAGACCTGCATTTTTCTTGGCACTGTCAAATACTGTATCACCATTCCCTCCACTTATAGTTTATGTGCCTGCATGTCATCCTTGTTGTGCGTGCATGTACATTACACATTTAGAATGCACATGTGTGTGCACAAAGGTTAATAACATGCAAACCGAGATAGAGGCATATCCATCTTTTCTTCCTTTGGCTTGCAAGGCATTTTCCTATCTTGGAAAACACCTGAGTTATGTGCCATTACAAACCTACAGGCTTCCACAACCTTTTCACAGGGCTGGACACAAAGGCTACAATATGCATGCAGAACTCCTGCCATCCACATTCTCCGCATGTGCCTGAACCCCGTCTGCTGAGTTGGCATGACTCACCAAATCAATCTGGACCCACTCCAGACACTGAGCAATACCCTCTTCCTCCTGTTCCCACCTCCTGCACCTCTGCTAAGATGGCCAGCTGGACACAATTCATCTTGCAGGGCAGTGACACATACGACACAAGAGGACTTCCTGCCAATAGGCAGTGCATTGCAGGGACTTTGGACAAGGCACTATTGGAACCTTCTCTCCTAAATGTGGTCTCCAGCTAAGATCTTGTGTGTGGTAGACTCAACGTTCTGCCTCCCAAAACGGGACTGAGAAACCTTTCCTAGCTCTGACTCTTCCCTTCCTACAAAAAGCCTGGGTTTGTGTCCCGCTAGGCCACAAGCTCTTCCCTTAACCCTTCATGTCCTCCTTTTGGTGACTGTTTATTCTATGCACTTTGTTTCGATTTTAGTTATATAACTTCTGTTAGGGCCACCACCTAAGCCAGTAAGAGCCTTTTAAATGTCAGTTTCTGGCTAATACTGATTCTCAATTAAAGTCAGATGCAATGACAAGCAATACCTGTGACTCTGCTTGGGTTGGGACGTGACTTGCCTCCTGGGCTTGGAAATGGGGCAGGCTAGCAGAACTGTCTGATGATCCACTTTGTGCCAATTATCAAAGACCCAGGGTGATCTGGAGGTAGACGGATGAAGAGTTGTGATCCTGTCTCTTGTTTTCCAGTCCTGGGAAAGAGGTAGCAGTTAAAAGCCACTTCACTATCCCTCCTTTTCCAACAAGGGCTTATCATGAATAATAAATAATACATTATATTTATGTATGGCTTTGAAAGTGCTGAAAGTACATCCCATGCAATCTCAGTCATACTTAACAATACAGTTAAGTAGGTCAGTGCTCCATCACGTTAGAAGAATGGAGTGGGGAAAGCAGAGGCTGGAAGAACAGATCCCTTCCTTAAAATCTCACACCATGCCTCAAACTTGTAGCCTTTTCCTTCTGGTTATGGTGGTTGCATTCCAGGTCTGAAGTATTATAAGGAGTGAGCACAAGTAAGCATTGCTGGATTGAAGTTTCTTCCAGGGGTCCAATTCCAAATGTCCCATGGGGAGAAGAAATAGCAACAAAAATCATCTGAGATGCCTAATATAAATATACGAAGTGTGTTCTTGGCAAAGCTGAGATTTGGAACTGGAATGGTAGTGACGAGGTAGTCTTTTCCTCACTCCGAATAATTTGTTAAACTACATTATGACAGCAATACATATGTGTATAGAACAGATGAAATACTTGATATCAAAATTGTTCCAGTTGAGGAAAAGCCAAGTAGATGGTATTTGTTTGTATGGCAGGAATCAGCCATCCATGTATCATGCCCGGCTCCATCAAACTGGTCACCCAAACTGCTGATTTCTGATGGCACAACGTGTGCAATGCCACACATCAAACAAATTCTTAAGGTTTCATTTTAGAATAACAGAGTTGGAAGGGATCTTGGAGATCTTTTAGTCCAATCTCCGGCTCTTATTTATTTATTTACTTATCTTATTTAAGGGAAGTTTGAGCTGCGGGTGCAAAGAAAAAAAAACACCTGCCCACTGTCTTGTGTCAATATAAGGACAGAAGTGGCATCTGAGTAAAAACAGAAACTGCTCAATTTGGGGGCAAATATAATACACGTAAAATTCACAGTGCTAAGATTACAACATATATTTATAGACACAAACACTCATACTGTACCTTCCATTTCTAACTGACCAAGGACAAAAAGTGATACAAGAGGAAAAACCACAGGAAAGCAAGCTTGATTCTGAGCCCCATTATTAGATCTGCTCATTCCTGTCTGCGCACAGGACCATCTTTTGCTGTCTGTGATGATTTTTCCACCCATCCAATATCACTGTTGGCCATTTTGCCTGTAGGATATTCCTGCCTCATATTTTTCGTGGCATTCTCCTCAAGGTCCTGTGAAATTTGTATGACCATGTAGGAAATCATCCAAAATGATGCTTACGTTGGCTTTCCTACCCAGTCTTGTATTTCTGCAACAGATACTTTGATTTTCTCACTGGAGCATTTTCCTGTTGAAATTTAAGGCAACTTCCAACTTCCTTCTATGTTTCAGAAGTATGATAGTTGTGCTACGCAGCCAATACAGGTTTTGGAAGCTCTGAAGGACAGAAGGTGAGGTTGGAGGTTTCATAGTGTACAATGTGTGACTCCCGACTTAGGCAGGGAGGGAGAAAGCAGAGGGATTTGTTAGGTTTCTAGCCAACCAGGGCTCCAAAAGTAGGGATTCACCAGACGTCTTGGAAGAAGAGTTCCTTGAAAGATCCTCTTGCAGACTCAGATCGTACAGACTCAACTTCGCAAGAGATGTGAAATTGATCAAGCCACGCCTTTGTTCAGTGCCCAATGAGGCAGTGGGTTTGACAGCTTTGAGAAACAAACACGGCATTTTAATTTTCACCGGACTCTTTTCTCATGGTGCCATTTGATTTTACTAAATCATACTGAGAAAAGTGAGCCCAGAAGTTTCTCTTCCCAGCTTGATCTACCTGGACATGTCATTTAGCAAGGCTGCCAAACTCTGCTTTTACCCAAATCCCAAAGCCACTTGCTTTAATGTGACAGCAGTCACTTTACCAATGCCATGGCTAAAGCACTAGGCAGGGACTGATTTTATGTCTCCTTCATGTATGCTCTTTGTCAGGCTTCCAGGAAAGCAGCATCATTTTTACTTTTGATATGGTAATCTTGCAGCAGTCTGACATATTTTCCATTCCAAATCTGGTTCTTAGCATTTGGCATGTATTTATAACATATGATCCAAAGTCACATTATTGTTTCTGACAAGTAAAGTCATCATGGAAAGCAAGATTTACTTAACAACCTGATGACTTGTTTAACAACCACAGTGATTCACTTAACAATCATGGCCACAAAAAAAAGGTTAGTAAAATCAGGTGCAATTCAACAATGGAAGTTCCAGTCAAAAGTGTGGTCATAAATCAAGGATACCTATACAGTATTTGCCTTTGTACTGTATTATAGTGATTATACTTTTTGCTCCCCACTAGTAAGCAATGTAAGATCAGTTTCATTCTTACTTGAGTTTGTCAGCCTTAGATGACGCCCACAAATTAAGCCTGATAGATTGTATTCAACTTTATCAGAATTTGAACTCATGATCTTTACAATATATAGCAAATATCTTCACTGAAATAGAAAGCCATATAAATTCCACACTGCAGGGAGGACCTGAGGTTTCTAGAATGAGCCCCAGGCAAAATAATAACTATAACTGAAGCTGAATTGATAAATTTGACTTATTAGAAAAAAGATTTTTTTCTAATATTATCTACATTTATTGGTGCCTGGAAGTCTCTTACGGACTTTTGCATAAATGTGGAAAAATGAACATGATTCATGTCTTTGATGATTAGACAGGATAAATTATGGAAAGGAAATTCATGATGTAACTTTAGAGAGAGTGGTTTAAAAAAACCATCTACTTATGGCTGCTGTGAAGAATTTCGGGAGCCATTTCTTTATATTGATTTCTTTTCTACTTTTCTTCAGGTTTTTTTTTCTTGCATATTTTTCTTTTTCTTAGTTTATTAGTTTTTACCTTCTTGTTTAAAAGTTTAAATGAAATTATATTTTAAAAATGTACCATTCATAACATCTACCTGCATTTCCCCACTTGCACCTAACTGTGGAGTCAACATTGAGTCAATAACCTTCTATTCCCTGCCAGTTATTGACTAAATAATTTAATTTCTAGGCTGCCCAATGACAGAATAACTCTGGGTGTCTCCACAAAAGTAAAACAATATAATGTAAAAAAGACACCACTTGTCTGAAGGAAAAACATCTCCCTTCACTTAATGGGGTCCACCCAAATATTGCCTTCATCTCATCTCCAACCTATACCTGAGCCAACCTAAAGCAATAACCAGATTTTTAAATGCCAAGTAGTGTTTTGCCCTTTTGACAGGGAACAAGCTAGATCAGCTTTGGCACAGATGCTAGTTAACATGTCTCACCATATTGCAGTTAAGTGAGGTTAGCCTAGCACTTCTTGATCATTCAAAGCTGTTGCAGATCTTTCTTTGCTAGCCTTGAGCACTATCTTCCAGGGCCATTCAGCTGTGCGTGGTGAGAAAGTCCAGTTATTTCAAACTGGGCTCTGTTTCTGACAGGCATCCAAATCAATTCCCAAATCAGTCTGAACAGCATCTAAGCAGCCAGAATAGAATAGAATAGAATAGAATAGAATAGAATAGAATAGAATAGAATAGAATAGAATAGAATAGAATAGAATAGAATAGAATAGAATTCTTTATTGGCAAAGTGTATTCCTTGACACACAAGGAATTTGTCTTTGGTGCATATGCTCTCAGTGTACATAAAATAAAAGATACATTTGTTAAGAATCATAAACTACAACACTTAATGATAGTCATAGGGTACAAATAAGCAATCAAATCATACTAGGAAACAATCAATATAAATCGTAAGGATACAGCAACAAGTTACAGTCATACAGTCATAAGTGGGAGGAGATGGGTGATAGGAATGATGAGAAGATTAATAGTAATAGCAATGCAAACTAAGTGAATAGTTTGACAGTGTTGAGGGAATTATTTGTTTAGCAGAATGATGGCATTCGAGAAAAAACTGTTCTTTTGTCTAGTTGTTCTGGTGTGCAGTGCTCTGTAGCATCGCTTTGAGGGTAGGAGTTGAAACAATTTGTGTCCAGGATGCGAGGGGTCTGTAACCCTTTGAATGGTGTGGGAGTAGGAATGGATTTCCAGAGAAAAATTGCAGACTACAGGAACCAGGAGCGCTACTCAGGTGACCCTGAGGACACAGATAAACCTCAAAGTGCTTCAAGGACCCTCTAAAAGGATGCAAATAACCAGCTGTCTGCAAGGAATATAAATCCTTCCATTCCCCACTATCCTGTCAGAACTGAAGAGGCTTCTTGGATGAGAAGCGAAATGTCTTCAAAGAAAAAACAAGAAAGCCCAGCTGCTTCCTGAAAAAGCACCTTTGGGATAAGCAGCCAGTAAGCACCAGAGATGTAGGCTGAAATGAAATGCAATGCAGACAGCCAACCTCTGTTAGCTGGTTGGAAATGAAGATTTACCACTCTTCTGGGGATCGGGTATAAGTTTAGTGCCACTTCATCTTAACAGTAAATCTCATCTAGAAGTCTATATCTTAAAAGCAGGCCAAGTGAATAATCTTAGTATGCTGAATGGAACCCATGAGATAAACTTGAAAGTGAAGACTATAAGAAACAACAAAACCTTTAGGAAATAACCAACTTCCAAAAAATATCCAAAATATTAGAACTGTCCTGCCTCCTAGTGGTGACAAGGGAAATATTGCTACCATTTAAAACGTTGGTTAGTGCTACCAAACTCTTGCTTAAAGAATAAATATTTAAAGGATGCATGGAAATATGCCTGGGTGTAAGCAGCAATAAATGATTGCTTGCCTTTTTCAGTACTGATATATCTTACTCAGACATCTTGCCTTATAACTTGTTTTTCTGTAAGTTCTTCTACTATTTCAGATAAGTGACTGTTCTTTTGGACAGTCACTTGTCTGAAATGGTATAGGGCAGTGGTGAGTTTCAAATTGTTTACTACTGGTTCTGTGGGTGTGGCTTGGTGGGCGTGGTGTGGTGGGTGTGGCAGGGGAAGGTTACTGCAAAATCCCCATTTCCTTCCGATCAGCTGGGACTTGGGAGGCATAGAATAGATGGGGGCGGGGCCAGTCACAATTTTTACTACCGGTTCTCCAAACTACTCAAAATTTCCGCTACCGGTTCTCCAGAACTGGTCAGAACCTGCTGAAACCCACCTCTGGTATAGGGTCTCCTGCTCGAACAGAAGGCTGGACGAGAAGACCTCCAAGGCCCCTGCCAGCTCTATTCTGATTGGTTGATTGAAGTTCTTGTATCGCTAAACCTTGTGATTTGACCAATTTTAAAGAGGGCATCCCATTTTACTCTCTCCCTCCTCATTAGCTACTCAAGAACCTTCTCTCACTGTCTTTTCTACTATAGTCTGTGGCCTACTAGCACCCTAGAGCAGTGTTTCTCAACCTTGGTAGCTTGAAGATGGGTGGACTTCAACTCCCAAAATCCCCCAGCCAGCACTGCCCTAGAGGGAGATGCTGTTCAAAATTACAGCTCTATACTGGAAAATTCACAATTGTTACATGTTTTTCTTAGATTAGATTGATTACAAAGGAGACAGAAGTGAGTCTTCATAAAGAGAAAAACACCAAAGTAAAATTGTATCCACTTGCAGATAGTGTTCAGCCAGACCTCTGCTAGTTCTTACAAAAATAATGAGAGAAAAATGCAGGGATTATCTGAGCATGGCAAAATAGGAATGACTGCTGAAATAAAACCTGGGTTCACACATCACATTAAACCATAACGTTATGTGTTTGATTTTTGTTTGATGTAAACCCACCCCTTACAGTTTAAACCTCTTGGTGTTAGAGAATTATAATGTGTTATTATGTGGGTGTCAACTCTTAGTGATCAGGTATAATTTTTCCCAGGAGGATTTGTCCCCAAAATGATCCTTCAGGTGTTCTAAAGGTGCACCCATCACCACTATAACTGAGTCCATCCACCTTGTTGCTGGTTATCCTCTTCTCTTTCTTTCCAGTTTTCCCAGCATTAAAGCCTTCTCCAGAGCTGTGGACTAATTAGCTGTGACTAATGTGAAGTAATGTGAAGTATGATAATCTGATCCTTGATGTTTGTGTGCCTCAAGAGAGAATGCTGAGTCTATTTGTTCTATGATCCCTTGTTTGTTTCCTGGGTTATCCATGATACACTCTTTGAGTTTCAAAAAATGGGATGACTGGTGATATTATTTTGCTTTAGAAATAAGATCAGTTCAGCGCACTTGAATGGATATGTGGATATTCATCTACCAATCATGATAGCCAAGGAGGACTCTCTCTGATCTCTATTCTTGTAGAAGAATTGGAGATTAGTGTTTCCATGCTTCTTACTATCTGTAATTTACTGGTCTTGTTGAGATACCTATCTGATCTAGCAAGCCTCTATGTCCTTACGAAATCATAAAGAACAAACTATGCGCCTGCCAACTAAATGGTGGGGCTGTAACCACTCCTGCTCCACATAGACTCCACGGTTGATATACATCAACTTTGTACCATATACATCTTACTTTGTACTTCTTGATACAAAGTAAGATCTTTCATAAGATGACGTTTCAGCCCACAAAATTCCTTTGAAGAAGCATGGCTTTCCAGTATTTGATTTGCTGCTATGGCCAGGAAAAGAAGATGGACGTTAACACTGCAATGATCGAAAAGTTGAAAAATGAATGATGGAAAAACACTCAAGACAACATCTGTACAAAGGAAACAACTGTGCGCACGAGATAGCTTCTGCATTGGGCTTCTTAAAACCAATGTATCCTTTAGGAGCATGTGCTGCTACTTTTTAAAACAAACATTTATGAACTACAAAATACAAATATTACAAATATTTATTAATTTTTTTATCTTCATTTTTGGTCAATTCAAAATGTACACCTTAGGTGCACACCTAAAGTTTATTTTTATTTTCCCTGTAAACTGGCTTGCACTGAGAGAGAATGATTGATCACCCAGCCTAAGGAGGACCAGAACTCATGGCCTCCCAGTGGTTAATCCAGCACCTCAGCCACTATACTGAAATGGTTTATAACTCCTGGGTGATGGGAATCACCCTACCCTTTAAAAAGTAAAGTTTTACAGGCCTTCTTGGTATAAAGTAAAAAAAAAGTAGGTTTCCTCAGTTCCAGCCTGGGAATTTCACAGCTGCTAGGCTATAGTCACAAAGACCTTGTTTCTAGCACCTGGGGGGGAAAGTCTGATTTGGGCATCTTTGAAGAAAGGATCCATCATCCAACACAAGTACCAACTCCATATTCTGGAGATTTGCTGAAGATCAGAAGTGATATCAGAAGACTCTCACCAGGAGAATCTTGAAGACCCTGGAGATTGGATCAGGTCACTGCAGTCTCTGGCTTAAATTCATTGCCCTGTTTGTTTTAAGCAGATCAAATGATGTTAAGAGACATTTCAGTCATTTGATCCAAAGGCACAGTAGGACCTTTTGAAGAACCCAAGGAATGTTCCTTCCAAGAGAAGTTGCATCTGCAGCTGGATCAGAAGTAGCAGCTGAGCATATGACACCCAAAGATCATGTCTCCCTTTCTTTTAGTCCGGAAAAAGGAGAATTGTTTCTTTCCTGCTCAATCCAATTCAGGATTTCCTCTTGAGTAGGAAGAAACCGTTTTTCATAACCAGAAATCGCCATGGCAGTTGATCTTGGTAGTGGTGGAGAAGGAGAAGGAGAAGGCTCAGGGATTTCTTCTGATATATCTACAATGTCCATAATTTCTGGAAACTGGGTCGAACACTTGGTCAGGGCCTCCTGAAAAAAAAAATGCAGCAAAATCATAAGGAGCCCTAACTCAAACTCAGCAAGTGAACCTACTGTAAGGGAACAGCAAAGCCCATTCAGGATGTCAAAACATAGCCTCTAACCTTAAATATTTGACTCCCATTTTTCAGATTTCCAAGCTCCTTAATTTTATCAAACTTGGCATAGTTTTCAAAGCAGCCCACTTTTGGAACAACCCTTTTGAGAGTCCTCAATAAATGGCAGAAATACTGGATGAAGGAAACATGTTTTTCCACCATTTCTGCTAGGATAAGCAACCTCCCCCCCCCACTAACAAGCTATGGATCTATCCTATCTATGGGAAAGGGGAATCTTTAGCCTGTTCTTTGCAACATCTTTCCTCAATTTGGTTCCCTTCAGATGTGCTGAACTCCAATTTCCAACACTCTCAAATTTTGTCACATTTGTGAATGATGGGAATTATAGTCTAATGCAAATCTGAAGGGACTGAGGTTAGAGATTGATGCTCTTACATCTTTAAGAAAAGTTTCCAATTCTGAGAATACATTTGCAGACTCAGCTGTAAGCACATTTTCGAAGTGTAGCTATAAATCAGTGTTGAAGTTCAGAAATATGGCAAATAAAGAGAGAGAAAAAAGACAAGAATACCAAATATCTTTAGTCCAATGTACAGGCATGCTATTCTGCTTTGACCAGCCATCGACAGTAATCCACACAGAAGATGAATGGAATACAATTTTAAAATGTACATAAAGTAATGCCTTGGTCAAATGCACAAAGTATCGTATTTTTTGGTCTGTAAGATGCACCCCCCCCAAAAAAAGTGGGTGGAAATGTCTGTGCATCTTATAGAGCAAATTTTGCTGAAAGCTCGGCCTCCTGCCAGCAATTTGCCTCCTTGCGGGGATCATGGCTGCCCATCACCACCCATCGCCACCCATCATCGCCACTCATTGCCACCACCACCCATCACCGCCTCAGCCTCAGCGGCGGTGATCCCTATCACCTGGAACAGACCAAAAATGGGACACAGAGGCTAAAAATGGGCTGTGCAGAGGCCGAAAACAGGCCGCACAAGGGCAAAAGATGGGGTGTGCGGAGGCCAAAAATGGGATGCGGAGGCGGCAATGGATGGCGGCGATCCCCGCAGCCTGGAACAGCTGATCAGCAGTATTCTGGGAGGCCGATCCAACCGCCAATCAGCTGCTCATGCTAAATCAGGCTGTGTTGAAACTGACCAGGCTGTTTGCTGTTTGCTGTAAAGAGGCAAATTGCTGGGAGGCAATTTTTTTTGTTTTCCTCCCCAAAAGCTAGGTGCATTATGGTCCAGAGCATCTTATAGTGCAAAAAATATGGTAGTTAGTGTGGACTTTATGTCCATCCAATTACTACTTAAACAACCTCAATCTGCAAACTTTAGTTTAAGGTTTTAGCTTTAGTTCTTATTAGAACCATCTTTAGAAAGAGAAGCAGATGAATCTCCAAGACCTCAGTAGAAGACAATACAGTCCCGATACAAAAAAGACAAGGAGGAGTTTGGTATAGAAACGGGCTAATTGATTTGACACGATATGGATGGGAACTGAAAATAAACTATTAGCCAAATTATATTATTTGCTTGAATGTGATAGGGTAAAAGAGTAGTTAAAGACCAAATGATTGCATGGGCTAAAAATATTGGACACAGTATAAATCTAAATGAATGGGAAACAATCTGGAACAGTAACCTTAAATTGACAAGGGCAGTAGTGTATAAGGAAAACCAATATACGATGCTACATAGGTGGCATCTAGCCCCTACTAGGATTGCAAAAATTTACCCTAACACGAGCCCAAACTGTTGGAAATGCAGTCACCGTCAAGGCACTTTCTATCATATGTGGTGGACATGCCTCAAAGCGACGAAATTCTGGAAAATGATTCAAAGATGGACTCAAGAAATAATAGAGGAAAATATTGATTTAGAACCCGAAACTTTTCTCCTGAGAATACTGAAAAGGGCATATGAGAAAAAAAGAGGTACCTAATTATGCATGTCATTACAGCTGCTAGAATAATATATGCACAGTATTGGAAAGAGAAAGGGCTACCACCAGAAGAATATGTAATTAGAAAAATATTAGAATGCGCCGAGATGAATAAGTTAACATATGTGATAAATGAAAAAGAGAACTCGGAATATTACACAGTGTGGGAAATGTGGTATAAGTGGATGGAAGAAAAAAGTAAAAGATAGAATAAGAAAGGGTGCAAATATCAATAACAATTAAGTAATTAAGGAACACCATGTATATAATCTGTATATATTTATGAACACCGCTAAACTGAAAATTGTTAAATTGTATTATTATATATTTCAATAAAAATAAAAAAAAATAAAAAGAAGACAATACAGTACTTCCTCTTTTGTACCCCCTGCAAATGCACTTAACTCATGCAGTTTTTTAAATTGCTTCTTACCATGGTTGGTGCAGTGCTCTCTTCATTCATCTCCACAGCAATCCCACTGTGTTTTGGATCTGGAATTTTCTCCCAACACCACCGAGGCAGGACCTTTTGGCAGAGGCCCACTAGCCTACAAAACAAGAGATGTCAGAGGTCACTTTGCATGGTATTTAAATAATAATTTAGGCAACCAGTAAAAGAATTTAGGTTAGCCATCCATACAGATGGTATGCCTGCATCTCTGCTTCCATCACTTACCTTCTATATTTCAACAGCACAATAATGGAACCCATTACAAGCAGGATCACCACAGGTAAGAAAACTATCAAAATGTTCTGCCAATGAAAAACTGCAAGAGATTTAAGGACAACACTGTCATTTACTATTGTATCAAATGTATACATTGCCAACTCTATTCCATCTCATGCCAAAATTCACAAGTTCCATGGTTCCAAGATAAAAACATCAACTTTAAAACATCCTCTGAAAAAATATAAACTACTACAAGAATATTAAAACATCTATTGTAAATAACTCTAACTTGTCATTCACTCACCATGCTCAGTCCCTGCTACCCCAATACCATAAAAGTATGAACTACTTTTAATTTTTTCCACAAGGAGAACTGAGCAATCTTGGCTCTAATGGGACAAAATAAAAGGAATACTTCAAAAAAAGGTGACTCAGTTCTTACAGGTGACGATGATACATTAAAAGTATGCAGTCACACTTGTGAATGATGGGAATTGTAATCTAATGCAAATCTGGAGCTGCAATGTTTATGATCCATTCCAGAAGTATGTAGATACAGGTAGTCCACATATAACAACAATAATTGGGCCTGGAATCTCTTATCACAATTTCAGGGTTTCAAAAAACACCCCCAAGTGAAGCAGTCATGAAGTACAATGCCATGTGTCTGCATCACTTAGCAACACAATCCCAGCAATCTCCATTGTCATCATTGAACAAAGACCTTACGTGACTGCAACATGGAAAGAATCCAGAATTGTTTGTTTATACTGCTGAAATCACCTAAACGAGGGTGTGGAATGGTAGAGGGAGTGGTATAGGTTGAGTGCACTGGAGTGCAGCACAAGTTGGGGAAGGTGTACTAGAGCGCATAGAGTGGCTGGCACAGTGCAAAAGGGGCTGGAGGAAGGTGGAGACTTGCCCCACTGACTTACAAACTTTCCTGCCAGCTTCCCCACTGACTTTCTGGGGAACCCGCAGGAAAGGTTGCATATAGCGAACATGTGATCACAGGATGCTGCAATTGATCATAAGTGTGAAGTGGTTGCCAAGCACCCAAATTGCCATCATGTGACCACAGAGATGCTGGGACTGCTGAAACAACAAGAACCAATCATGGCATTTATTCAGTGCCCTCACAACTTTGAAGAGTCACTAAACAAGCGGTTGTAGTTTGAAGACCTGCAATTAATAGCAAAACGGTATCAAGGTACCAAAATCTTTAGCGTAATTGTGCTAAGGTGATTGATTTCACAGCTAGTTTTAGCACGAGCTTTCTTGCTCCTATACTTATCTCCTGTTAATATACCAGTGGTTTAAGGAACAAGGCTTCTACTAGTCCCTCCTACCTGATGTACTGAAGTGATGCATGGCACTAGCCACACCTTCTCCAGCTGATGTAGAGCCAGTCATCCAGACTTGGTAGGTTGCTCCTGGCTCCAGATCTGAAACAGTGTAATTTCTTTCCGTAGCACTAACTGTAAGGTAAAACAAAAAACAATATATATGTATATATCCTGGGCAGATGGTAATCAGGACCCATAGTCCATAGTTCACTGGTGGAGGATAACTTTCAAAAACACTGCAGAACCCTCTCTAGCTTAACTAGTAGATTTATGCCAGACAAGAACAGAATACACTGTGTTTACACTTTACAGACAGAAAGAGGGAATCCCTTATATCTTTCCCAAAGTGATGTCTTAGCTTTTGGAAAAGAATGCCTTACAATGCACATTTAATATAAGGCATAAGGAAATCAAGACCTCTGCATGCTTCACCCTCACAAATGTGTGTTGACTCTTATTGTTTTTTTATGTTGCCATACACTGAAATGTACAGGTAGCCATCAACATAGGATGGCAAATGGAACTGGAATTTCCATCGCTAAGCAATGTGGTCATAATGGCAACCGCACTGGTTAGGGATGGTAATCCCTGAAGACCTGGCTGCTATTGTTAACTGAAACCCATGGTAGTTAGGTGAGGCAACTTCCTGCAAGTTTCCTACAACCAAGTCAGTGGGGAAGCCAGAGGGAAGTTGCAAGCCCCAGTTGATTTACCAGCAGGCCAGTAAGTTAATTTTAATGTTAGGTTATATATATATATATTATTTATCAGTTATAATATATTGTACGCTGCCCAGAAACCCTCTCCAACGAAGATGGGCACTTTAAAAACATGAAATATAAATAAATATAGGTAGCTGCTGCTGGATGGAGGAGAGTGCAAAGGTGTGTGTAAAGGTGCAAGGGAGATGCGGCAAGGCTCAGGGAGGATGTGTGTCTGTGTGTGGGTGGGTGTGCCAGAGTGCAAGAGGGGAACAGAAAGAGTTGGGATGTGAAGTAATATACAAGGGCAGGAGAAAGATATGGCAAGGGTGTGCAAGAGAGGCCCATTGAGGGCCAGGGAGGGTGTGCTAAGGGTGTGCAGGAGTGTGAAGGGGGCACAGTAAGAGCCAGGGAGGATATGCAAGGATGAATGAAGGTCTAAAGGAGGCACAAGGGCCATGGAGGGTATGCAGGAGTGCAGGAATGGCTGGTGTGGCACAAGCACAGAAGGCCTGGGAAAGAGTGTGTGGATGAGGGAGACTTATCTCAGTGACTTGCGACCTACCCTGCTGGTTCCCTATTGACTTTCTGGAGAAGCCATTAGGGAAGGTCGCAAATAGTGATCCTGCAACTGAGGTATGCTGCAACTGCAACAGCAACTAAGTATGATCTGTAGCCAAATTCCCAGATTGTAATCATGGGATTGCAGATTGCTGGGGTAGCAGGAACTCCAAGGACCAGTCATAACCACCATTTGTTTGAAAGATTGCTGAACAAATAGCCATAAATTGAGGACTACCTGTATGGATTGTATCAACTGGAAATCTGCAAATACAAATTTGTAATTTTGGGGATCTAATGGAGGAATTTGGGTTTGATTTCCACATAAAAGATGGGCAGCAGAGTCAAAAAAACCACTCCTTCTCATACCTTTTTATATCTCATATAAGGGATTTTGCTCCTAAGTTTCCAGAGATACTTTAGGCTACAAAGGACGAGCCAAACAAAGAGGAACATATCCACTCACATATGCTTTTTACTTAAAGAACCAGACTCCCCCCACTTTGTTATATAAAAAGAGTAGATAAATATGGTATGTCTTGTTATGACTATTTGTTCCCCAAAAGTTTTACAACAAATTTCTGGATTCGTACATCTTCCCTAAGTGATCTTTCCAGAGAAAACCTGTAGATATCACCTAGTGTCAAACCAATGCCCTTGAGAAGTAATGAATTATCTCCATTTAATATGGGACTGAAGGGAATAATCCAACCATCTGGAGGACACCAGAGGAGAGAGCTGATGCAGAGGATTGTAATTAAGAGGTAATTTTAGGAGGACCCATGCCTTCCTCCTCAATTATGTTTAGGCTGATTTAGAATCTCACTTACTGGGTGCGTGAACCATAAGGATGTCTGGATGGAGATGTTTCAGGTAAAGTGTATAGTGTATGATATGTCCATTGCGGTCTGCCAAGGGAATCTCCTTCCAAGAGATGGAAGTGGCAGTGGACGAAAGTCTTCTGTCTTGCAGTCCTTCAGGGCCAGCTGATGGTACTGGAAAAGCAAAGGAGGAATTAGAGGCTGTGAACCAGATCGGTATACGAGCAAAGCTTACAGTTCATCTCCATACTGTAACAAGGACACATTGCATTACCTACCACACTACAGAAGATATACCAAAAGTCATGTTCCATAGGCCAATAGGTCCAAAGGACATCATCAGCACGAGCACGTGACACCCCCCCATGCCTTGCCCCCTGTGCATGTGCACACAACTCCTCCGCGCTCCCCCGTGCATGTGCGTGTGGCCCCTGCCCCCTCCATGCATGCACGCACAACCCCCTGCCCCGTTTTGGGCCTAGCAGGCCTCCCTGTCACCTCCTGGAACCAAAAATGGCCACAGGGGTGTGTGCTGCACCCCCTGCGCTCCCCCCCCCCCACATGCACATGTGACCACCCGCCCATGACCCCCCGTGCATGCACGTGTGTGTCCTGCATGCACCCCGCCCCCAGCACATGCACAGCAGAGAGCCAAAAATCAGCTGGTTGGCGGGAGACGTGCATGCATGCACGGTGGAGCTGAGCTGGGCGATGGCTTGCGTGACTGCCGAGAGGGCTCTGTGTGCCAGCTGTGGCATGCATGCCATAGGTTCGGCATCACAGTTCTATATAATAGATACAGCCTTCTTTTCCAAAATTCCTAGTTCACATGAAAAAATAACGTTTTTCCACTATGGTAGACATAGAACAGCCTCCCTCCAGGAGATAGGCAAACCCTGGAAGCGATGGTCTTCTGAGAGGAAATGAAGACCAAATTCTTTAAATGATTGTGCAACAGCTGAAGCACCTTAAAATAGGTAGTCCTTGCTTAATGACCACTTGTTCAGTGACTATTTGAAGTTATGACAGTGCTGAAAAAGGAAATTTACAATCGGTCCCTGAAGTTCTGGGCACTTGGCAACCGGTTCACTCTTATGAGGTGCCTTACGGTGCCTTACAGTTATGCGATCACCATTTGCAACCTTCCCTGCTGGCTTCCCACAAGCAAAATCAGTGGAAGATGCCAGGGAACGTTGCAAGTTACTCTGGTAATTTGTTTGCACCCTCCCTTGCCTGGCAGCAGCTGTTTGCTAAGCACCCAAAATGCAATCATGAGACTGCAGGAGGGGAAGCAATTAGAATTTTGAAATCAGGTCGTAAGAAGCTCTGGAGACATCTGTCACAAATTTGAATTGTCACTAAGCAATTGGTTATACGTCAAGGACTACCCGAACCAACTGTCTAGCCTTAAGTCTCTCAGTGCCTAAGTTCTCTATTTTAGATAAGTGAAGCCCCAGCTCTTTTGTACCTGTATCAACATTGTTCACGCACATACAAAGGAGCAGCACATCAATCACATAGACACGGCTGCCATCTTAACTTTTTAAATACACCTCCTCTCCCCCAACCCCTCCTTTCCAATGACCTTGGAGGGTATTTTCTCTTGGGCAAAAAAAAGCTAAAGAAAGAAACCTAAATAAATTTGTTCTAAGACTGTGACTTACTTAGCTGAAAAAATGAAAAGCAGTATCTTTCTATCAGCTCTGCAGAAAAGCCGTCACTTTAAGAGACGCCTTGATAGGCTGTGGTTTTCTGCCTGCTGTTTCCTGTCATTTGGAGGTGGCCCTCTGCTTTTGTGGCACGGATCTGGTAGAACAACCTGATCTATAGAGTATAAAAGGGCCACACTTGCATGTCTCCAGTCCTCTCTAAAAACACATCTTTTTATACTAAGCAGCCGCAGCCATTAACTCCAACCGAAACTGGTTTTTTAAACAGATTTTATTTACAGCACTGTTTTCACACTACTGTTGTAAGCTACTTCAGGAAAGGCATAAATGAGAAGTGACATGTAAATAACAATAAAGCATGAACCCAATCACTTTTGGCTTACCTAACAAACCATAGCTTGTTTTCTATACAGATCAGCAGAGTGTTTGAATTCAGTTATAAAGTTTATTGTTGCGTGCAAATTTCCTTTGCTGCTGGAGTTAGCTGTACTAAATTAATTAAAGATGGCGCTTCATACTTCAGCTTGTTTTTTTAGAGTAGCAAAGATCATCAATTCTGGCTCAAAGAGCGATGCTAATCAACACCCAACCTCAGCAGGGCAGAGGTGGCTGTGGTACTGAAAGTTACAAGAATGCAGGGAGGAAAATTCACCTGAAATCTCTAAAGATCAAAGGGGAAATTCTGGCTCCACTGGTAACCACACTCCCTCCTGTGCACCCTGGGGATTACCTTCTTCTTTGAAGTAGGCGCGTACAGAGTCTGAGGCAGTTCTCCCATGAGCATACAGACCATACACACGCACAAGGTATGGTACCTTTGAACTGAAGTTGGCTAAAGTGGAAGAAAAAAACAAGGTTTAGGAAACTAACAACCTGCCGCCGGAAGTTTTGGGTGTTCCAACGCTGGAAGCTTTTAAGAAGAGATTGGACGACCATTTGGCTGAAATGGTATGGGGTTTCCTGCCTGAGCAGGGAGTTGGACCAGAAGATCTCCCAGGTCCCATCTAACTCTGTTATTCTTTTATTTATTGATTTGCTGTATAAACCTTAGCGAGTGGCAATGGCCAACCAGCTTTTGTCTTGGTGCTCAGTCTTCAGTACTCAATCCAGAAGACAGATATAAAGCTGTGAAAGCTAAAAGTCACCTGGGTCTGCTTTAACCTGTTTCTGCAGGAAATCAAAACAGAACATGGGACTCCAGGAAGTGGTGGAAAACTTTCAGCACCTCTTTTTCCAGAGGACACCCACTCCCTTTTTTCAACAGACGAAATTCACTCGTGTCCCAGAAGGTCCCAATTCCCTTCTACTCAGTTTACTTAGCAGAAATGGAAGGACAAACTAGATAAAGTTCATGCATTCAAACAGCATAATTTCATGGTTTTCATTATATAAGAAGCAATTTATATGCTTCTGTCAAAACTCGAGTAGCCTGGAGAAGGCGGAGCTCTAATGCTATAGACCTCTCCCTTTCCTACCACCTCACATGCTGCTTCATAGCTGCTGCTTCCAAGGAAGCTTCCACTGGAACAAAATGAGGCTTTTTTTTTGAGGGGGGGATGAAAATAGCAGCTGCAGAGATCATAATTTCAGTCAGTGGTAGTGGAAGAGGCAGCCACAAACACACACAGAGAGAAAAAAGAGTATGTATTACATTTCCTCCTATTTTCCAGAGTTCTAAAGCTACTGAGGAATTCCCAAAGCTGTTGTTTACATAATAAATAATATTACTGCAGATGAGATAAAACATCTCACCTCTCAATAGGACGCTGGTACTGCTTCCAAGTGTGCGAGTCCAGTTTAGCAATTCTCCTGCACCATCATCAATCTCTTTTCTCCACTCCACCACGTATTCCTGAGGCTGAACCCATTGAGAGTCGATGCTGGGCTTCCATGTCACGTTGAAACCCAAACCTTCTAATGCCACCACTGTCATCTCCTCAGGGCCTGGGAGCTCTACGAAAAGGAAAGACAGCTCATCATTATGCAGGAGATTGCCCAGAGCTCTGGCTATTATCCACACATAGCCATAAAATAATCCCATTAATTGCAAATCTTGGATCTCAGCCAATCTCAGATAAACATGGTTGGACCTTGTTAGTAGTTGAATAGGAGTCTATTAGTTGAAAAGAAACCCCCAAACCTTAGAAACAGGTCATGGCAAACTACTCAGTTGTCAAGAAAACTGCACAGAGATTTCCATGTCATCACCAGGCCTCAAGCTTGACTTGAAGGAATGTCACCATGTTGACAGGTCCTTCTCAAGTTGTTCAGTTTGTCTGAGGAACTCACCTGAGCTCTAAAAAAATGCTACTTGATTTCACAAAGTTTGAACCCTTGATGACCTCATTAACACATCTGTGTGGTTTTCTTGGCAGCAATACGAAAGTCATTTCTGCGTAACATTTTGAGAATTTCCAGTCTTACCACGCCCTCAGATTTTCTTCTGATTTCTCATCCAAATATAACCAGGACTTCTTATTTATTTAGAGGTTCGCCCAGGTATACTAGATGATGTTATGTAGCTGGGAATTTCATTTCTAAATTTAGAGAATCAAAATGGTTGACTGCCTGATACAAAATCAGGATCTTTTCTTAAGGTGGAGTACAGAAAGGGTAACAGGAATGAATATTTTTTGAGGGAAGGGAAGGGAAGGGAAGCCAACAGCTATTTTTTTCTTCAAGAATCAGTTGAGAAAGGCAGGAAGTAGGGCAAGAAAGAACTGTTTCAATCCTGTAGTGTAATATGGAGGTGCACCTGTTTTCTCCAAGCTGAGATTGGCCCAGAGTGTCTTCTTAACAGAGTTGCGGGCTGCTATTGAGATGTACTGTGCAGTGATAGGGATCAAAGTCTGACAGCAATTGTAATTTATTCTGTGAAGTGTTTTGTTGTGGTCCTGGAAGATAACTTCATAATCAAGGATCTTTCCCTGGGCTGCTTCTGGATCCAGTGCCTGTGAGAAGGGAAGCAGAATTCCTCAGCAGAGTGAAGAAAAAGGTGGGAGGGAGGGAGGGAAGGAAGGAAGGAAGGAAGGGGAGAAGGGAGGGAAACTGGGCTGAAGTAACCCAATTCATAGTCACTTGTGCTGTCCTGCTTCTCCTGAACCAGACATACCACAGGTACTGGTCATAAGCAATTCCAGTCAAAACTGGATCAACAGAAGACTCTGTACCATTGAGAAGAGGCATGACAGTACAAAAATTAAAACTTAACAAATAACTGTCTGCACTTGATTTGGCAAGAAAATGATGTTAAGAAAACATGTATAAAATATGAACTTCTTCCTCGTTTCTTCCAAAAAGCAGGAAGCTATCAAGTGAAAGACATTTTACCAAGAAAGGCTGAAAAGACATCCTGAGGTGCTTCAACGTTTTTCACTAAAAGGACCAAGCAAGGAAAAAAAAAAGGAGTGACTTTTTTTCACTCTCTACTTCCTCCTTCCTCACCCTGACCACTTGTATCTCTCTCAGGTGAGAAGAGATACATGTGGGCCCCAGGGAAGTCCAGCTGCCCCCAAGGAGGGAGAGGATACAAAGCAGAAGTAACTGGCCAGGCAGGAGTTGTAAAAGAGACCTGGTTTTTGCTAGTGTCACCCAGTAGATGCTTTGGGGGGGAAGAAATGAGAAAAGAAATTTATGCACGAGGGCAATTCGCAGGTCAGTCCAGAAAATGTTCCAGTTGATAAACACTTTGATTAGCTGTCTACTTATATTGAATTTCTAGTCTTTTGTAACTTAATTTTACTGAAGGGAGGGGAAAAAAACTGGGGATGAGACTTACTGCATACTGTTTGAGGGATTTTTTTTTAAAATTCACTGCCAGTGGAAGAAGAAAAGGTAGCAGCTGCTCATGGGCATATTGACCGTTACAATGAAAAAAAAATATTTTCAAAGTAGAACCAAGTTGACTGGTTTTATACTGCAGGGAATTTGAAAGCAGGCACAGGCTTGAGAAACATTCAGCTCCAGATTAAATGCTAGCCTGATAATATGGAAGTTATCATAGATGTTCCAGGACAAGATTGTACTACTGTTATTTCTTCCCCATATATTTTACAGAATGTTCAAGTCAATTTGGGATTATTAGTACTAACTTTTGGTTTGCACTTCTCAAATGAAATCTGGTATCCTGGGATGCACATTTTGGGCTAAATTAGATTCAAGTCTATGGAAAGTATATTTTGAAAACCACAATTGCTAAGCTTATTACTGAATCATCATTCTGTCTGTTTTATTAGAATTGAATCCTAAGCACATTTATCTTGTTCTTATTTGACAGCTCCTGACAGTTAATAGATTTGAAGCATTTGAAGCATTTCTTTTCATGTATTAAAGTCTAACTACTTTCAAATTTGCAGCAAAGATATATTCTACCCATATAGAACAGTTTCAGTTTTTACAAACATTAAAGTATCTAAATAGACTTCCTTTTTGTATCTAAATATTAATATCTTAATATCTTACTATCTAAATATTAAGTATCTAAATAGACTTCCTTTTTGTTTTACAATTGTTTTTCTTTTCCAAATTCTTTCTTGTATCTCTAGTCAAAATGAGAAAAGATGTTTATCTTTCTTCCTTGGCTAAATTGGCTTTAGTCCAGTCATTGATGTCATCCTTGTAGAGATTTGGTTTCTTTAAACTATTGTATTTTCACCCCTTTGGGTCATTCATGCTTTGCCTCAAAATTCTTCTACCCAAATTCTCATCTGGCTCTAAAAACCCTGCCTTGCCCTATAACCCCACAGAGAACAAATTCTATATGATAAGAAACAGGATCCAGCTCACCTTCCACAGCAACAAGCGGCTTTCATTCTGGCAGTCAGAAACACACTCTTTTTGCCACACATCAACTTGACCTAAAGGAGCTAAAGGAATCAGAAAAGAGCCAAGTAATTATTAAGATTAGCCAACCAATTAGGTCTTCCCCCAAATAATACAAGTACGAAACAACTGAAAACAGAACACTTTGCATAACATGGTTACAAATGAAAAAAAAAAATCCCAATAAATATAAGGATGCAGATCTAGTTGTTCGTAGGCAATGAATATCAACCCAATAGACTGAACAGAAAATTGGAAATCTACAGTAGATAATACTTATCTCAAAATTATATATTTTAGTTGTATATTTATTTGTCTCAAAATCCATTGTGTGAATGCAACGAACAAGTGTTTGAAAAAGTATACAGCAACCAGATTTCTGCTGAGGTGCCACTGAATCTGTTTTGATTGCATGGATTTCTGCTTCGTCCACAGCTGTACCTACCAGCCTCAAAGGTACAGAAGGGTTTGGAAGAACTCCATTCACTCCAAAAGTCTTTTTTATTTTCTGGCATGCACCGTACCTGCACCTCATAGCAGGTGAATGGTTTCAGGTCACAGAATTCATGGTTCCCTTGGTCTAGATGAGTCTCCTGCAGCTGGGAATGGAACATACTCACATTGTAATGATATTAACATTCTATCCATCCATTTTGCAAGGTCACTCAAAGTGATCCAAGTCAAAACAAAAATTTCAAAAACCCTCCATCTAAATTTCCACCAGAATTGTAGCAAGTCTAATATTACATAATGAGAACAGGAGAGCATGCTGGACACAGATCCATATCATGTTTACTACTGGGACATAAATTAACATATAATAGCTAGAGCAAGAATTTGGGACGGGCCTCCAGGAAACTGCCTTCAGTTGGTTGAAATCCTAGACAAAGCCAGCTGTAGTTCAATGGAATGGATATTCAACAGGAAATCACAACTGATACAATGGGAAAGAAAAGCAATACATATACAAAACAGGTCACAAATGCAAGAGAGACTCACATAGGTCCATTCATGGTCTATAGATGCCTTATATCGAATAGCATAAGTGAGAGGTTGGTCACTATGCAATTCAGACCAGCGAGGGTTCTTCCATGTCACTATGGCTTCAGTGGAATCCAGTTCCACATGATCCAGTTCAGGAGGACAGGGCTTCACTGAAAAATGAGGGAAGAGCTTAATCATATGCCGCATCACTCAGCTTTACTCCTGACTGCCATACCTAGTGATAAAAGCATTGATCTACACACACACTTTGCACTAAACCAAAATATGGCTGGTTTATTTTTCATTGAGCAGTGTGCATTGAGCAGAGTTTCATTGAAATTATGGATGGTGGATTAGTGATGTGGATAGGGCTATTTTGGCATATTCAACAAACCAAAACCTTGGTTTAGCACAATGCATAAGAGAGGCATGGCTCTCTCATCATCTCAATGGTTTATTGAATAAGCCATAACTGACCAGGTTTTCACATTACTCTAAACTCACAAGCAAGCCAAGTGTGTCATAGCTTTTCAAAATGTGTGAAGTTAGTCAAGATATCTGTAGACTAAGGTATCTGTCCTATTGTAAATCCAATCCTTCTTATGGTTGGGACCCAGTCTTGAGCTTCCACAGTTAAACAGAGGTCTACTATCTGAAATGCCCCATGCAGTTCCTCAGAAGGTAAACAATTTAAAATGTTAACCTATAGACCAACTGACTGACCTGAGGGGACTGCAGAGATAAGCATGAGCATCAGTGTCAATACTGATGAGAAGAATGGCAATAGCCAAAGGGGCCAACACTTGGCCTGCACAAATAAGCAAGAAAAGCAAGGCACTTTTTTGAAGCAAAAATTGTTTGCCCAGATTAATTCTCAAAGCATTCCGGCTCTCTAATTTAGTTTCTCTAACCTATTTCGTCCAGGCTGAAGTTTAATTTCTTGGAGAGAGCAATCCCATCTACACTGCGAACTTCCATCCAGACACTGTATTTGTCTCCATGTGTCAGGTTCCTTCGTTCAATAACCAGCCAGTTCTGTCCCATCTGGGCTACCACGGAATACACCTGGTTAAGGGATCTTCAGAAAAATAAGGATGCACAGATATATCTAATAGTAGTTTATATAAATGGAAACTAAACATTTGCTATTCCTTATCCATCCAGCTATCCTGCCCAAGCAGGCATATTTCAAGACTTGCAAATAGGCACAAAGGCATTTTATTATAATAATGAACACCAAATAGATAACCACAGAACTGTTTGCCTAGTCCCCTCTAAGCCCTTTTTAAATTATTCTTCTTGACTTCCAAACATTTCTGCCTTTTAATCATTGCAAAACTGCAGATTTTGCCTGGTGTCAGAAATGATTCTACATGGAACTTTTAATTTTTAAAGAAAGAAAACCTAAACCAGCTAAATATTAAACACAAGCTTTTAAAGCACAATCATGATTTAGAAAGGATTCTTCCTTCTTTTCTGTGCACTAAACATCTACAAACAATTTAAATTTCGTATTCAAGGTTCTTACATTCTCCAGTGTGTCTTGGCTTTAATGAAAAGACTTCTGACACTTGCTATTTATGATGGTAGCTCCTATGTGCCCTTCTAAAAACCTCTGTTCAGAACTCCCAGTCCACTCAGATCAACTGACAAAGATAATTCTTGCATTATTTTTTCTTAATATCCCACACTTCTCCAATATTGGCCCTTCTAGACCAAAACCTTCATTCATTCACTATAAAATCCTAATAGGTTATTCTTTTACTCTCTGCAATTCCCTATACTTCCTAAATAAAGTCATTTAGCCAATAGATTACACTGGCCAACACAGGAGGCTCTGGTTGAAAAAGACAATGGCTTATTAATTTGGCTATTTGTACTATAAATCAATATAAAGGCTCACTAACAGCAGCACTTTGCCCAATTTTAGGCTCTGATAGTGAAGGACATAGGTGGTGTTAGCATTTTGAGATTCCCAGGGCAACCAGCTGCAGTTCACAAAGTTGCTGAGAAATGGTTGTAAACACTGTAGACCCATAGTGGCTTCTGGATTACCTGCAAACAGAGCAAAAATCACAAATCAGCATTCCAAATTATAGCGGTTGAAGACAGGTTTCATAGGAAGGGATTATAACTGCATGGAAGTTACACGTTTTACATTATTTTTTCATTGAAACAATTTTGCAAGATATGTACAAATTGTTGGCCTCAAATTACAAAATCAAACAGACCAAACCTTGAGATGGTGATTACTCAAGAACTAGATTTGTCCTGATGGCAGGGCAATAAACAGCACAGAGAGGTTAGTACAGGTAGTCCTTGACTTACAACAGTTCATTGAGTGACCATTCAGTGTTACAGAGGCACTGAAAAAAGTGACTTATGACCGTTTATCACACGACTGTCACAGCATCCCCATGATGACATGATCAAAATTTGGGCGCTTGGCAACCATCATGTATTTATGATGGTTGCAGTATCCCAGGATCATAAGATTACTACTGTATTGGTGACCTTTCCAGTCGGCTTCTGACAAGCCAAGTCAACGAGGGAAGCTGGATTCACTTAACAACTGTGTGAATCACTTAACACCTGCAGTGATTCACTTAACTGTGGCAAAAAAAGGTAGTAAATTGGGCATGACTATGTATTTTGTATGTCGAGGACAACCTCCTCTAGTTGTTCATTTACATGATCTGCTTCCCATGCAACTGATTGGCAAAGTATAGATATTAGTCTGAACAAATTAATATCCAACAGATGAATATGGGAACATGTTGCCTAGCACCATGGGAAAACCTTAATTCAAGTTAACTGAGGTGAGCATATTGCATAGTGTGAATATAGTTACTGTATAGGATATTAAAACTATAATTTTCAGAATCCTCCTAACCAAACTTTCCCTAAGTCTGATCTTTGTATTAGGACGACAACTTGAAAAATTCCTGGAGAGTATCTTGCAATCCTAACATAGCTAGAAGACAGACTTGGGAGAAAAGATCCCAGAAGTGGATGCAATAGGTTGGAAACAGTATGGAGTTCAATCCTGACCTGCTATTGCTTCAACAGCTGCCTGTCCTGGAAATCATTTTACCAATTAGCCACTAGCAACTGAGGGCCAATGGTCGGATGTCTCCAGGAATCTCCCTGGTGACACTCCAACAGCAGCAAATAAAAAAGTTCACTATTTATTTATAGCACTATTTATAATCAAAGACATAAGAAAAAAGAATCCAACATGCCTATAATGAAAACATAGGAGGAACAAGTGCCCTCCCTATTCTCATTTGAGAATAAGTGGCTAAGTAGACCTACTGTCAGAACAAGTTGGCATTTTTGGGCTACCCCAGGAAAGAAATTGTGCACACAGCTGAGAAAGCTAAAGATCTGGTTGAATTAAGACCTACTCTCACCTGATAAATTTCCACTGCTGTAGCAAAAGTGAGCATACCTATGCTGCATACATCTACCATATAGAGTGATCCAAAGATAATGAATCTATACGGATTGAATGTTCTAAACACAATTGAGCTGTGTTTGCATCTGATGGGATCTTGCAATGAACAATACACCTAAATGACCCCAAATTGCTGAGAGTCCCTGTTATCTTTTATCTGTTTTGTTACATAGAAACATCAATTTTAAACTTAATGAATGTTCATGTGTGTTATTTGTCATCCAAGTACTAGGATTATGATTATGATCATTCAAAATAGATGAAGGGATTACAGAGTCAAGAACTGCAAATGGGATTAATTAGGACAATCAGTACAAACAGTAGAAGCAGCTCATCATATGCACACTTATAAACTACCATCACAGGAAGATATCAAGGTATAAACATTTAAGGCTGTATGCCATATTTACTATCAGGAGAGGAATTGCTGCAGCACATCACAAAGGATGGGACCAGAATTTGTGTTCCCTCTTTTTAAGAATAGCACTAAACCTATTTAAATATAATGCAAATGTGTTGTCTACATTCAAATTCTGAAAAATTATGAAATTTTGCTACCAATTTTTAGTTGTCAGAAGGAGGGAGGCCTCTAGAGGTCAAGGTTATTGTTCAATCCCTTTCAGGGTATTACTGAAAATGAAAAATAATGTGTTCATTTAAAGAACATTTAGAACACGTTCAGAGCAAACTGAAGTTGGATGAATATAGTTAGAACATACCCTTTGCTAATCCCTGCCTTCTCTACTTTTTTCCAATTATCAACAGACCAAATGTCCTTTCCCGGACTTTCAACCCTAAGACATAAGACTTTATTCCCGAGGTTATCTTTTCCAGTTATTCCAAACATGAACCCTCAATATAGTTCTGCCATCACTCAATGAGAAAGCAAGATAAAGGTCAATGTATTGAAAATGTTTCCCCTGCTTCACTACTACTTTGAAGGCCTGTTCTGGGCTCTTGAAAGATTTCCTGTGTGGGTTTTACAGAGCAAAAGGGACAAGAAGGTGACACCAACGACAGCAGCCGTCACCACTAAGTGCAGGTCTACACACATTTGACATACACACTCCTCCTCCTCCTTGTTGTTTTCTTGAAGTTATGCAACCATGTCTGGCCTGATTGCTTCTCCTTAGCAGACAGAGAGCTAAAGATACAGCTCCACAAATCCATCAAGATCCCTAATCGCAAGTAACTGAATTCTCTTACCATTGGAGCCCTAAATGGCTGCAGTCTCAGATCCCAGATCTGAGACATGGTGCCTAAGTTAAAGAGATCCAAAATGGGATATGGCTTAAACCCTCAGTTAAAAAGAAGTACACAAAAGTTAAAAATGGTTCAGCACACATGTTCATTAACTGTAGTTAACAGCCAAGAATATTGTCTTTCTTCAAGAGCATGCATGAGGTTTTTTGGAAACACAGCTATTGAAGCAAAGCAATTTCCCTTTTACCGTTTTTCAGCCCCGAGATCTTGAAGACTAGAAGTAGCAACCCTGCAACATTCCATCTGTTTCTCATGATGCCAACTCAATTAGTGATATGATGGAGAAGCACCTGGAGAAATGCTCAGCCTCTGCAACATTAAAAGAAAATTATTCCATCTTGAAGTTATTAAATTAACAGAGCAGAAAATAAAACATTTTCAAACCCAAAGAGTTTGAGGGTTGAGTAAAGGTTGGGAAAATAAGTTGGGAAGGAAGGAAGGTTTGGAAAACTATTGTGAAGCTCATTGTTGGCAATATGCTACAAGGATTGAAAAGCTACCGTATATTGTTCAAAAGATAAGCAGTGGGGGAAATAAGAATGGTTCCCTAGAATTTCACGCATGCTGGGTGAAAACTCTTATTATAAAACTCTAATAAACTCAGTGGGCTCACCATTTTATCCATTCTACAGCTATTTGAATAAATTTCAATAGACTAAATTTATACATTAGATTGGTTTACAAATCTTAATAGCAGTTTGTGAATCCAACTAAGTCAGAGGTCAGCAACCTGCAGCTCTGGAGCCGCATGTGGCTCTTTCACCCCTCTGCTGCAGCTCCCTGTCGCTCAAAGTATGTGTTACAAATGCCAATGTGCGACACTCGCCAGCATGCGATTTATTGAGCTTTTCAACCCCTGGTAGGCCAACCATGGATAAATCCAAGAAAAGAAAAGTTTCAGAAGAAAACGGAATGTTTAATTCAACTACATATGCTACTTTTATTTTATTATTTATTTATTTAATTTGTATACCACCCTTCTCCAACAGGACTCAGGGCGGTGAACAGCCATGGTAAAACATAACATATAAAATTTAAAAGCAGTTTAAAAACATTAAATAATTTTGTGGCCGCTCAAGAAATAGTCAGGCACGGGTAGGGTTTTGTGGCTCCCAATGTTTTCTTTTCTGTGGGAAACGGGTCCAAATGGCTCTTTGAGTGTTTAAGGTTGCAGACCCCTGAACTAAGTCAATCAAAGCAAATAATGTGAAATATTAACCCAACACACTGGATTATTCAGGAAAATATAGGGAAAGCAGCTGTGCATTAGTTAGTTACGTATGGAGTAGATACATGAAGTTTCCCCAGGCCATTTCTCTGACTGTGGTTATGTTCAGACACTATAGTATCTGCCTTATTCACATAATGTTAAGCTGTAGTTCTTTTCACCATATTAGGTAAACCAGTCATTTTTAAACTGATTTATAATTTAAGCATGTTGCATGAAGCACTTTATAGAGTCTTTGCACTGCTACTACAATGCAGATAAAATATTTTATTTATTTAATCAATTTAGAGATTACCCAACTTCTAACCAGGCTGAAAAAGTAATGAAAGGAGTTCATAAGCCACCCAAAGACATAAACAAAACCACCATTCAAAAGGGGCTCAACCCATCAATCTGCCCCATAGCCTGGGAGAATAGTCAGGTCTTCAATACTTTCTTGAATAGGATGGGAACATAATCTAGATCTGGATTTGAGAAACTGGTTGATAGGATGTATTCCTTATGTATGAAATGCCTAGAAATCACAGGGCAACTTACAAGGCTAATAAAAGAAAGAACGGGAAAAAGAATGCCAGGAATCTGTTTCGGGATGGGATGTAGACTTTTCCAGAACAGTTCAAATCAAACTGACTTGAGGATCTCTCCTAGCAGACAGGCAAGGCAGACAATTGGCGGATGTAACATCTGCGGATTTACTTTCTTCTGAAGGAATAGCGCGATCTTCCCTATTGCCTTTGTGTACATTCGAAGCAGCCTCTACGGATATCCTGAGGCAGCGCTACAACCCTCAGTTCATCTGGCTCCAATGCTGCGTGCTAATCGCTAATTGCTATAAATGCCTTCCAGCTAGAGAAATCAACGTCCGGACCGGAGATCGCATAAATTATACAATATACGAATACAGAGAGGAGGTCCCACAATGAAACTCTCCCCCCCCGCTCCGTTGTCATCACCCCATTCCGCGTGTGACAATACTGGGGTTTCCTAGAGGTTTCTGCTCTCTGGCTCTCTCTCCCACTTGCACTTAGTAACTCCAAACAGTCCCTTTCCTTGAAGCCATTCATCGGAAGCTGACTTTAAGCGGAAAAGATTCGCACAAGGAAAGTTCCCAATTGCTTGGGAAGACCCGAGAGAAAGCGGAAAAACTGGGACCTCGCTCCCACTCAGAGCATGCAGAAAATCCCAAGCAAGTTCTCCTCCAAGGGAGAAGGAGCTCCCGCCCACCCCCACCCCCACCCCCCGTTGGCTCACTTACCACCATCAGCTGCCAGCGCTCCCCATCCCGAATGGTTCCCAGCACCGCAAAGAAAAAACAGTCGCGGCTTGACTCAACTCTTTCCGGAGAGAGCCGTGCGAGGCATGTGAAGCTACCCACGTCGGTCCCTGACCGTGAACGCCGCGCGCCGCGCTTGCTCCGCCCTCGGCCCAGCGACGCGGGGAGGGAGGGGAGGGGAGGGAGGGTGTAGAGGGGCGCCCGCTGCTTCCGAAAGAGGAGCCCACGGCTCTCAGGTGATTTCCATTTCCTCTTCTGATGCAGATCTTGTTGATCACCCAGGGTTGAGACGAAAGAGGAAGCTGCCTGCCTTCACCCTGCACGCTTCCCAAAGACCGAAAAGGAGGAACGCGAGACCGGCGTAAAAAGAGGAACTGGGACGGCTGACGAGAAGCCGCACAGGCGGCGGGATGACTCACGCTCTGGGACTTTAGGCTCGGGATGCCGGAGACCGCAAGACAGATCATTAGAGCAACCGGAGGCGACGCCTTTCGAGGGCAGACCGACTTCACCCCGTCCCAGCAATAATATTGCTTTTGTCATTAAGCAAATATAACCGGCTAACAGCTGCTACACGAAGAAAATAAGGGCCAATACTCGCCGGGACCCGTCCCCGACCCTCCTTTGTCACACGCTATTCAAAGTTACTCTCCGGTGACTGGATGCAGATTCCGTCGCTCTTCCTCTCCCCTTTATTAGTTGCCATAACTTCCAGCTTTGGAGGCATGAGATGGTGATCTGATGTAAGAAATAAACGGCCTGCCCTGTGTTAGCCGGATTCAGTGCTCTGTTCTTGATATCTCAATAGAGGTGGGAGATATATTTATGTCTATTCGCTGCAATTAAATCAATTCCTCCCGATATTTGGATGCATCAATAAGGATCTTGCATAGGAGTATATCCGCTACATTTATGCATGCGTTACTGTCCCTGCTTATTTTTCTCCATTTGGTTGCAAGAATGAACTGGGTCTCCCATTTTTAACTGGGGAAAAATGTTATTGGAAGGACAACTCGTTGTCTGTTAGCTTTAGTTGTTAGTTCTCTAGTCTTCCACCTCACACACACAAAGTTTGATATATGTGACTTGAATCATAGAATCATAAGGTTGTAAGGGACCCTGGAAGTATTCTGGTCACAAACCCCTGCCCAGGGCACAAGACCTAATACCATCCTGAACAAATGATTGCCCAATCTCTTCTTGAAAACTTCCAGTAATGAAACACCCACAACTCCAGGAAGCAAGCTCTGCCATTGATTAATTATTCTGTCAGGAAATTCCTTCATAATTTCAGGTTGGATCTCCCTCTGATGAACTTCGGCCTATTGCTTCTTGTCCTGTTTTGGAGAAAAAGTTGACCCCCTCTTCTCTGTGACACTCAGCCCCTCAAGCACGGAAAGACAATTATATCTCACCTAACCCTTCTCTTTGTTATACCTAATTCCCTTAACTGTTTATCATATGATTTGGCCTCCAGACCCCTTGTCATCTCTCTTGCTCTTCTCTATACTCTTTCTGGGGTCTCAGCATTTTTTTTGTATCATGGTGACCAGAACTGAACACCATATTCCATGTGTAGCCTCACTAGTGCAGTATAAAGCAGTTCTATTGCTTCTCAGGATCTTGATGCTTCTGTGGATACAGCCTAGATCTTATTGGCCTTTTTGGCAGCTGTAGCACACTGCTGACTGATACTTAAGTGGTGGTCCACCAGGACACCTACCGTAGACCCCTCTCAGAGTTACTACTGTTGAGCTAGGTACCGCCTATTCTACAACTCTGCATTTGGTTTTTCTGCCTAAGCGCAGGACCTTACTTTTCTCACTACTGAACTACATTGCATTGGATAGGGCCCAATACTCAAGTTTATCAAGATTCTTCTGAATCTTGAATCTATCTTGCTAAATGTTAGCAATTCTCCCATCTTGGTGTCGTTTGCACATTTGATTAGTTCCCCTTCTATCCCCCTCATCTAGGTCATTTATGAAGATGTTGAAGAGTACTGGGCCTAAGACAGAACCTTGAGGTACCTCACTACATGCTTCCCTCCACATAGATTGAAGACTACACACTGTGTGGTTGGTCAGTTAATTGTGAAACCATCTGGTGGTGGTACTGTCTATCCCACATTGTTCTATTCAGGGGTGGGTTCTACTTACCTTTACTACTGGTTTGCAATGGGATCGTTGCTTCTGCACATGCGCAGCAGACTGCTGATGACAACATCCAGGGCCGTGGGTGGGGCCTCCCACCAGTTTTACTACCGGTTCTTGTGAACCGGTCCGAACCTGGGGCAACCCACCACTGGTTCTATCATACCAAGAAGTAGGCTGTGATTTACTTTGTCAAATGCCTTACTGAAATCCAAGTATACTATTATCCACTGCATTTCCATGAACCATTGATTTAGTCACTTTATCAAAGAAGGTAATAAGGTTTGACTGGCATTGGCATTGGTCTGATAGTTTTTAAACTGGCTGTTTGATTTGTGGCCATGATTACATTTTATGACAGTGAACACTGTAAATAGCCAATATTACCCTTGCACTTAATATGTATGCCAGAGAATCAGTGCGGGTGACTGTATGGTTAGCAAATGTCTTTGCTCAGCTTAGAGATGGTTTCTAAGCCTGGCTGTTCTCAAAAACTTTTTGTGTTAAATTATTTTGGGAGAAAACCACCAAGGAATCCCTGAGCTTTAAAAAAAATCGCAGAAGAAAACACCCAAGCAAAACAATGTACTTCCACTTGGAAACCGATTGATCCTGCTATTTTATACCATCTGTTAACACCGAAGTAAGTGAAAAGGCTTGGCGAGCCCATGGCTAGGAAGCTTTTGTTTTGCAGGGGATTGTGAAATTTAAATATTAAAGTTAGGGGCAAAATGGAGGAAGGATTGCTATGTACAGAATGTGAGGTCTTGCAGATATAAACAATATAAATTTATAAGTTTATTGAGCATATTTAATATTAGATTGTCACAATAAGAGGCACATGCCACACATGTATAATACATGACTGCCAAAACACAATAGGGCCTGGGGTGTAAGGCAAAGATTAGAAATGGAAATGTGTTTGGGACAAGAAGGATACCTACACTTTTAGCTACCTAGTTATATTTTACATTTACCGTTGCTTTGCAAGTGCTGAAAATTAGTAAGAAATACATTTTTTTTCATCTGCAGAATCCAAATAGAGTTGCAGGTTTGTGCCCATCTGGAGTTCCACAAATGCACAAAAAAATTATAGAGGGGAAATCTGAAGCTCTCTCTAGCAATTGGCCAATTCTTTTCCACAATATGTGCATCCTTTTGATCTATCGGACCACCACTCTCTTATAATTCTGGCTAAGAATAGCATGAGTTGTAGTCTCACATATGTAGATTAGTGGGAAAACTGGCATATACAATTCAGTATACCCCACCAGTCGGTCTTCCTTTATTAGCCCAGTTGCAGAAGAAAATATAATATTAATATGATTTACATTTTCTCAAAGTTTGGTATTATGGCAGATTGTTCCAGTTAAAATTGCACACAACCACTCTGAGAAATGTCACTGGCTTTTCCTTAAACTTTTCCAGCTCTTCTCAACATTTTTTAGGATGTTTGCAGGAAGATAAACTTGTTTAGTTGCTTGGAAATGTTGTGCAAACATCACGTAGTGTTTCTAATTTGAGAATTACTAATGCCATCAAAATAAAACAAATCTATGTTGAGTGTCCCCATTAAACCAAACTGTTCTGAGTCAACATAGTGCATCTCATTAACTTGTTTCGTTTCATTTTTTTCCTTTTCAGCTTTGCTTTATGGTCATTTTAATCTCAGAGCAGCAGACTTAGTTCCTCTCTAAGAGATCAAATGAATAACCATGGAAGCACCACCACCCTGAAAGCTGTTGGTTGTGAGACTAACTTGAATACCAACCCAAGAATTAATTAATTAAATTTAATGCTGGTGTGTGACCATAATAAAAATGGGTTGATTATTGAATTTGTTTGCTGCCCATCTCACCATGAGTTCATTTGTAAATTATCAAATGTGAGAGAACATTTGTGACCCTCGCCAACACTCAAAAAGCCATTGCATTATACTTTTCCACCAGGCATTCTCTCCTTTTGCCCTGAACCTTCCTTGGTGCCCAGCCATTCCAGCAGATCCAGCTCTACTAATTTCAACTGAGTGGAACAGGAGACTAGGGAATGTAACTGTCCATTCTGGTTGTGATTGAGGCTCATTGATGAAGTTACAATTCATGTAAATAGTGTTAACAAGGCTTTCATGTGAGACCTGCGGAGCACTTTATAAGTAAGTATAACCATGTAAGTGGGATCCATAGGCCTCTTTGACAATCAGTGTCTACTTTGATGAAAGGCATGGATGTTTCATGGAGGAATTCATGTTGCATATGCGTGCATGCTGGTTAATAAATCTTCAAGCTATAGCATACTTCCTTGTTTTATTTTATTTTTTTAACCAAGGAACACATGCGGTAAATGAAAACCACTACCTAACATAAAGAACTGATCTCACGCTTGCTGCAGCCCCACTTGCAACAGGCATTGCTCAGGCTTTCCATAACATCTCGGGCTCCGCGATCCAAAGGCCAGGGCTCTTCGGAGAGGGCATAGCTCTGCCGACCTTGCCAGCTCCCATAATTGTCAGAGGGATCCTGTTGGGAGGAATGCACTGGATTCCATTCATTGGATAATGATGTTGCATCAAATGCTTCTGCAGGATCTCCCCCAAGGAGAGCACTAAGATTTCCTACAATGAGAAGATAACACTGGAAAGTAGGGAGATCAGCGGCAACATATTGTGCTGAATAAATGGACTCTGTGCTAGGAAGTCAATTGAATCAGAATATCTTAAAGTAATAAGCATTAGTTGAAGCTGAATAAGCATTTAGGCAACACCCACATTTAACATCCTCTACAGAAGTAGCAAAACCTACATTTTTCAAAACACCTTTGGAAAACAAATGCTTTGTAGGCTGTCTTGGTGAATTGTTATTAACTTCATTGGTAATATCTATGTTTTGTAAATAAACAAAATATCTGAAATAAACCTGAAGCAAAAGGCTGAGCAAATTCTAAGATTAGCAGATATTCAGATGTTACCATTCAGATTTACCTTTTTCAAACAGAGCTTGAGTCTCAGTATTTCAAGCATCTTTTTTGAAGAAGGGAAGAAGGTGAGCAATGGTTGGATAGCAGTATTTTCTACATATCAAAGTCAATGGAAGTGAAGATGAACATTGGTTAGTGTAAACTGCAGGATTGGGCCTCAGAACATTGGTGGGAAAATGCCATGTGTCAATTTAATTGCCATCTGATCTCTTTGGGCAACCAAAAGCATATTGAAAGGGGGGTGACATTAGAAGGAAATGCTTGCAATTTAGTTTCCCAGACAGGGATGTTTAACCTGTCCCTTGTCTACAGCTTTGTAATTATATCCTCTTTCTCCAACCCCAATCACTTTCAGAGTGATTGAATAGAGACAGGAAAGAGTGAGAAGAAATCGGCTAAAGCTTAAGAAAGGATTATGGTATCTCTAACTGAAGAAGGGATGCTACTTTGATGTGCCTTGGTTTCTGCATTTTTCTTGACATATACGCTTTTTTCGGTACCAGATAAGATGTGTTTCTCAAATGGTATCCAAGCTTTGTACCTAAAAGGTTCCACATTTGGTTTCCAGCATCTCTTGGAAGAGCAGAAAAGACTCCTGTTTTCTACAGGAATGCCTTCTACCAACCAAGTATTGCATTGTCCATTAGTAAGTTTTCCATTAGGGAAAACCTAATACAATAAAAGTCTCCTTATATTTTTATATGATTCCAACTGGACAGATTATACCTACTTTTAAACCCAATCTAGCATTCTTGGGAGGGTATGGTGACAAATCTCATGTAGCAAGGTATTTACTGACTGGGGTAATAGGAATTTAACCCAACTTGCACAAACTGAGTAATAAAAGTTAATTACATTTGTTGGTGAATGGCAGGGCAGCATCCCTGAATGTGTCTTCTCACAGCTACCCTTTGATGGAAATATCCTAAGAGCTATGAATCAAAGAAGCTGAGCCAAAGATAATGGAGCAAAGGGCTAGAAATTGCATGGCCCTGCCTTAGTGCAGGAGCTTCTTAGTCCTTTCCTGTTCTGTAACTCACAAGCATTATATGCTCTTGCAAGTTTCCACTAACCAGCTGCATACAAACTCACACAGGAAGCAATGCAAAGACAGCTTCAAATGTATGGCACAGTAGTGAACCAAACAGCAATCCTGAGCTGATGGCCATGCTTATAACAACAACATAATTTTGGTTAGTTCTCAGGCCAGTCCAATTGTCAGCTCCTCCCAATTCCACCATGGTCAGAGCATTCTTTCCATCTTTTTATAATTCCTTTTTAAAGCAGCAGTTTGTGAATGAAAAGCTGCTCTTCCCTTCATGGCTTTCTTCTTGCAGTTCTTAGCTGGGAATTTTAGGAACTGTAATTCCCAGCTAACATAGTCCTGCATAATTGGAATCACAGTCCTATTCTGTTTGGAGGATATCACATAAGGTAGAGCTCTACCTTAACTAGAGTCTACCTCAAGTTTGCCAACACCCCCTTTGCTCACCTGCTCGTCTCCAGCGGGATCCTCCACAAGTGAAGATGACAGCACGGATAAACTCCCTGCCACACAGCTTGACACCATAGGGGGGTGTCCTAGCTTCACTCACCAGCCATTTCTCTGAAAGCAGCACTCCAAGCATCAGAGCCAGGAGGAACTTGGGCATGGCTGAGAGCTCTGCAAGACAGACAGGAATTGGGTTTCCTGCGACAGCACAACTGCCTTTTGCCAGCTTCTGTGTAGCTGAGTCCCTTTTATATCTCCAGGTGGATATGAGCATCTTTCCGGCCATCTCCCCAATTAACAGCAGGAGGGGATAGAGACCTTTCTTGGTGGAGGAGAACTTGGAGATGTACACTAATCAGAGATAACCTTTTCCTTGTTATCAGCTGGGCAGATAGGGAATTGTGTTCAGCGCTTACCTGGCCTTTCCTGGCAGGGACAGACATGTAGGTGCATACAGAGAAAATGCACAGCAAGACATGCAAATGCTGATAATGAGCGGGAGAGGAACATAGACAGAACAACTCCCCGAGACTCCCCACACTATATGAATTTAGAAAACTTTTATGTCCCAAATATATCAACGGAAGCAGGAAGGCAGACAAGCACGGTTCCCACTTTTATTACATCTCCTAGTTTACCCTGATCAGCTTAGGCGTTTGTCAGGAGTAGCTGGGAATTATCCCCAAATTGCCTGCAATGCACTAGGATAGAGACAGTTCCTGTTGTACTACATACTTCTGTCTAACCTCAGATCTATCCTCAACAGTGGTGCTCCAGAGCAACTTTCCCTTGTATTTGTGTTGTTTATTGGATTTATCAGGTCATTAAATCAGGAGGCTTAAGACATTGTACATAGTTAAACTCCGTTAAAATACAATATAAAATCAAATAAGTTATGGAAAGAATACTTACCAACTACCAATCATCCATTAGTCTGAGTCAGAAATTGTCTTAATCTCTGGCCTCTTTCAATAGCTACTTTTTCTTGGTTTTTAAAACAAAGGTGGAGTTATATCAACCATCTCTGGGTGGGGATGGTATTCCAGGGGGCTGGACTGGACATGACTCTGGTGTTTCACAAGATGTAGCTGTGTAGTCACTGGGACCTGAAGCATACTGTGCCTTTATCTTATATAGGAAGGGCAGAGATAATAGGAGAAAGTTGTTCATTAAAGAACCAGGCTTTATAGATGACAATCAATACCTTGAATTGCATCCAAAAGCTCACTAGTAAACAGTGTAGCACATGGAGCAGAGGTGTCACCTGGGCATATTGAGGTGCACCCATAACAAAATAGTCTTATGACTATTTTAATTTAGACAATGATCTTCAACAGACGCTCCATGCAGAGGACATTGTGAGAGGTATCTAAGGCATGAATAACTATGAGCAAGTACTCCTGATACAAAAAAGAGTACATGAGATAGATCTAGGAAAATGGCTGCTGCTTGCTCTTTCTACAAGAGCTGTGAGTTCATTTGATATCACAGTTTGGTCTGGGGAAGTGCAACCACATCACAATTAAAAATGGAGGATCTCCAACAAAGCTGATCTATAAACCCCAAACTATTCTGCATTGTTAGGTTTGAGCCTCAACATTTTTTTCTTTTCAGACAGGCAGAGAGCACATCAATAGCATCACTTGGTCAGCCAGGGGTCAAGATGTACAATCTGATGATTTCATATTAGACAGATATCTGACACCATGCTATTGGATGACCTTCCTCATGGATCTCATGTAGATGGTAGATGGAAGAGTTTTGAGTCTTAAGAAATATCAGAAATCCCAGCCCTAGGGCTAGATCTCTCTCTTTTTACCAACACTGAATTCAGGCAAGTTATTTTAGCTCATAAGGCAGAAAATGTCAACATGCAGTAAGTTTCTAAGGGGAAGACGGGATGGAAGACTACTTGAATTATTCCTTTTGTTCAGATATTTTTCAAAGTTGATAGGCAGTGACAAGTTTTCTGTTCCTTACATTGGCCCAACAGACTTCCATGACTAAGAGAGAGAGTAAAAATGCAGCTTGTACAACTCTCTGCCTTACTATGATGATCCTGGGACATTAAACCTGAAATTCTTCAATGCTGCTTGTCCAATTGTAAAAAAAAATGGGGACTGCAGAAGAGCTATTGCCTGGCAGATGGTTTTAGGCTGAATTAGAATAAATCCATTCCTTAACATCAAAAGTATAGATTTCTTTCCATCTATTTAAAATAATTCTCTTTACCAAGTCCAAGGCTTGGTACAATACTTCATGAAATGTCTTTATGCAAATATCTTCCACCTTATGTTGGCAGCAGGAACAGCACTGAACTTTGCTTATCTCTCCAAATTCTGTCCTTTCAGCCTGCTAGAGATAGCACAGAGTTTTCTTTATTTTGTGATAAGAAGACTGCCGCGGCCTCTTCCAAGCGTATGCCATAGCAAATGCCATCACAGATAAGCTTTGGCCCAAGTGCTGAGTAACTAGCTTGCTCTCTGCGGCATGATAAAAGTAACATTTCAGACAAATGACAGATATAGACCCTTCTTAATATCAGGGCAAGGCAGTGAAGTCAGAGGGATATGGCCTCTATGCCTTTGTTGAAAGCTTATGGGAAATAGGTTCTTTGGATTTACCCAATAGACACCTTTCTCTCTTTGGGGTTTCTTTGTGGCTTCATTATAGAGCTGAACAGTAACTTGGATTTTTTTTAAAAAAATTAAATTGGACTTTTACGAAAACTAGGAATTGACTTTTGTGTGGCAAAACTTCCAAATCAGGTTCAGTTAGTACTACTAAATTATTAGCAAAAATCCAGACAACTTCTAGATGGAAGCAAACAGATATCATTTTGCTGTCATTTAGAGGTTGTTGTTCTAATTTAGTAGCCTTTTATTCACAATTCAACTATGGAGGTAGTTTTATGTTTTTGGGTGTGTAGCTGATGAGCAGGTTAGCTTGGTTGCTCAACAGTGAGACACAAGCGTGCATAGCAGGCAAGCACAACTTCTTTTCCCTATCCTTACCACTTTCTAGAGAGGGACGATTGAAAGCATCCTACTGTATGGTATTGCTGTGTAGTTTGGAGTTACTGTTTCAGACAGGAAAGCTCTGCAGAGAGGTGAGGATGGCAGAAAAGATAGGAAGTTCACTTCCTTCTATCCAGGACATAGCATACAAGCAATGCTTGAGTAGGGTCTGCAGGATTGTCTGCTCAAGGAGCAGGTTGTGGCCTGCACTGTTGTAAATTGTAAGCAAATTTGTGCCTCTGCACAAATTTATCCTTTTGCTAATTGTACCATTTACTGGATCAGGAGATTTTATGCACAGTCAGATGAATGATGATGATGGTGGTGATTTGGTTACCTTATATGTGGACTATTGTAATGTGTTTCACATAAGACTGCCCTTGAAGACCACTCAAAAGCTGCAGGTGGTTCAGAACACAGCATGGCTCAGTGTGCCCATCTAACAACTAGGCTTTCAGGGACAATTCAAGATACTAGTTATCATAAGGCCTGGCTATTTATGACAATCTGTTTATCTCCCATAGCATCTGCCCATCCTGTTCAATCTGACAGAGTTTGCATACTCCAGGTTCTTTCACTATAACAATGCCATCTAATGGGAGGTATGCCTTCTCTATCAGTGCTCCTGCCTCTAAAACAACATACATCCTGACAAATGTCTACTCCTTCCTTGACTTTGTTAAAAAATAAAAAATTTCAAAATGTTGTTTTTCTACCAGATGTTGAGCTAACCTGAGCCCTCAAAAGTTATGGTATGACAAACCTTCTGTACTGCTTCATTTTTGAATAATTATTTTGATTTGTTGTATGCCAGTCAAGAGTTGAAATATTATGAAACAATATAGATTGGATGACTCCTGTTCTTGTTTCTCTATTTACTTTTATTGATCACACTGCACAGATTCCCAAGGACTGGGCTAAGCTAACATTGTGCCCAAATGATGTGCACATGACACTTGCCTACAAATTACAACCTAATAGCCTGTTAAGCATAATAAGCAAGCTAATAAACTAATTGATTGGATTGATTCAGAGCATATATTAAATGATGAGCAAGCAAGCTTCAGGTCTGGATACTCTATCTATGGACATGTCTTGGCCGAAAGATATACATCTGGCTGAAAAATATACATTTCCTTTTCTTTTATTTTGAGTTATTGAGATGTATTCTGTGTTTGGGGGGGTGGCTGCACCAAGGGAAGCTCATTCAATCTCATTGTACCCGTGTTGTGCATTGACAATAAAGATTTGATTTGATTTGATACATCTAAAGCAGACTCTACACTGTACATTTGTTAATTTCAGGTCTGTGTTTGGTCTAATTCCCAGATTAAACTTTTGCTCATGCATAAACTATATAAGAACTCTAGAGTCAAAGTCTGCTGCAATATGCAAGGCCACATACCAAGAAGATTCAATTTTACAGAGGAATGAGGCAGAGATGTATTCTAACTGCTCCACTGTTTAATTTATATATAAACTCACTTCTGGCCAAAATGAACCAATTAGAACACCACCTTCCAAAATTAGCAAACACGCATATTGCCACCCTGCTATATGCAGACTGCATACTACTTCTGTCACAATAAATTGGACTCAAATGAGCCCTGAATGCCTTGACCAGCTATTGTTCAGAGGAAGTTTTCGAAACCAATCACAGCAAGACCCAAATCCTGATTTTTACAAAGAGACTTAAACCGCATGCCCGGAGGATAAATGGCTGAAATATTGAACAAGTGAAAATCTTTAAATATTTGGGCATGATTTTCCGTAATTTCACCAATTGCAGAGCAGTCAGAGAGTCCCACTGGGCAAATCCATCTTCCTGTCAGCATTTCATTTTCTAAGGAAGCCTGGTTTTTAACTTTCACTTTTTGAATTTATTGTTTTATTCTCCTTTTTTGTCTTTAAATGTTGACCAGATGGTTGAAAGCTGATTTGTTTCAACTCCCTGCTGGACTTTTTTCTTTTTCCTTCCCTCTGATTTACGTTGTTATTTTGAATAACCATAAGGAAACATGGCGTGATTTAGATGGTGAAGTGCTTTCATTTGATTTACATTATTATTGGACTCTCACTACATAATTTTTATATTTTTTGTATTTGCATATTCAGAGTTTATTTCTTTTGATTTTTTTTTAAATCTTGGTTCGAAATATCCAGAAAATGTATTTCTTGCTTCCTTCTGCTTCAGTGTTCTTTGTTCCCTGACCATGTTTCACAGAATAATAATGTATCAGATTACAGACAAGCCACCTAGACTGAAGTCTACAAAAAGACTTTGGTAACATGCAACTTTTAACTGAAAATTTAATTTTTTTTTTTTTTTTGATGAGATGATAATGCCCATGGAAAATATGCAGAGGCATTTAGTTTTGGATAAATTAGGTTCATGAAAGGACTCTGATATGAAAGTTGCAGTCCAAAGAGATATGGACTCCACAGCCAGAGAACTAACTGAGCCAATCTTATGTGTCTCTTTGAAGTTCATTTCTTTACAATACTAGAAGCCTGACTGAATGGGAACGTGACATTTTTTCTTTCCTACGAGGATTGAGATTAGAGAATGGATTTATTACACCTAACTGGAAGTCACTTCTGTATGGACTTTGTTGGGAAGATAAGATGCACTGTGGAGCCTGAATGTAGTATATTTGATTAGATAACAATTGATAAGAGATAGTATTAAGAAAGAAATATAGATATTTGATCCAGGATGAATTACTTTTAACTTTTGTGATGATTTGGGATAGGTAAAATGCTGTGGCAAATTTTTTACAGGTGGATTATAACAGTTGGTTAAGAGAGTTTTGTAACCTTAACCTTGTCTTTTTTATTATTGTTCTTCCTGTTTTTGTTATTATTGTTGTTCTTCCTGTATTTTGTCATTAATATACTATATAGAAGACAGGTCAATAATTTGCAAATAGATTTACTAGTTTAAAAATTTGGGGGAGGGGCTGTTTCACAAGGGATAGGAACCAATATTGTAGTAATATATTAATCAATATTCAATTAGGGGGATAACAATTTTTTTATTGTCTATTTTTTCGTGTCACCCCTCTCCCGTTTTGGGGGTTTTGTATTTTAATTTTCTTTTCAATAAAATAAAAAATAGGAGGAAAAGACTATTAAAAATGCTAAAAATATACAGTGGCTACAATCCAATTTTTCTATTCCACCAGAGAAGTGCAGTATATACCAGCAGCACTGAAGCTATTTGCAGCACAGGTTGTGTACAATTACTCTTTGGTGCCTCGCTAGAACCTTATTTCTCTTTTTACTCCTCTCAAAAAGGTTCAAATCCAAATTTCTAAGGATCATATTGCAGGTAGCCCCCTACATTCCTAATGCAATTCTAATGGAAGGCAGTTGTTCAAGGTTGAAACAGATGCATGGATTTCCATTATAATAACACACTGACTGAAATTACTGTTCTTCCCCATCAGTCCACTTTTAGGGAGGATAACTATAAACCAACATAGATTAGAATTATTTCATTTAAACTCCAACATGTCAGTCTCTCCAAGGAGGAACTCCTAACAATGGGCTACAACGTATTAAGGATCAGGAAGTCAAACAGGATCGGTCTGTTTTACCCAAGAATGTTTTCTTGAGCAGACAGCCTCCCTTCACAAACCAGCAAATTATCATATAACTGTCTCTAAATTAACTGTAGCTTATTATAGTGCTTTGCCCACAACAGTTTTGGAGAGCCAATATAAAAAAGTCCCACATGAGTTGAGACTGTGTCCGGTGACAAGGGGGCCACTGAAATCACAGCTCATGCCCTGCAGTATTGCACCCTCTGTACGGTCTCAAAGACTCATTTTATAACACCTTACCTGACAAAATATCCTGGAAATTCTGATCCTTTTTATATACAACTACTATTATCGGATTGGTAAAATACAATTTCTTTGAATGTAGCTACGGTAGGTTTTACTATACTGTCTGTAAAATTAGGCAGATCTTGGTGATCCATTGATGATTTCACCATCAAATATAATACATTACTATGTCCTGTTATGTCCTGTTTTATTGTATCCGTAAATTTAATTTTTATTCTGGTCTGTGACCCTAATAAAGATTGACTGATAAGAATTTGATACCAGTCTCCTAAGCACTTGTCATGTTAAATGCTTTTTAACATTTTTGCCATATGCTAAATAAATAAATAAATGTTCTTGGAATCCAAAGTTTTCAGGTGAGAAAATCTCTCAGTACACTATGATCAAGTACTGAAATGTTACTTGGGTGAATAAAATCTAAAAAACACTGTGAGGAATTAAAGCATATCTATATTTTAAAGTTAACTTTCTTTCAGTCTTCTATTAAAAAGGATATATATATCCTATATATCAACTATAGATCACCTAGAAGAAAAACATGACATAAAGGAAAGACACTGAAGGGACAGGAAGGAAAAGCTGGCAAGGGAAAATATAAGTTCAGTTGTAATAGCTTTGACTTAGTTTCCATAGGCTATGAGCCTTTTTTCAAAGAGCAAACATGATGCAGGAGTCTAAATTATTTAATCTCTCTCTTCATTGCTTTCAATTCTTCTTTTAAGACAGATTTTCAGACTGTGACAAAGTTGTCTGTATACTCACCTCCAGATAGTATAGTATTTGCTTTCAAGTATGAAAATTGTTAATATTCCTTTCTCATTGAACAAACAGTAAGTAATGACACTTCGGTAAGAAAAACAAACTGTATAGGTATAAACTAGGAGAAACCTGGCTTAATGCCAGTAACTGTGAGAGGGATCTTGGAGTCCTAGTGGACAATCACCTAAATATGAGCCAACAATGTGCGGCAGCAGCCAAAAAAGCCAATGCAATCCTAGGCTGCGTTAATAGAGGGATAGAATCAAGATCACATGAAGTTCTAGTACCGCTTTACAAACCTTAATAAGACCACATTTGGAATACTGCATCCAGTTCTGGTCACCACAATACAAAAAAGATGTTGAGACTCTGGAAAGAGTGCAGAGAAGAGCAACAAGAATGGTTAAAGGACTGGAGGCTAAAATGTATGAAGGGTTACAGGATTTGGATATGTCTAGTCTAATGAAAAGGACCGGGAGAGGGACATGATAGCACTGTTCCAATATTTGAGGGGCTCCTACAAAGATGATGGGGGTCAAACTATTTTCCAGACCACCAAAAGGCAAGACAAAAAACAATAGTTGGAAACTAACCAAGGAGAGAAGCAATCTAGAACTAAGGAGAAATTTCCTAACGGTGAGAGCGATTAACCAATGGAATAGCTTGCCTTCAGAAATTGTGGGTACTTCATTATTGAAGGTTTAAAAAAAAAGACGGGATAACCATTTGTCTGAACTGATATATGGTCTCCTGTTTGAGCAACAGTTGGACTAGAAGACCTCCGAGATCCCTTTCAACTCTATTATTCTATGTTCTATGTTATTCTACAGTCTTGTAAGTTGTGATGATTTATAATTAAAACTTTACACATTTTCACTTTTCTTTGGCTTGTCAGCCCCAAGCAAGAGTTACATCGAAGGTCTGAAATCCAAACGGAGTAGGAAAGACAACAGGCTTTCAGATAATTCATAATGCCCTTAATTTTAACAGCATTAGATGATCTGGGCTGCAAAAACCACAGCAAAAGGTTAATAAATGGCCCTTTGCTGCCATCTATTGGCCACAAGATAAAAAACATTTCCATCACAATTATCCATAGTTGACAGAACTAAGATTGATTCAGCCCAGTTTTTTGGGGTTGCACAATGCCCTGAATTAATAACACAGGCTGGATTCCCATTGGCCAAAATGTAGTTGACTGTTCTGAATTGGTGCATGCAAATGAGGCTACTAAAATTTCTGCATTTGGCGCAAAAGGTCAAAGGAGAATAAGGTTATCAGTTGCCATCGGTAATTGCTCAACAGTATTCTTAGAATCAGAAACCGCTGCTTTGTAAGGGCCAGTCAAGAGAGCAACCAGCATTACAGATAGTCCTCGACTTACAACAGTTCATTTAGTGACCGCTCAGCTACAACGGCACTGAAAAAAGTGACTTATGACCATTTTTCACACTTACAACCTTTGCAACATCCCCATGGTCATGTGATTTATTTTCGGATGCTTGACAACCAACTCACATTAATGACGGTTGCATCATCCTGGGGTCATGCAATCCCCTTTTGTGACCTTCTGACAAGAAGTCAATGGGAAAACCAGATTCACTTAACAACCGTTTTCCTAATTTAACAACCTGCAGTGATTGTTAACAAATGTGGCAAAAAAGCAGTACAATGGGGCAAAACTCACTTAACAAATTTCTCACTTAGCAACAAAAATGTGGGGGGCTCGTGTGGTCGTAAGTCGAGGACCACCTGCACACACACACACACACACACACACACACACACACACACTCTCTCTCTCTCTCTCTCTCTCTCTCTCTCTCTCTCCTGTTCTGCTGGTGGGGTTTGCATAGGTCACGAGTTTGATCACCCAACCTAGAAACAACACTGCTTGGTGCTTATCCACAGATCATGTCCAATGGAAGGATTCAAGGAATACAAAGTGCAATTAATTACGACCGTTACACTTCCTTCGCTTGTTTTTAAAACAGTCAGAAGAGGCCTTCGGCTGCCTCTAAACTGCATTTCCCAGAAGGCAAGGAATTACGCATGCGTTCATTGAGTTTAACGGCGATTTAGAACGCCTTCCCCAGTATATTGAAAGCTACCGAGCCAGTAGGAAACTGCCACAGCTCCTAATTCGTTCGTGATGTCTTCAGGAAACACCTCTCTGCTAGAATGACAGGTTCCTAATCAAATCCGTAGTTGGGATTACCAGATTTGCCAATAGAATAATAAAGTTTCCGGAAGGAGGCGAGGCTTAGAATCAACAGAAAGGAGGAAATGCTAGGACATGATTGACAGTCGAATACCCAATAAATCCTACCCACCGTCCAATCGTCTTCAGGCACCACCCATTCCCCCCTCCCCGCACCGAAGTGGGTAGCAACAGTTGCCCCGGTGAGGGAACACGGAGGGCGCCATAGCCACCGTAGTCGTGGCGACCAGGAAGCCCGGCAACAACAACAACAACCGCCCACCCTCCCTGCCTCTGCGCGATTCCCGCCAAAATCGAGAGAGAGCACGATAATCGCGACAACGTCCCCGCCCCCCTACCCTCAGGGGACGAGGCCTCGCGGGGCCGGGACAGTCCAGGTGGGTTCGAGTCCGGTTCCCCTTCCTTTTTTCCGTAAAAAAAAATGGCGAAGCCTATGATTACTCTTTTCCCTTCTCCGAAGTAGTCGGGAAAAGTGAGGCGGACAAGTGAGGTTTCTCCCCCCCCTCCCCCCCCCGGTGTTGGGCCCTTCCGCGGCCACACCAAACAGGGCTTGACGGGAAAGGGCCCAGGCCCTGAAAGGAGGAGCGTTGATTCTCCTCAGTGATTGGTGGGCGAGAGGGCCAATAGGAGTGGGTTGGATACGCTTCGGGCGGCCAATGAGACTTGGAGAGAGGCGGGTGCGGACGATCGCTCAGGAGAGGGGAAAAGGAGAGAATGGTTGACTTCAAACAGCGTCATAAAGTCGCGGTGACGTCACGAGCATGAGCTTTTCTTGGTGAAGTTGCGTAGTAGCGCTAATAACCCGAAGGAGTCCCTCTTATGAGAATTAATTAAAAATAAATAAATAAAGGGTTTTATAGAAATCCTGGTCGTAGAGAAGGTGGCTATTTAATGGAATAATTCCCATGGGAAAAAGTCATAGGTTAATTATAGAGTACCTTATTTAAAAAAAGATAGAGCTGGAAAGACTTTTGGCCAGATCATAGAAAGTCACTTTTAGACAAGAGGATAATGGCCAACTGCCATGTAAGAGCTGCTTACTTGGCTGTTTTTATAAATGGTTTGAAGAATGTGGGAGTTGTGTTGGGAAAGTGTTTCGTTTTGTTTTTGTCCCTGCTCCCTGTGGTTCTCAATAAAGCTCCATGTCTGCTCTGGACATGGATGCCCATCCTAGAAGCGGCAATACTGTATAGGTATACCACTGGTTTTTCAACACATAAAACAGATCCCCGTACCATGTTTAGATCAGATATTGGTAAGATTAGTAGAAAATTTTGAAATCAGAGGTTTTTGGACCATGTGCTCGAAACAAACCTGTTGCTCACTGATAAGGCAAATTTTATGCAGAAGTTCTCAATTTTATTCTCTGGGAAACTCAGGATTGGAAACTTTTTTAAAAATAAAAGGTAGCCAGAGTAAATAGAAATCCTAGTGTGGATCAGTCGTGTAGGTGTTAGAATGCTAAATATTCCCCACCCCTACTAATAGAATTGACAGTATATCTGATTCCTCAAAAGGCAAACATTGCTGTCAAACGTAACTTCAGATTACTAATATAACGGATATCTAAAAGCTATGCTGTTTCACACAGGTATCTGTTTCAGAGTGCTTTAGGTAAAATTATTTGTGTCCTGTGCTTGTGGCTAGGTACAAGAGCACACCACAATTGGGTGAGAGTAATGATAAGAATAAGGTAAATAAGTTAAATAAGTTAAATCGCATTAAACCAAATGTAATGATAGTATAAGATAAATAAAAATGATTATGGATAAGGATATTAAGATTTGTCATTTATGTATTTTTTTACTTCGCTCAGTACATAAATATGAATGAATTCTCTTCATACAGGTAGTTCTTATTTAATAACTGGTCACTTAATGATCATTGAAAGTTACAACAGATCCCCCAAAATGCACTTGGCACTTGGCAGACAGCCTGCATTTACAGTTATTTGGTTTTATGTTTTTTGCCAGAAATCTCTACTTACTTTTGGTTTCTGACCAAAAACACCCATTGAGAACAATGAGTTCATTTAACGACTACAGCATTCACTTAACTATTGTGTTTGCCTTACCACCAGGTACGCTTAACACCTGCTTCAAAAATGTCGTAAAATTGGGTCAGTCATGTGATGACCAACTTAACAACCAGCATGACTTATGACTATAATTCCAAGCTCAGTTACAGTTGTAAGTTGAGGACTTCCTGTATTTTCCTAATATTTATTCAAAATAACATTACAGCCTAATGTTAAATTTCCTCACATTGAGAGATCTAGGTATTAATTTAGATTCTAAAGAACTTTCCTATATTGAAAAGTTGTTGAATTGCTTCACATTTTAAGGTACTTTTCACAAACTGGAAATTGAAACTAATTTGAGGTGAAATATTTTTGACCATTCTAGAGATACTGAATGCCAAATACTGTTTGATATCCTAATGATGTGTTATACCTAATGTTTTTATAGATTGTTATGTTTGAATTGGATCGAAACATTAGTTTGCATTTGGGGGAGGTGCCTTTGATTTCTGGAGACTACCTGACAAATGCCTGCAGCTTTTTTGGCAAGATTTCAGAAATGATTTCTTGGTTTTCCTAGGGTTGAGAGTGACTGGCCCAAGGTCATCCAGCTGATTTTGTGCCTAAGGTGGGACTATATCTCTAGTTTATAGCCTGGTACCCTACCAGACTGGCTCTCTTAGTTTGCTTTAGAAGTAGTTAAGATAACTATGGCTTCTGCTATTTATTCCCTTTATAGTGCATCATTTCTTTTCACCAAAACTTATGATGATAAACAGAAACTAAAGGAATGGCTGGCAGAACTTTAGTACTTTTTGAAAGTACTAAAGGTTGTAAAATGGCCCAGGTTGTAAAATGGCCACAAAATTCAAATGTTTTAAAACTGATCCTGCTGCATAGGACAAGGTAGATTTTAGCACTTTAATACAGTACCAAAAGGTCATTATAACCATTTAGAAATTACTAGTATCAAGTTCATACGTTTCAATCAACTTCACTTTTTACTGTTCATTGCATGGATATTCTCATTTAATGTAGGAAGAATAATTGTGGAATCTATTTTATGTTTCTATGTTTAAAATCCAGAAGTTACTGAAAGATGAAGGATTTTGGTTGCTTTGGAAAGGCTGAATGAAAATAAGTACTAACCATGGAATTGCTTGCGGGGGTTGGTGGTTTGAATTTCTCGAACATTAAATGTAATTTCTGATTTTTTTTGAAAATCCAGATTATACTTGTAATGTTGGCCTTTATTATTACAGGTTTAATTATAGACAGCTAGAACTACATGCCATATTATAATACATCATTTTTACTGGAATATGCAGTTTGGCTACATGTGAAAACCATTCCATTCAAGAAAAAGGTATTATTAAAATATTTTCAATATTTAATTTTTACTTCAACTGAAAATATCCAGTATTCAGAACCATCTAATAATACAAAGGTGTCAAACTCAATTTCATTGAGGGCAGCATCAAGGTTGTGTTTGACCTTGGTGTGGGTGGGTGGGTGTGTATGTGGGTGTGGCCAGAGGAGTATGGCCAGCTTGACGTCCATTTTTGGCTCTGACTGCCTCCTGCAGCCTTCTGTCAGTGAAAATGGACAGGGGGGGGACACATGGCCTTCCCGAGCTCCATTTTCGCTGGAAGAAGCACTGCGGGCCGGTCCTTCACTGTTTCCAGGGTGGTCCCACGGGCCAGATCTAAACATACTGCGGACCAGAGCCGGCCCTCAGTCCTTGAGTTTGACACCCCTGATCAAATACATTGCTTAGGGTTGGAGAAAGAAATTGTAATAAGTCTGATTGCATGAGCGCCTTACACATGATTTCATCCAGGCACTGAAACGTAATTGTTTTATATAGCAGAAAGTGTTTCTAAGAAAAGTGACAAAACTGCCACTGCTCTGGCATTTGCCCACGCTGCATTCCTTTTCTTATTCATTGTGTGGTCTGTCTATACTCATGTTACTACCTTTACTTTGCTGATCAGACGGAAGTAAAATTCTGGAGATGTATATGGAACCAATCTGTCCCAAAAATGGTTAAACACCACCTTTGGGACAGATTGGTATCATATAAGGGAACTGAACGTTCTTGACAACGTTTGTTTGTCATCCAAGAAGCTTGTTCAGTTCTGGTTGAATGGTGGAGAATGGAAGGATTTATAATTTTACAATCATCTGATCCTTAGCATTCTGAAGGGTGGTCAATAGCTCTCTCAGACATTGAGGCCACTCGATGCAGTACCAAAAAGGTTCCACACCCATTTGCACTCTGATTCAAGTGACCCTGAGGGTATAGATAAACCCCCGAATGACCTCAACAACTCTGCTCAACAACTGTGAGAGAGCTAATGACCAACCTTCAGAGTGCTAACGACCAGATGACTGCAAAGAGTATAAATCCTTCCATTCAGCCAGAACTGAAGAAGCTTCTTGGATGAGAATTGAAATGTTTTCAAGGGAAAAACCCAAGAAATGCCAGTTGCTTTTTGAACAGCTCTTTTGAGACAACCATGACCTGGATGATTGAGAATCTCCATAGACATGGCATCAATCTCGTTATACTGTACTCCCTGGGTGGCATGATATGCTGCTCTTGAGTTAATGTTGAGGTTTAAAACATTTCAGAATTGTACTATTGAATAGTTGGGTTTGGATGTACAGTATACAGCTGTACAAATGTTATATACAGTATACAACATTTAGAGATGTTTTAGATTCACGAGACTATATCCTGTGAACAGAATTGTTGCCCTTTAGGCAGGATTGTAGCTGTTGGGATAGGAATGTACAATGCCTAAGAAATGTCATTCTTTTACAATATAAACAGGCTTTTTCTTTTTAATTTTTATGGATTCTCTAAATAATTGCATAAAGTAATTTTAATTTTTTTGGAAAAGATAAACATACAAGGGTAGAAATGAGAAATCTTTATATGAATCTCCTTTTCAATATTTAGCAAGTGCAGGTAACAAATTTTGAACTCTCCTCCATTATTAAGAGCACTTGTTAGCTCAGTTCTTAATTTGAGAGCTTATATCCTGGGATGCAGATGAATGTTTATCCATGAAGGGACACTATCCTTCTATTCAATAGATATGCCATTAGTAGTGCTCTGGCTGTGCTGGATTACATTCCAGCAGATTTAGAATTATAAAATCACAGGATTGGAAGGGACCTCAGAGGTCTTCTAGTCCAACCTCCTGTCTAGAACATGAGAACTTATTCCATCCTGATGAATGTCTGTCCAGTCTTTTCTTGAAGACCTCCAGAAATGGATCACCATAACTTGGGGAGGCAAGTTATTCCATTGATTACTTGTTAAATTCTTTTTGCAAATGTGCTAGTGAAAAATAGCAATAGAATGGCAACATACATTGAGCTATGTCAGACTATGATTGCGCTTTGTTTTGACTTGGCATATTGTGTGAATTGGCCATTTTAATTTTTGGACCATGGTTAATGGGCAGTGCAATGTATCAATCCAACCAATTGTGTCAGTACAACCTCTGAAACTAGCTATTAGGTAAGAACCAGATTTTCAAAGATAACATTCCTCTGTGTCAGTAAAAGACATAAATATGTGATACTGCTTTGGATCAAGTCTGAATTCTTAAGGTTCTAAAAAGAGCAAAGTTATTTTCAAGTTCGACTTGCACAAAAAAAAATGAGCAAGGGTATTGGAATCTTTGGAATGCAGTCTAAGCAGCATATAGCCGAGTTGTTCATGACCTAATACCTCCTACAGTTTTTATGCTTTAATATTGTGTTTTTAAGGATTTGGCCATTTTAACTTGGAATAATTTGTAATGCTTATTTGGTTAAAAGAGGTTTTTATGGTCATCGTAAAGGATCAGAAAAAAGTTTTCCCTTCTGAGACCTCGAATGATACATTCAAAAATAGATAGTGCAGGACTCTATGCAATTACCAGCCTGCTTCAGTAAGGCAGCTTCTGATTTTCCTGACAAAGAGTTAAGCTCTGTTATTCAAAAGAATGATTATACACTAATCATATTGTCTGGCTATCTGAGAAAAACAGCCTTATGTGAAAATAATAATTACAGATAGATTGTAAAATATTCTTTAGCAACTGTGGTGATTTACTTACTACAATTGCAAAAAGGTCATAAAATTGGGTATGATGATGTGATGACTCACTTTACCAGTATACCACTTAATGATGAAATTTGCAATCCGAATTGTGGTTGTAAGTCAAGGACTACCGTATATGCTCCATGTATGAAGCAGCTTTTGCGGCCTTTACTGCATAACATAAGGTTATACTGAACATTGCTGTTGAGGTTCTCTGCACTTGTCTCTCCATTATTCTTTTAGCTTTAAACAATAAAAAGGGTTATTTTAAAGCATTTGACCATCCCAGGGTTGAAATGCTCTCGGTTCAAACCGGATCACCTGATCCAGTAGCGATGGAGGCGGATGGTTTGGAGAACCGGTAGCAAAAATCCTTGCCCCACTCCCCCACCCCTACCCCCACCATTGCCCAGTTGAGCCGCGCAATCATCAGAGGCTTTTTTTTTTATTTTTAAAAGCATTTTTTCTACAACCTGTTTGGCCAAAAAAAATGCTTTTAAAAGTTAAAAAAGAGGCCTTTGATGATTGCGCGGCTCAGCTGGGATCATCAGAGGCTTTTAAAAGCATTTTTTCTACAACCTCTTCGGCTGAAGAGGTTATAGAAAAAATGTTTTTAAAAGGAAAAAAAGCCTCTGCTGATCAGGCAAGTCAGCTGGGATCGTCAGAGACTTTAAAAGCACTTTTTTTACGATCTCTTCAGCCAAAGAGGTTGTAGAAAAAATGATTTTAAAAGTTAAAAAAAAAAGTTGGCCACGCCCACTCAATCATATTACCACCACCCCCCAAGCCACACCCACAGAACTGATAGTAACAAATTTTACATTTCACCACTGGACCATCCCCAATACTAGGTTGTGATTACAGTAGTCACTTTGGGGTTTATCATTAATGTTGTTTGTCTGCATATAAAATTTCTGTCTTTCTGTCTGTAGAATGCTTTATAATTGATTAATTATTTTTCTTTTCTTTTTTATTCTATTTGTTTTTCTTTTTCTCTTCAACAAAAGGAAGCAAAAAGCCTTATTTATTATCATTTTCCCCACTGTTGGCATGGCAACACAGGCTTATGTTACCGAATTACAGGCAGCCCAACAACAATCACAACAACAGCAACAGTCTCAGCAACAGTCAGCAGCAACAGCAAACACAACAACACCAGTGGTGGTGGCAGCAGCAACTCAACAACAGTATGTGGCAGAATTGCAAGGTGCCCAGCAGCAACAGCAGCAGTCAACCCCAAAACAGTATGTTACAGAAATCCCAACTTCTCAGACGCAGGCTCCACCCACTGGACAACAGACACCAACACCACAGCAGTACATTGTAGTGACTGTTTCTGGTAAGTGTTTAAAGGGTGAAGGAAAGTGGGGAAATTGCCAGGAAAAAAAATGAGAGCGGTGGAGAGATGAAATGCACTTTATTTATTTACATAAATAAATAATGGCTTGTGAAAGCCATTATCAGTGCCACTTGTGTAAAGACAATCAAGTGAAGGAATAATCAGCCCAAATATCAAATAGTTCTGATTCAACCAGTTAGGGTATACTGACAATAGTGGCTGGCAATGTACTTCCTAGGCGGCTTTTAGGAAATATTTCCCTTTGTTTCTAGAACAGAATCCCTTAATCTGCCTTGAAATCTATTGGTGAAATATTCCCCTCAAATATTATAATCATTGAAGATCTCATTGCATATCTACGTAACTGAATATATATATAATTTGAACATTTCTCCAGATAACTTTCCTTAATTTGTAGTTGTGTGATTCGCATTTCATAGCTTCTTTGTCTATCTTTTCTAGAAAAGTATGGTGAATTTCAAATAATAATTTGGTTAATCTCATCAATCCCAAATGAAATCCTTTTAAATTTACTACTATATTTTAAAATAGTTCTATTGAAATATATATTTTTTTGATTTGATTTGATTTATATTTATATGCCGCCCTTCTCCGGAGACTCAGGGCGGCTTACAGTGCGTTAAGCAATAACCTTCATACTTTTGTATATTTATACAAAGTCAGCTTATTGCCCCCACAAACTGGGTCCTCAATTTACCTACCTTAGAAAGGATGGAAGGCTGAGTCAACCTTGAGCCTTGGTGAGATTCGAACTTACTTTAATTGCAGACAGCTGGTGTTAAATTGCAGTGCCTTGTCTGCAGAGCTATCCAGGCTCCTATGTATTTGTACATATGTACAAATATATAGGGTAAGCAGTTTTAAATATACAGTATTGAAATACGTGATTAAAAGCTCAGGTGAGATACGTGATTTAAATTTGGTTTGCAAAAGTCAATTGAAGCACCCATTGAGTATTGCCAGCATTTTACTTGTCTTTAAATATATTTTCTAATTCTCTATCAGCTATTGTGAACAGATTAGTGCCCATCATTTTTGAATTATACACTTCTCATTGAAGTAGTTATATTGTATACAGTTATCACAAAGACTGAATTAGTGAATACTGAAATGTCTGGGAATGTCTGTGTCGAGTGACTATATTTTTCACTTCTCTGCATATCCATGAATGACTGTGAAACCTCTTTTGGCATCGATTTTGCGGTTATAAATAAATTTTGAGTAGGGAATTAGCAAATACAGAATAGTCTCAGCAAATTCATTCTGGGTCTTGCATCAACAATGAAGATTTGCATTTAGAACTTAGGTATGATGATGTGAATAGAATCTCTTCCCCCTTTGTGGTATGCAGCAGAACCTTTCTTTCACTAATCAGATTTTTATGATAGATAGTTCCTATATATTTTCAATAATAGCCCAAGAATATTTATCTATGTACGAAGTTTTAGAAGATATGACATGAACTTCACCGCCCTACACGGATCTGCAACGGTGAGATTCCAGGCCAGTTGGAAATTAAATATAATAGATTGCTTAAGTCTTCTGCTTACATTAATAATAATTGAAAATAGTCTAAGAAGAGTTCAGCATCTGTCTGACCAAAGATGAAGACTGCTTCTAACATGCCAGGGCAGATTTTGGCTTCGGTTTAATACTTGAATGAGAGACCACCAGAGAATTCCAGGGCTCCAGGTAGGACTAGAAAGTTAAAACAAAACAAAACAAAATGGTATAACAGTAATGGCATAACATTTTGGCACTGTTGCCAAAAATTTCATATGCATCGTTATAATTACTTTTAGTCCAGGCTGTCATGTTTGTTTCATGTTTTTAATTATATGCTTCAGTGTTGTAAGCTGTTCAGAATCTAGTGGAGTGAATGGCTATAATATATTTACCGTATTTTTCAGAGTATAAGACACACCTTTCCCCCCCAAAAAAGAGGGTGAAAATCTGGGTGCCTCTTATACCCCGAATGTAGCCCCGTCCAGCCTCACAAACAGAGATTTCAGAGGCTGAAAGAAATCTCTGAAAGAAGCTTCAGAAAAAAAGCCTTTTTTTCTGAAGCTCTGTTTCGGAGGCTTTCAGAGGCGAAAAAAAAGTTTTTTCTGAAACAGAGTTTCAGAAGTTTCAGAGGCAGAAAAAAAGCAAGGCACAGATCTCACAACCAAGGAACCTGTTGCTAAAATTCACCTCTGGGAACAGCTGATTGGGGGTATTCCGGGAGGCCAATCCACCCACCAATCAACTTTTCTTATTTTCCTTCCCAAAAACTAAGGTGCATCATATACTCTGGAGCGTCTTATACAACGAAAATTACAGTAATAAAAATAATAAAGTAATAATGAATATAGACATGTTTATAAAATCATGATGAGAGAAGCTTTATGACATTTCTTTTACATTTAGATGACAATATTTAGTTTCATTTGGATTTTGTCAAAATAGAAATTTAAATTTGAGTGCTTAAATGATTACCACGTATTATGTTAATTTTCTACGCTTTGTTTTTGCTATAGATTGCAGAGATTAGAGAGGGTTGGAAAATTAGAGAAGAATGGGAAAAAGGTTGGAAAAAAGAGCCAGCTTGATCTAATGGTTAAGGCACCAGGCTAGAAACTAAGCAAGAACTAGTCCTGCCTTAGAGATGAAGCCAGCTAGGTGACCTTGGCCAGTCATTCTCTCTCTCAGCTCACTTCACAGAATTGTTGCTGTAGGAAAAATAGGAGGAAGGAGTATTAGATACTTTCAATGCTTTGAGTTATTTATAAAAATAATAAAGGCAGGACTTAAAAAAAAATCTGCCCAGTAATTTTCAGTGCAACGTTATTTTATTTGACTTTTGTGCAAAGAGCATATTATACTAGTGTCTCCATGGTCAGGCTTCAGCAATTTTTTTTGGTTAAGGATTTTTCATCTCGGAGCCCTTTTGCTCTGAAATGTTCCTGCACCCCTCTGAAGGATTTTAGCTCCCCTCCTTTCACAGAGTGGAAATCATAGGTAGGATGATTCATCCTATAGCTGCCAAAGGATTTCAGCTCCCCTGTATCCCTTGTGCTTGTATCCTTCCCTGCTGGCTTCCCCATTGACTTCCTGAATTGTCTAGCAACCAGATCACAGTCATGTGACAATGCGGAGGGCTGGGGTGACATTTTGCAACAATCAGAAGTGCCTTACGGACCATAAAACATTTCTGTTTATGAAGCCATTAAGCAAGGACTGTGTCTTGAGGAAGTCAATAGAGGAAGTGGGATTGCAGATTGTTGTTCCTCTCATAGCAGATGTTTCTGGGATAAATGAGCAAGCTATTTGAAATAATAAAATACTAGCTGGATACCCATGCTTCGCTACGAAACTATGTGATTGGACTTGATAAATCAACACTGCTTGAAAATTAAGTAGTTACGATCGGCCTCTCCTCTCCCCTTCTCTCCCTTAGCCTTGCCCCACAGAACCCTATCCTATCCTATCCCCCTTCTCTCCCTCAGCCTTGCCTCATAGAAGCCTCCCCTATCCTACTTCTCTCCCTCAGCCTTGCCTCACAGAAGCCTCCCCTATCCTATCCCCTGGTTGCTACAGTGAAAGTAAAACTGAAAGTGAAACTCCTGTCCTCTGTGTTTTGCATTTGGAACAGATTTCTTTTCAGGTGGGGAAAGTGCGTGTTAATCATAATATAGGAAATACTAATGCTGTGATGGTCATTTCGAAAAATCCATTTCTTAGTGAAAACCTAGAAGCCTAGAGGAACATATATGGCAAATGTCAAGTTTGTAGGCTTTGCGGTTCTAGAGATTTTGTGATTACGGTGTGAGTGGTTTTCGCTTTTATATATATAGATTGCAGCAGAATCATACTGTTTCCTTATATTCTCTGTGTGTATATACCATGCTTTCCCAAAAATAAGATCCTGTCTTATATTTTTTTGAACCCTGAAATAAGTTCTTGGCCTTATTGCCATGCGCTCAAGAGCCCATAGGGCTTATTGGGAGATTAATCTGTTGGCATATGGAATTTTGAATTTTGTTCTTGTTTTGGAGCGATCTTGGTAATATCACAGTATCACAAAGATAGGTAGATCAATTGTTTTGATTGAGGTTATGCTGGAATGAAAGTTAACACAGCTTCCCCAACCACGAAATAACAAGAAATCCTCTCAATTTGCCACTTAATGTTTGACAGCATGATTGGAGTGGGGTCTGGAGGATCAGAGAATAGGGACTTAGGGGCTTTTAATTCATAGGCTACAGATTAACTCTCCTGCAATAGTGACTTTTTTCTTTGCAAATACAGAACGCTTCTCTTCCGCATTTTTATGAGATATTAGACAACCCGTGCCCTTTTGATATTTCCTTATCTAAACAAAGAAACACAATATCAGGAGAACAGAAAAGCAGTGGGAGCAGGCAAGGTTTCTGACATCCTACCGCTTACCCGTGGAGTTTGCTTGTGGGAATCTGGCAGGGAGCATTGAAATCTCCCTTGCCCTGGCCCCTAGCCCTCCCTACCAGCAGTCAGTGGTTATTGCTATAGAGAATCATTGCTATAGAGAGTCATTGCTATAGATTTTAGAAGATTGTGTAAATTAGCCCATTTGGTATCTTGGTCCAAAAATTGCTGCCCTATGATGCACTATTTCACCCAGTTAATGACAAGAGTTTTGGCAGTATATAGACTTAGTTTATTGGAATTTATTCCGTTTTTATAAATCAGCCTTTCTTCAGTTTAAGAGTTCATTTTCAGTGTATGCTGAATTCTATTTTCATATGTGTCTTGGCGAAAATCAGAGATAGTAAAAGGTAAGGGTGATACCTCTTGTTCATATTGGGGTACAGATTATTTTGAATTACACTAATTTTCCATCCAGCAAGTAGAAGCAGCAGCTGATTTTCAGCTACACTGCAAAAAGTGAAAGATAATTATAAATACAATTTTAAAAGGCACCATAGATAATCCAATTGAGTTGCTTCATATGTTTTATTAAATGGTTATTGATTTTTTTTTTAAATCAGTGTGTACAAAACTCATTTAATTGGCCTTTTTTTTTTTTTTGCTATTTGTAACAAAATACATTCAAAGAGGCCAAAAAAATGGCCTTTGTGGTAATGATCACTTTCTTTTCTGGCTTATTCTAAAGTTAAATATCCACTCTCTCAGTTTCCCTTTCTTTTGGTGGAATTGAACTTAACACATCTCTGCAAGTACAGTTTTGGCTCAGGTTCAAATAGATTATGTTGCTGTGATTGTCTTTCACACAGTTGCCTTATAGTAAATGATGTTGATTTACCAAGGTAGGAATTTCAATAACTGTTATGTTACAAAAGCATTGATGTCTAGAAGTGATGTGCTAAGTTGAAATTGATTAGAGAGCTGTATTTTCTTTGATCTCTTCTGAGAAAACAATGCATAAAAGGAAACAAATTTGTATATAAACATAGATTTATTGTTTTACATACCGGTATTTGTTAAATTTATAAGGCTCCATTCAAGAGAAAAGCCTGAGACAAAAGCCTGTGAAATCCTGTAAGATGATCTTTAAGCAGGAGCTGCAAGCCCAGGAAAAAACTTTAGGTAATGCAGCAATTCCTAAAGGAAAAATTCTTCCCCATCCAGGATTAGATGAAAATTTCCAGGATTGGGGATCCAATAATCCATTGTGACTTAGCTTTGCTAGGCTTGAGCTTGGATCTGTTTCTCTTCATCTAGCCTCTCACAAACTCCAGACATGGGATAAAATTTTGACAGGATCATTGGGCAACCCAGGATCAAAATTATCAAAATAATATGTGACCCTGAACTAATATAGAACTTCAACCAGAAGTTAAAACAAAAGGTATGAGAGTGTCAAGACTTCTAGCACCCCACAATTTAGGAGCTTCAGGCTCAATCTCTCCCTTTGTACTGATACCAATTGGAACCATTCACAGAGAAGATAATCATTATACCAATTCCATAGATAGTGCAGAAGATACCATAACCAGTAGTTCCAATTGAAGAGAATATATGTTGCTCAGAGTTGAACTGTAAACTGGTTGGTTGTTTGCTTGCAGATGTTTCATTATCAAACATTATCTAGCCAGGTAATGAAACTTCTGCAAGCAAACAGCCAAGCTCAGAGACCATCAAGGATTCCACATGATCAGTGGTATTGAAAGCTGTTGAGAGATCAAAGAGAATCAGGACAAATAGACCATCCCTATGACAGCTACACTATGCCTTGATTTGAAACATGACTGAAAAGTGTCCAGATAATCATTTTCTTTAAGGGCCTTCTGAAACTACAGTCCAACTGCATTCTCAAGAACCATCCCTCAAAGGAAGATTATAGACTAAACAAAAGTTACCCAGAATGTTTGGGTCCAGCAATGACTTCTTGAAGAGAGCATATACCATTATCCAGTGGTCTCCAACCTTTCCAGCTTTGCAGACTTGGGGGGGGGGGAAGGGAGGGTTCTGTGTGAGCTGTGGGCATGCGCACGCTCGCCACTTCTTGCTGCCCTATTCTGAACAGGACATGGCCTGATAGTGGGTCATGGCCCAGGGGTTGGGGATTTCTCCCATTATCTATTTAAAAGGAGGCAAAACCACTCCTTCCATCAACAAGGCTGACTTCTTCCAAGCAGTCTTCATAAGCTAAGAGGATTCTAATGGGTCATTTATTGTTGTTGAATTGCACCCAGAAGCTACCTGGCAGCCAGTATAGCTTGCATAGCAATGGTGACACAAGCACAACAAGAAGTTCTTATTATTGCTTTCACCCCTCTGCTTTGAATTAATAATAGCTTCTGGATGGTCTTCAATGACAGCCCTATGTAGAGGACATTATAATACTCCAATTGTGAGGTGAACATGACATGAGTGACTGCCTCCAGGGCCTCCCATTGATAAAGGGATGCAACCGGCATACAAGATGTACCTGTGCAAAGGCCCTCGTATAGGCAGTAGCTGTAAGCCCAGGAGTCTCAAATGGGGAAGTGCAACCCCATCCAAAACCAAAGATGGAAATGTCCCTGATCACAATCATTTAGTCTTGTCAGGATGGACCAAAGTCTATCCTCCCCATTTAGTTATAGGTTTATGTGATCCCAAGTGTTCCCATATAGAACACAAGCACATCACCTTTATTAAAACAATTTACCAATTAACAACTATAATCTACTGGTAGGTTAATCTAGGTTATGTTCTTATGACTTAAATAGAATATACTTACACTCCCTTTCCACAAGTATTTTCAGGCAGAAGATACAAACAACTCACTTCTTCAGTTGTAGTTTGCAAATCAGAAAAGACTATTTCCATCTAAAATGTAAAACTAAGTTTTCAACTTTCACAGGAGATAAAGGTTCCTTGATATCTCAAAAATAATTTAAATTGAGACATCTGCTTAGTGCATGTTGATATAATACCAATGAGCAATAGTATAGTTCAAGAAAGAAAGTAGACTTACCGGTAGTAAATAAATGGTCATGTCTGCGCATTGGCATTCCTTGTGGAGTAAAAAGTCTTGTCAAATTCTGTCCCTAAAATCTGAAGTCTGCTTCAAGTAATGTTAACATATTTTTAGCAGGCTCTTATGGTCGCTCTTTTCTGACTCTGCTTCCATCTAGTTGCTTTCATACCTTAAACAATAACTGTTATTTCCAGGTGACTTGTTTTGATTATTTTTCAAGAAAGTTTAATTTTTTATCTAGATTTTCATATCAGAGAGGGTCATTATGACATTGTGAGAATTTCTACCCTAGATGTTAATTCTTTTAATGAATTGAAAGGAACTGGCCTGTCCCTGAGAAGTTCAACAATTCTCAAGTCAGCCATTTGCACAATAATATTGATTATGCTGATCATTCTTCACATTGCAAGAGTACTTCAAGGGAACAGTTCTGAAATCCTGCATAATAAATTGTATTTTCTAAGAACAACAAATACATCCAGAAGCCCAGTGCAGATGGCCCAGTGTGATTTCCTCTGCCCTTTCTCCCCTCCTGTTGAGCATGTCAAATGAGACACCCATGAAATGTGAACTGCTCCTTTGCGATTACAATCGGGTGAACAGCCGGCATCCGCCACCCAATCCTGAGAGGAACAGAGAATGTACCTACTCTGATGCGAATGTTTATTCGAAATCAATCTGCCTGGAAGCTTTAGTAGGAACAAATGGGGATTACTTGGCCAAGGTTCCAGTTTATAAAAGGCTTGCCTGTTTTATTTTCAAGGAAAACAGCAGTCAGAGCTGAAACCTTTCAGGAGCTTCATCATGTATTATGATTGCCTTTATGCAATGCCTTTTGATCGTAAGTACTTCTGAAGGGATTTCTGCTTAGTACCTCTTGGCCTATATCAGAGATAGATCCTTTACAAATCACCTGCTGTCTTTGCTATCTTGCAAGCCTATTTTGGCCAACAGAGTTACAGCATAGAAGAAGTTGTTCAAAGCAGAAGATTCTGCTCTTAGCGTAGAAAGCTTCTTGAGTGTCATAGTAGTTCTTTGAACCATGTGCTCTAGCCTTGCTTTTGGAAAAGAAATGTATGCACTGCTTTAGATTATATCTCAAAATCCAGAAGGAAATGAAAGGTAGCATCTTCAGAAAATAGAAAACAATTTTTTTATGACAATAACATCATTGAGGGTAGATGAATGCCGGAAACTCAATATCCTAATGTAATTGCAGATGCATAGAGAGAAGTAAGTTTGCTGTTCCAGAGACAGCTATATTCCTGCTTGCCTTTAGAAAAACATATGATTCCAGGGATGGATATAGAAAGGAAACATCTGGCAAATGAATAAAAACCACAAAAAATGAAGATAAAAAAAATATAGAACTTTGCTGGTGTAAGAGTAAGCAAGGTTTGGGTTGTTACTATTAGCATTGTTGCATCAAATGGCTTACTAAAAGTGTATTCAATCAAAGAGATGTCTAGGAGATCCAACTTTTCCAGATAACTTCTGCCCACCCAGAGAGTGCCTGCTGAAAGTCTCCTCCATTCTGGGGCATAGTTGGAGGGCATCTTCCCTCCCATGATATAGCCTAATGAAGGATGTTGATGATCCCAATCCTGTGACTTCCAGAGGCTTGTGAAATCCTGGCTTTTTTGGCGGGGGGAGGCTTTGAAGATTGATTGTTTGTGGAACAGTAGCCTGGTTTTTTTTTATTATTTCTATTAATCATTATTGATTATAGTTTGTCGCACAGTCAGCCAGATGTTCAGATTGGATTTGGCATTTTTATCTAATTGGATCCTATATATTGCCTGGAGTCCTTTTAGACTGATTCTTTTTTATTTAAATCCAATAAATAAATATATACAATAAAACTTTTAAGGAGCTCCTAAAATAGAGAGGAGAAGCATTTGCTTTATCACTACAAATATTGCACAACTTTTAAATATGAGACTATGTGATGAAGGAGCAATATAGTGATGGAAGTTATCTTCATTTCTGGGTAAATATATATGGATTGCTTTATTACAAAGAGTAATGACAGACTGCTGGGTATTATAACAGCTTCCCGCAAAAACATACTGGAGAGATCTCATATAGACTTTTCTCAATAAAGAACTATGCATTTGTAGCCTAAGACAATTGTAGTCTGAAAACTTTCTTAGAGATTACAGTATTCTTCTGAGAAAAATGAATTGCTACATTTGAATAAAATGATTTGTTCTCATTTTAGGAGCTGGCTGCTCTGTGTAATTGAATTGTCAATATGAACTGTCAATGAAAGCCAGCTTGGTGACTTTGAGCCAGTCACTCTCTCTCCGCCCAACTTACCTCAGAGGGTTGTTGTGGGAAAAATAGCTGAGGTGTGTTGGATATGTTCACCACCTTGAGTTATTTATAGAAATAATAAATATGGGATAAAAATAAATATATAATAACATAAAATAAAATATTTTAGTCCCAAAACTCTGGATAAGCAGTAGTTCATACATATGTAGTTATAGAATTATAGAGTTGAAGTAAGCCTTTTCGAAGACCAACCCAACCCAAATTAAAGCCTTCCCAAGTGTTATCAATCTAATCTCTTCTTGTTCTCCTTCAAAAGAGAGTCACTCTGCGTTTACAAGTAACTCAATTTGTTGGAGCAGTGCTGCTTCTAAAGAAGAGTAGTGTCAACATGGAATGGGACAACTCTGTGCGGCCAACTTGCTGCTGCCAGCTAACCACATCAGCTTGCCACGGCCAACTTGCTGTAGGATAGCTTGCCATGGCCAACTCATGGTGGGACAACTTGCGATGGGAGTTCAATTTAATTTTAATTTTTGTCATTCACATTTCATTTTTCTGTCCTTTTGCTTCCTTCCTTTATTCTATTCTTTGATATTAGTGTAACTCTTGTCCCATGGCATGTCCTATTTCAAGTTGACTGCGGTAAGTTGTTCTGTGGCGAGTTGACCTATGCCCATGTTAGCCAGAGTTCAGCGTGGGAAAAGGGATCCTGGATCCCTTGTTAGAGTACAAAATATAATGAGGCAATAACTTGATATGTTGTAGCTCCTGGAATAGGAAAAGATGTTATATTAACTTTTCAGAGAGCTAGTGGGAGGGACAGAATAGGACTCCTATTAGTCACATGCCTCTAAGTGTTGAATGAATACTAAAATTGCTGGTTGTTCCATCACTTCAGAGAATGAATTCAGTTTTCTGCTCTTCCTTTTTTTTTTTTTTTGAGATGTAATTGCAAAGTTGGGATTTTCTTGGAGAAGTTTGTCTAATATATATATTTCTATCTTTCAATAGAAGGCTCCATGAGGCCCAGCGACACCGTTTCAGAGTCCAGTCCAGGATCCACAGCTACACAGTCAGGAGTGCCGACTCAGGTGGTTCAGCAAGTCCAGGGCACTCAGCAGGTATGTAGCTCAACTGAGAGTCTTGCTATTAATGTGACATAGATATACTAAAGCAATCAGAGGAAGTCTGACTCAAGTTTCCAGATGCAATTCATAACAGTAAAAGAACATGAGATATTATGAGTAACAACAAAAGGCATATTGGGTAAGCTGGTCTCCAAAGTAGCTAAGAATAGGAGATTGTTTGTTTGTTTCTCTTGTAGCTTTTTGTTTCTTTAATAATCAAGGTGATAAAAATACAAAATATGAGCTACAGTAATAATAATACAATTGATATGAGAATTAATCACAGAAATAACAATTAAAAGCTGCTGAGGGAGTGACAGCCAAATGTATTTCCCTAGGGAGTATGCTCCATGTCTTGGGAGTCATACAGGAGAATTGTCAGTGTGAGTATCATATAATACCTATGGTTTTCACTGACAATAATTTACCTATTATATTTTGTACTAGTTGAAACCTATTCTTTTTAAGAATAGCTTGCATACAGCTCATTACACATGTCAAGCAAGTGTCTATTATTCTCTAGTTTTAATTGTTCTCTCTCATCCTTTCGAATATCAAAAGTAAGTAACGTACAAATGTACTGATTAATTCTTTGGAATCAGAAAAATAAGAGAAAATAGAGCTGGGTGTCAATAGCATACCGAGGACAGTAGAGAACTCCAGATAATCTCCCTAGCAATTACACGTAGATGGTGAACAGCATACAGGTAGTCCTTGACTTAACCATTCATTAATGATGGGCCAAGGTTACAATGGCCTTGGAAAGGGCCCTTTATAGCCTATAAAGTAATTCCAATCATCACGACATTGCCCCCCCCAATCATGTGATCAGTTTGGTTGCTTAACAACCAGCTCACATTTGCACCTGGCTGCATCATCATCTGATGTAGACCTTAAGCTAAAATGACTAGAACAGTCCAATACATATTTGAACAAAATTCCAGTTAAAATATATATTTGGTGTGTGTGTGTGTCTGTCTACAGACACATGCACACATGCACATACAGCTACTGGTTTCTCAAACATTTTGTCTTAGAATGCAGTGATAAAGTTAGTTAGTTTCTAATTAATGAGACCTTCTGGATCAAAAAAGGCCTTTTTTCAGCAAAGGTCTTACAAAAGTCTATTAAGATAATAGTGACATGTACCATACTTAAAGAAGCATTAATCACCTTTCTTAACCATGGAACCAGTCCCAATCTGACACTGACTCTACTGGGTGGGGCAAAAATTAAGCATACACATGGTGGCCCCATAGCTATCTGCACATTACTTCCATATCATCAAGCTGAAAAGGATCTATATGAATCTGACAAGGTTATCTTCAGATGATTTGCCCCCAAATTCAAGTCTAAATCAAAATAACTCCATGACTTTGTCTGGAAAGAATTTTGAAGGTTGCTCATAGGGAGCCTCCATCAGTTCCAGCTTTCCTCTGTCCACATCTTGTTAGAATGTTAGAATGTTGTTAGAATGTTAGAGTGTTGGAAATAGAAAACATGGTTACTCTGTTCAGTGCAGATGATGTGGACACTGAGAAAAAGACCCTCTTTACTACATGCACTATTGCAGGGTGGATTTCAAATGGCCCTTAAAAGAAATTCTGCCTGTACTAAATTGTATAATCCAATTCATTATGAATTCCTCCTTCTGCACCTCGGCCTCTGCTTAAGTGTTTTGTGTTTTGTTCTTAATTATAAATGTCAAGGGAATCATGATTTCAAATTGAAAGTGGCATTTTTCTGAAATGCTTTTGCTTGTGCAACTGAGAAAAATGGGTTTTCACTCAGCTTGCCTCAGTATCGTGACATAACAAATACCAATATTTTACAGGTAGTCCTCAACTTACAACCGTTCATTTAGTGACTGTTCAAAGTTACAACAGCACTGAAAAAAGTGTCTCACGATCGTTTTTCACACTTATGACCACTGCAGCATCCCCATGGTCATACGATTGAAATTTGGATGCTTGGCAACTGGTTCATATTTATGACAGTTGCAGAGTCCTGGGGCCATGTTATTACCTTTTGCAACCTTCTGACAAGCAAAGTCAATGGTGAAGCCATTAACACTGTGTTACTAACTTAACAGCTGCAATGATTCACTTAATAACTGTGGCAAGAAAGGTCATAAAATGGGACACACTCACTTAACAACTGTTTCAATTTAGCAACATAAATTTTGGGCTCAGTTGTAGTCATAAGTCGTGAAGTAACTATATTGGCTTTACTATATAATAAATTTACAAATTTCTGAGGAAGAAAAATAGTGAAAGTGATTAAGGCTAAAAGTCTTCTTTTTTAAATCCTGTTCTCTTATTTGCAGAGGTTATTGGTTCAAGCCAGTGTACAAACAAAACCTGGAACAGTATCTCCTCTGCAGCTTACAAGTGTGCAAGTTCCCCCACAGGTGAGTCTCATTTCTTTTACTGATGCTACTACAAACAGTTGGAAATGTGTTGAAGCATTCTCCTTTGTCCAGCAACCTGCCTGCTGGACAATATTCAAGTGCTTCATATATTGCTGTAAAAATGTGCTGTATGTATAGTTCTGTTTTGGGTATGAGATGTAGTTGCATTACAGTACTAGCTCAAGCTAACATGTTTATTGCAAGAAATGTCATGATTGCTTTGTGAAGATAGCTATGTAATAAAATACTTTTCACAGTCCACAAAATGCATATTAATTAGTTTATTTGATTAATACCTCATTTTTTTTCATATGAGAGGAAGACCAAGGCATATAATGCTGAAAGAGATTAACAAAGATTAAGAAAAGATTTAAAGTATGGTTAAGATGAATACATGAAGAAATAAATCCTAAATTATTTTATACAGATGAAAAAGTAGAGATGTCAAATATTAAAACCAGTTTCTTAAATCATGTTCATAATGGCAACCAGTTCAAGTTTTTCAACATTAGGATAATACTTTCCCTATATTTTGCATCAGGCTTATGACTGCTCCTTGAAGTTATGGCCATTACAAGTCCTTACAATCACGTGATCATGATTCAGGCACTTGGCAACTGGGTCGCATTTACAGCATTTGCATTGTCCCACGGTCATGATTGCTGTTTGCCACCTTCACAGCTGGCTTCCAAGAAGCAGAGTCAAGGGGTAGCTGGCAGCAAGTCATGGTCATGTGATTTGCTTAATGACTGTACCACTCAGGAGTTTCAGTGGAGGAAATGATAGCTATGTATCTCTGAACAATGGAGATGGTGCCAAGGCAGAAACAGCTGACTAGGTGACAAATATGGGCCAGCAGAGCTTTTCTGGGCAAGGCAAGACCAGGAGAATGCCCACTTGCGCTCTGGAAGGCAGCTCATTGTGAGGAGATGCACAGGACCCAAAAGGCAACTCATGAGTAGAACACCATGAGCTGTGAAAGAAATAATCAAGTTTACACCTTTGAATGGAGTCTGCTTAAAGTTACTGGGTTTGCCAAAATCTTCACCTTCTACTGCAAATTTAGAATCTATTAATTTTAAAAGTTATAGAGTCTGAGCAGTAGACCATCCTTCAACCCAGATGATATTAAAAATAAATAGAAGGATTTAAGCAAAAAGCTTATTAAGAGTTTGAAGTAAGAAAGCTTAAAACAAATTAAGAGGATAGTTGAGTTTGGAATATTATTTACTTTAAAGCATTTTTGAGTTTATTAAATAAATAATACATACATCAGAGGGAGGAAAGACCTTGTGTCCATTTGCTGATAGGGATGATTTGTTGGCTTCATTAAGCAAAATGATAAGGGAAAGTTATGAAAAATGATCTGATTGTAGATGTACAGATGCTGAATGGGACTAAAGGTGCCAAATATATAGAAAAAGGGGAAGAAGAATCTGTAATACAAATGAGAGGTTCAATAAATTAAAAATAAAATGGAAAATAAAACAGGAATAAGTCAAGAGATGGAAAAAAATTAGATAATGTGGTACCATGGGAATTAAGACAGAGAATTTTGTTTGAAACTCTTCCAGGGGACCCTGGTGAAGACATCAAAGAGAGTGTTGTTGAATCTTTTGACAAAAGTTTTGGAATGGGATGAAGAAGTCATGACTGCCTAAGTGGACAAAGTATATAGATTTAACAGAATATTTGCAGAATTAAGAAATGTATCAAGATATATAATTGTGCACTTTGTCTGGAAGAGTACAAGAGATCATGTTCTGCAACGTTTCAGGACTGAAATTGGGATTAATAATTAAGAAGTAATTGTGTTCAAAGATATATCTATCAATATCGTACAAAAATAATATACTTTTCAGCTGCTAAACAGAAAAATACAATTTTGTTGGGATGCCTGGAATGAGTAATTTTAACTTTTAAGCAGCAGACGTTCCAACTTACAAAAGGCAAGACTTTTTTGAAAGGTTTAAAGAGGAATTAGAGGAGATACAAATGGATCCAAAACAAGGAATTATGCAGCAAGTACAGCAAACACTTAGAAAATACATCATAAGCATGTTTTTAAAATACCTAACCTATAGAATATAAGTGGGGCAACTGCTGCCTCCAACAGAAAAAAAGTATTTCATTATTTTAAAAAGTTGAAATAAGATGTAATTTGCCTATATTTGGGGCTGCTTTGGATAAGCCTACATATTATTTTTATCAAGCTTGGTCTTGTTCACTGCCCTTTGGAAATGAGGAAAACAGATATAGTTGGGGCACTCTTTAAAGAACATTTTTCATGCATATGTATATAATATAGTGTCTTTATATGTACACAGGGGACAATTTGTTTGAGGCAAATAATAAAGCAGTTTTTGGCACAACCTACTGAATGTATGTTCAGGCCCAATGAACCAGTTAATCTTGCTTCTTAATGAATTGCTCAACTTATCATAGTTCTAAAGATAATCAGGCCTTTTTTATGCCAATTGTTTCAGCGACTCGTGGTACAGAATACACCACAAACTAGCAAAGGAGGATCAATAGCTTTGACTGTACATGGTGTGCAACAAGTCCACTCTTCACCTGAGGTGAGTGATCAATGATTCAGATTTTTCAGGTTTTGTGAAACATATATAGTATGTAGATGTCCTGTTTGCTGTGCATCAAAGAAACTGCAGTTTGGCCTTCACTGCCTTTTGGTGTTGCTTATCTTCACATCTGTCTTCCAATTCTGTCTTTCCCTTTCCCTGCCTACTTTTAGTTCCTTTACCTAGCTAGTCAATCCTAATTATGTTTCCATCTCACTGTTAATTAGACCAAAAACAAGTACATAGTTTATCATCCCAGCAATACTGTTAACTGTGGAAAAAAATCAACATATGTTAGCCACTTAAAAATCAAATAGTCTCTAAGGAAATATAACCAAATGAACAGCATGATTACAGTCCTTTTAATATGAAAAATAAGTTCTTTTTTTACCTACAATTGATGGACAGTAAAATGGTAGTTGCAGAATTTGATTGCATTAATTGTTTTTAAAGTATACATAAAGAATTTGTACTGCTTAATTTTTTGTCTGTTCCATTCTGTGACTAGCAGAGATCAGACAGAATAGGATAGATCCAAGCAGAAAGACTGCCTGATGAATTGAATAGAAGGTTCAATTTTTCCATGTAATTCCAAAAAAGTATTTCTGAATTCATGGGAAAGAGAATGTAGCACCTATTCAAAACACTTTAAAGCAGTTGTATGTTATCAAAAGGGAGAAAGATACCAAGAAAAACATGGTTGCTTTAGAAAACTGAAGACAGATACTGCATTTGTATCCTCTATATGCTCAGGAATACCTGAAGCACCATTTTGGAATTGAAATCAAAGTGCTTCAGAGTTACAATGAAAAGCACAGAAAACAAATTCAAGACTAAAGATCTAATAACTAGGCAACCGGAACAGAACTTGGATAGCTCCATGTGAATCCCAGTGGATGATGTCCCCCTACTGAGCGGAATGATATTTTGTTTGCTGTTTTTTAAGTTTTGTATGCTAGGGAAATAGAATTCTGCTGAATGTGGTTCCTTAGTTACTTTCCCAACCCCCCTCCATTGTTTTGTAAGTGTTAATATTATCAAAACCCTGTATTATCAAAAAGTCCTTTCCTGGGACTTTTCTGGTAATTTCTGAATCTATTCCCTCTCTAGGGAATAAGACGTAATGTGGTTTACAACTATGCTCTGCTGTGCTAACATTGCTCTTGCAGAATCAACACAAGCTCATTAGAGTTTGTATGCATTGAAGTACCAGTAATTTGTTGGCACAGAGCATAAATCAAGATGTTTTAGAAGCAGAAGAGAAAGAATTGTAATGATAAGGATTCCAGTAAATCAATAATTTGGCCTGGTACTTGTTCAGAGCCTCAGTGATCTTTGAAAGATTAGGGAGAGATTTGTCTGATTCCATTTTGGCCTAATAACAAATGGTGTTAATAAATAGTAAAAGTTCATTTTAAAAAATACTTTCTCCTGGGATAAGTAGCCAAGTATCTACTTGGCAAATTTAAACCACATATAGGTAGTTCTCAACCCACAACCATTTGTTCAGCAACTGTTCAAAATTACAATGGTGCTGAAAAAATGATGGTTACAACTGATCCTTATAGAGTTCCATCTCTCCTGGCACCCTTGCAGTCATATGATTGCAATCTGGGCACTTGGAAACCAGTTTACTGTTACATCTGGTTGTAGTGCTCCATAATCACGTGGTTGCAATTTACCAGCTTCCCCAGAAAGTCAATTGGGAAGCTGCAAGGAACATCACAAGTCTCACCCACCCATACATCCTCCCTCAGCCCCTTCACACTTGTACACTCATACACCCCACATACCCTATACTAGCCTTACCGCATCTCCCTCGCATACCTACACACCTTCACAATCCATGACCGTCCCTCCCTCATGCACCCTCTTCAACCTATGCCACACCTCTTGCATACCCCCTTGTGTACCTAACTCACACTGCACCTCCCACAGGCCCCATGCACCCATTCATACCTTCATGCATGCTCCCTTTTACCTCCCAATCAACAGGAGCCACTTACCTGCCTTCAAAGTTGGGGCTTGCAATTTCCTACTGGCTTCCTCACTGACTTTGGTTGTGGGAAGTAGGCAAGTGAAGTTGTGCCTCACTTTAATGACTGTGGGATTCAATTAACAATGGCAACCAGGACTGTAGGAATTCCCATTGTTAAGCAATGCAGATAGTTTATGACTGCTTACTAGTGGAAATTCCAGTCCCTATTGCTGTTGTAAAGACTATCTATATGTAATAGGTATGTTGTCTGTTGCAGTTGATCCTTTATGCATGACTCAAAAGAGGTATTTATGGCTGATAATTATATTTTAGGCTGTATAGAGCTGTTTCAGTCTTCTTTTTCTGAAATAATGTTAGTGGGGAGGGAAGGGAAAGGACGTCAGTATTTTGGTAGATAATTTCTCTTTGGTAGATGATGATTGTTTCTAAAATTGCCTAGAGGAACCATCTGGTATGGGATAGTATTTTGGGGATTATTGGCTATGCTGATCTTGCATGTTAATGTTAATGTAGTTTTGGATAATAATATAGTGCTGCCATTTTTCACTTCATTAATGAAAACAATTACTGAGAGTTTTGAAGGAACCCTAGTGCATTTTAAAAATTAGTTCACTATAAGCACAAATATTGTAAAAATAAAAAACAACAGCAACAAAAAGGCAAGATTTTTAAAAAACAAACTAAAGGATTGTTTTGGCAAAGAATGATGCATAAAGATAAATTCAGTATGATCCCAAAATCTGAAGTCAGTCCCCTAATATGGATAGTATCCAGGTTTATCCTGCTTTCATTGGTGGTCAATCTGTAAAAACAAATATGCAAAATTAATTCCATTGAACTTATTGAGATATATGACATAATTTGTTCCGATTTGAGCATAGTTTTTGAATTTTTCTTTCTCCTATTTTAACAAAAATCAATTCTACATTCTCGTTTTTACAAATTAAGCAATAAACTAGAAGAATTGCCCAGATCAATAGAAAGTGTTTTTGGAATTATTTCTATACTGCTTACTTCACTGATTTATTTATTAGTTTTTTTGTACTGTTTGTTTTAATTAATTGAATGTTGTTAAGTTGAGGTCATATTTTGTTGAGATTTTGGCTTAAAATAAGTTAATTGTGGACCTGCAAGAAAGGTTTGCTGCTGGATTCTAATTGCCCTCAGTCAAGGATTTTTCTGTATAGTTGATGTTCATTTCAAACCAACAATCAGTGTCTGAGATATAGAGATAATTCAGGTTATGGAAATGATCATGCCTAAGCTTTCAGTTTGCAGAGCTCAGCTTGGTTTATGAGCTACGACAGTGAAACAGGAGGGAAGATTATTATGTTCGTCGACGTAAATTATTTATGAAAGTACTAAAGGCAGGATATAAATAAATACTAAGTAAATAAAAAATAAAATGTGAGGGAAAAACTCAGGCCAGTCAAACACAAGTAATAGCATATTATTGAGCCCATTTTATGGCAATGATAGTGTTGAAAGAATGATAGTTCTATAGCACTGTTTTGTTCATAGGTTACAGGTTTGCTTGGGGCTAATTTTAGCTTGTCCCACACAGTGACATCAGAATGTTTGAAAGCTGCTGTGACATAATTGTTTAATACTTTGTGGATAAATCTGTTTATATCTGTTTCAGCATTAAGAGTTCATTAGTTTGCAGATCAGTCTCTGTCAGGAATAATTTCTATCTTTTGTTATGACATGAATTTCAGTTATTGTAGTCTTATAACAAAAAAATCTTGAAAAGACCTAACCTATCATTTGATTTATTCAACTTCATCCTTCAGTCTCCTTCGTTGCTTCTTCCATATCATACCATCCAAGAGGAGATTCTTGCTTTGAAGGAAGTGACTGTGATGTAATGAAGATGTTCTTTCGGGTTCTTAGGTTGTCTGATTGAAGTTAGACACTATAACTTTCCTCCTCACTTCATATACATATTTTTGAGCCATTGGAGTTAATTTAATTATTTATTCATCAAATTTATATAACTGCCCATCTTGCAAAAGTAATCTTGCAGTGTACAATAAAATAAAGAATTAGAGACAAGTATAAATTACCATTAAACACAATTAAACATTAATATAAATAAGGCCACAGGAGAGTGATCCAACATCTTGTACACAATATAACTGTCTTGTAGGTCCTCTATTTCCATGGGATTCCCAAGGCTGCTGGAAAATCTATTTTTAAAGAAATTTTTAGAAAGCTAATAGAATCAGAGCTTGTAATATATGTTTGGTTATTTTGAAAGAGCTTCTTAGATTTTTGATTGGTGACAGCTCTAATTTTCTTGACAGAATCATGAAATCTCTATGTTAGCTCTTGTTAATGACATTCAGTTTAGTAATCTTGTATTCTATTGGTCCTGAAACATTTGTAGTTTAAAACTGAAAGTCAGTTTATCAACTGTTTTTTGTGTAGGACTGTTTTAAACAGTTCAGGACTATTCCATTTTTATCTGAAGTAAATCACATAAGAACAATAATTAGAAGTTGAGACTTATCTGGGACTACCAAAAATGTTTATTCTTTGATGTCAAAATCCACCCCTCCAGACTTATAGAAAAAGTACTTGAAAAATGGAAGGTTGATATTCAGTTCTCTCCATGCCTGCTTTTTTCAATTTAAAAAACAACAACACTTTAAAAAAACTGGATCTGTAAAAATTATTCCCAGAAAGGGAATATTTCCAACCTGGAAGAACCTTACTGATTTCTAGCTAAGATCAAGCGAGTATGAATTGTAAAATATATAACAAAATCCATCATGCAGTTGTGCGTTTGTCCTATACCCAGAGAGGGTAAAGTGCTCCTCCTTGCCTTTCAGCATTCCCCTGTCCAGAACAGTAACTCTGCCGCTAAACCAGGACAAGTACAGCAGCTCCAGGTCCACGGAGTCCAGCAAGTGCCTGTTGCACAAGAGGTGCTGTATTTTTGCTTGCATCAGACTTGTAGTCCTCCCCAATTTCAGTCATTGCTTTTTGAATGACAAGAATTCAAGCCTAATAAGGTGTTACCCTGGATTCTTAAATTGTTGCCCGCTAACAATTTCTAAGCATCCTTGGAAATCTTCAGGCCACCTTTCAGTTGATATTTCAGTGCATGTAACTCAGAACTTAATAACACTTTCCTTTCACCAACTCTCAGATTTGTGTAAGTCCTAAAAACAAGCATGTAAGCATCTACTGTGGCCCATTCCTGTTTCATGTCCACTTCTCCCAATGGCAAATTGTATGTGTTTTATATGTGTTTCACAGCTAATAAAAATGTTTTTGTGAAACATTTTGTTGTTTTGCTTGTTGAACCATAATATCCTAAAAATAATATCTGTATTTTTAAGAACCAAAGTTGTCCATGTGAGGGGTGGGGGGAATAGCTTTGTTATTTAAAATTAATTGCATTTTATTGAATGCATAATGCATGCCCAAACAAAAGCAACACATTTAAAGGCATTTTTCTGAAAATAATAATTTTGTAATTTCTTTTTTTAAATTGCAGATTGTTCTTCATTATAATGTGTTTTTGTTTAAGTCTTCAAAAATAAAGCCCTGCAGAATTCCAAAGACCATTCTCTCACAGTACCACATTCTAGAATACAAATTTTCTTATGCTGCTTTGTGTAGTTAATCCAGACCAAAAAGAAATGGCCTCTCTGATTTAGGAACTTACTCTAGATCTAGTTTTCCATAGGGATCAAATCCTGAATTACTTTACAGTCAGATTATTTGGCATATAATAAATAGCCATCTAATAATGTTTCAAAAATCCCTCTGCAGAGTCTAGGTGACAAATACTAGCCAGAGGAACTTGCACAATTTTTTCATGATAAAAAAATTAATTTTCTCCTCTTTTACTAAAGTTAAAATATTTTCTACAGTTGGGTCAAGCATTCTACAATGGGATATATCATTACTCTTTCTTCTGGAGGCAGAGCTAGTAGATTCTGATATGCTTCTCAGGAGAGGAGATAATTTCAATCTTGGTTTTGAACTCTACCTTGTTTTGGAGAGAATGCAGGTCTGTCAACTGCACTAGCCATCTATGCAACTAAGGTTCCATTAGTAGCCAGAGTTTTCTTGCTTCTTTCTGTTTTAGTTCCTTGTCTTATACTATATTTACCTAGAAATTAGAATGAGAAGACCAATAATCACTAAACTCATGGAACTTGCTGCCTGTGGGCATGTACAGAACTGCTTTGTTGGCTTGAATTAAGCAAGAGGGCTGGCTGTCATTGCATGAACCTCTGAGCTGCCGACCACAAATGCATGTTGCTTGTAGCCTCAGGAGGTCAAGTCAGAAGAATCGGATAGCCTGGGCATCCGAAAGGAAGGAAATGAATAACTACCCAATTCTTCTCTGTTCTTCACAGAAGGAACAAGGATGCTTTAATGGCTCAACTGCCAAATAATAACATAGCTATGAGGGCTCCATACTTTTTGAATACTGAAGATTCCTGATAATAATTTGATAATAATCAGGTGGTCACTAGTTAGGCTGTAGACTTGCCATCTCTGGTCTTTCTCCTCCTGGGGTTGAGATGAATACCCCATATTGGGATTGGTCCAGAAAAGGGGAACAACGGGGGAAACAAAGGCACTTTTTCCAAAAAGCAAGTGAACTTTCTTGGTTTTGTCTTTAAAAACATTTTATTTCTCATCCAAGAAGCTTCTTCAGTTCTGAATAAACAATGGGGAATGGAAGGATTTATATTCTTTGCAGTCATCTTTAAAGAATGTCCGCAAAGAATATAAATCCTTCTATTCCCCACCAGTCAGTGAGAACTGAAGAAGCTTCTTGGATGTGAAGCAAAATGTTTTCAAAGAATAAAAGCAAGAAAGTCCACTTGCCTTTTGGAGAAAGCACCTTTGAGACAACCATGACATGGAGGTTTGAGAATCTCCATAGACAAAGAGGGGTAATGTAGTAGCAATTCTCCATCTCCCATCCTCCTTTTTTTCTTTATATTTCTACACCTCCACTGCAAGGGTAAAACATAGGCTAAATCCACAGATACGCTACCAAAGCAAGAGAGCCACCAGATTTCCCACCCATGGGACATACAAATCAGATACCACTCCCAACACAAGTCAGACAGGGAGGAGTTGTCGTTGTCCCTAGATCAGGAAGTTTATCACTATTCAGGTTTTCCAGAAGTCAGAAATTCCAGAACTATTCAGAACTGAAGCCTGAAATAATCAGATCTGTGCTCCCAAGGATCACCCACTAGATCTATGCAAGTAGCAAGCATCCCCTCCTCATGTTTCCCTTTCCGTAAGACCTTTAACAAAATCCCCAAGGCATCTTCAAGGCGCAGTTGGATGAGAGGGGGAGTCACTGGCTACACCTTCCAAATAAGCAGCCCTAAGCCTCCTCAAGATGCTTTTTACTTGATATTCCCATGGCAGTTCTTGTCTCATGACCCAGAATAAAGAAAGGGAAAATACCCCCAAACACTTGGAGAATAGAAGAATAGAGTTTCTGTGGTGCAGATCACAAAAAGCTGTAGCTTTAGCTGTAAGGGTCTTCTTTGCCACAACCATCTTCTCTAGAATCTCAATCTTAGCTCACTCCCCCTCTAAGAAAATAAGGAGTTTAGGGCATGAACAAGCTGGCCATTCATGTTGGATATTAACTATTCTTCATATATATGCATCTTCAGCATCCCCAATAGCCCAAAGAACCCAGAAGGGATCCCATGAGAGTTATGAATTCTCAGAAGTCCTATTTAATGGCAAGGGCATATGCCCCCTCACCAAGTCTAGTTCACTACAGATGTCAATCCAGTTCACTACAAACCTCAGCCTAGTAGTCCAGGGATAGATGGAAGAGGAAGCCCAAAGCAACATAAATTTCCACACCTAGTTCTGAGCATGCTCCAGGCTTTCTTAAAAAGCCAGGAAGCTCTTAACAGATATTATGGGACTAAAGTAAACATCTGGAGAAAGGGAGTTAGCAATAAAGGGAGAAGAGGTAGCCAAACTCTTATGCTAGGTCAAGAAAAATGTAGCATATCTCATGGCAAAATACACCTAGGGAATCCACAACTCAACAGCAGACTTGTTCAGCCATGAAGACTTGAACCTTACCAAATTACAGTTTCAGTACCAAGATGTTTGAACAAATAGTTTCAATACTTTGTGTGTGTGTGTGGGGGGGGGCAGCAATAGATGCCCTAGCAAATCTAGTGATTCAAAAGATGGAGCAGTTTATCTCACACTTGCCAAACTAGGGAGCAGGGGTAACAAATTTCTTTTTTACCTCTTGGTCCAAAGGCTTACTGTATGTCTTCCACCAATTTCTGCAAATGCCTGGGCTCCTGAAACTGATATGAAGCTTCTAATTGCCTAGCCTGTCTTACTATTCAAACTTAGTCAACCTCTCAACATCCCAGGCATGGATCCTGTTGGCCTCACCTAATTTACTAACCTAGGATTAGGATAGAGGATTTAATTTCCCAGATGCCAGCTGAATGGAGATTCTCAGTCATCCAGGTCATAGTTGTCTCAAAGGTACTTTTTCAAAAGGCAACTGGACTGGTTTTTGAGGGAAAAAAAGAAAATGTTTTGCTTCCAGTCACAATTGAGGAAACTTCTTGGATGAGAAGTGAAACGTTGTCTTCTTCTTTCTTAAAAAACAATACAGATGCTTTTTGAAAAAGCACCGTTGAGACAGATTCCAGCTCCTTACAACTATAGACCTGGAGACTGAACTGGGCTAATTTGCCATCCCAGGATTTAAAAACACAACTATTAAAGGTAATCCTTGACTTACAGCTACAATTGGAACCAGAATGCCTGTTGCTAAGTGATGTGGCTGTTAAATGAGCCGCACCTGATTTTATTATCTTTATTACTACATGTATTGCTACATTTCTTGTTAAGTGAATCACTGTGGTTGTTAAGCGAACCATGAAGTCATTAAGTGAATCCATGTTTTTTATTGACTTTGCTAATTGGAAGCCCCGTGGAAAGTCGCAAATGGCCGTAGGATGCTGCAACCATCGTAAATATATGTGGGTGGTCAAGCACTCAAATTTTGATCATGTGACTAAAAAGATGTTGCAATGGTCATAAGTAAAATGACTGATTGTAACTTACTTTTTTCAGTGTCACCATAACTTCAAATGGTTATTAAATGAATGGTTGTAAGTCAAGGACTAGCTATAATTCTAAAGAGGTTGCGCACTCTTATATATGTACTCACATGCCAGGTTTTCTGAAGACAGCCTAAGGAAGAGAATCTCATCAACATCAGCCTCTATCACTCAAGTCCTCATCTTTTTACCAAAAGATTTCAGAGATGGACTATAATCAAGCTATCTCTACCGACTGGTGTCATAGTAGTAACTGTGAGAGGGATCTTGGAGTCCCAGTGGACAATCACTTAAATATGAGCTAGCAGTGTACTGCAGCTGCCAAAAAAGCCAACACAGTTCTAGGCTGCATTAACAGAGGGATAGAATCAAAATCATGGGAAGTGTTAATACCACTTTATAATGCCTCGGTAAGACCACACTTAGAATACTGCATCCAGTTTTGGTTGCCCCAATGTGAAAATGATGTTGAGACTCTAGAAAGTGTGCAAAGAAGAGCAATTATTAGGGGGCTGGAGGCTAAAACAAATGAAGAACGGTTGGAATTGGGTATGTCTAATTTAATGAAAAGAAGGACTAAGAGTGACACGATACCTCAGGGGTTGCCACAAAGAAGAGGGAGTCAAGCTATTCTCCAAAGCACCTGAAGGCAGAACAAGAAGCAATGGATGGAAACTAATCAAGGAGAGAAGCAGCCTAGAACTAAGGAGAAATTTCCTAACAGTTAGAACAACTTGCCTCCAGAAATTGTGAATGCTCCAACACTGGAAGTTTTTAAGAAGAGATTGGACAACAATTTGACTGAAATGGTATAGGGTTTCCTGCCTGAACAGGGGGTTGGACTAGAAGACCTCCAAGGTCTCTTCCAACTATGTTATTCTGTTATTCAAACCAAAGCACACTCCTCACTCCTGATACCAGTAATGAAGATGTCCATCTTCACATCAAGAAATTCCGAAGGAAAGACTCATTGACAATACTATTTATGATCTACCAGAATCTGTCATGGAACATCCAGTTAGTTTTTCCAGCCCTAATATGAACACTATTCAAGCCCATACACAAAGTAGCCATTAAACACTTAAAGTGGGGAGGGCATTTATAATTGCCTAGAAATAGGTTCATTGTTAGTCAAGAAAGAATACTGTATCATCCATTCCTCAATGCCTAAACCCAACCTTTATTCTCAAGGTCAGTTTTGTCTTCCACTGGAACTTCCTTCTGCCCTAGCTACAAAACCCAACTAGAGGAACATTGGCACAAACTATCTCAAATGGAGTTATCAAGCTCTAGCTGAGAAGGAGTTCAGAGTCTCTGACCTTGTAATATTCCATCTTGACTGCACCAACTGTAGACTGATGAATCCCGTTTGCACCAAATAAGCATAAGAGATTCAGAATAATCCTGCGCCACAGGGAAGAACAATTCATTCCACTAGAAAAGTAATCATTTTATTCACTTTCAACAGACATGTAGGATTGCTATATGATCTTCTGTGATTTAACTCCTCGGTGCAGAAAACTCTTCTGAGCAAAAATTACGGGCCTTCCAGATGTAAACCACCTCCAGGATTTATTCCCACTGTAGAATGACCTGGTTTTACTGTAGAAAAATGGTTCATTTCAAGTTTTCATGAAGGTCCTTTTTCTACACTGGAAACAGGATATTGAACCCACCCAGAGATTCACACGCAGAGAAACTTGCGAACAAATTACCAGGACCCTAATACATTTGAGCAATTTCTCAGCTACATCTTTACCTTACTCTTACTTTTTAAAAATGTCCTTCTTTTGAGCTTTCTTCTGGATTGTTACTCTAGTACTGGGGGGTAGAATTAGTTTCTCCAAAAGGAAGCATGTTAGAATCTAACTCTGCTTCCTGAACAAGTGAGAGGGACTGTTGTAGAATGCCCTATCACTAGTTTAGAAAAAGGACATTCATGGAAAATCTAATGAATCATTCTAGGTCTTAGTATCTGCTCATACGTGGGTATGTGCATGTATATGGCCATGCACACTAGAGTCAGTTTTTGATTCCTTGTGACTGCCTGGGCTAGTCCCTGCAGTTTTCTTGCCAAAGTTTTTGAGAATTGAAAACTTTTCTCCTTCCTAGGGTTGAGAGAGCGGGACTGACCCAAGGTTATCCAACTGGCTTCATGTCTAAGTAGGAGTAGAACTAATGGTCTCCCAGTTTCTAGCCAGATGCCTAAGCCATTAGACCAAACTAGATCCCAAAGTACACTAATGGACTCTGGTGTATTTCATTCCACAGAGATCTGTTGTGCAGACAACTCCCACAACTCCCAAAGCAGGTACAGTGCAACAACTGGCAGTGCAAGGGCTCCAGCAGGTTCATGTTACTCAAGAGGTAAGTGTTTGTCTTCTGCTCTTGGGTTGGCCTGCATTTCCGTTTCTTGTATCCTGTAGCCATGGAAACTTTCTGCCCTCTGAGCTAGGTAACTAATGTCAGAAATGTTAAAGCCCTGTCTTTAATCCTCCTGCCAAAATACTCCCCTTATTTCATTCAAGTGATCCAGGATCAGTCTACCCCTGTCCTCCATCTTTCTCTTGTGGATGTGGTTTGTAGCCATCCAGAGATTTCTGCCACTGACCACTCGCCCAAATAGTGAAGTGGGGAAAGACCCTGAGCTATGACAGTTTCTTGGTCTGAAGATCCCTTTTGCTTTATAGAATATAGAATAGCCAGAGTACTGGGACCTTCTGTCCTCAGTCTCAACCTTTACATTCTTGTTTCTTTTTCCTTTAGCTCTGATTGCTTTAGTCTTTCTGTTTATTGTCTAGAATGCAGACAGTGGTCCTTCTAAGAGCAGTCAGCAGGAGCAGCAGCAGGAGCAACAAGGAGTACAGCAAAGCCTCTCCCTAGAATGCAACAGCAGCAGCAGCAGCAGTGCACCCCAGCTGACCAGCTGCTGTTTACCTGGCCCGGAGCACAGGCTCCACTACATGCACTCACTAGATTCTGCCTCGGAGCAGTGGGTGGAGCTGGTCCGCATGCTTCCTCAGCCACTCCTCTTGCCACAACAGAAGGTGGTGATAGAGCAGCTACCATTCCTCTCCTCTCATCACTCCAGCCCTGATCAGAGAGTCAAGATTCAGAGAGTCCCTCAGGTGCTAGTGTTTGGAACAGCAGCTACAGCACTTAAAGTAGGTCCAGCAAAGGGCAATAACCGAGATCCAAGAATAGCAAGCCCTGTGCACACCACTTCTTAAGCAACAGAAAACAGAGCAAACTAGTATTCCCTTCTCTGTGCCTCCAAAGGAATCTCGTCTTAATCATTGGTGGTGGTCAAATGGCAATTTCCCCTTCTCCCATACCCTGCCAGAGGAGTTGAAATTCTTGGACCTCTTTAGATTTAGAGTTGATTTTGCTTTATATAAATAAGGGGTAAATATAGGAATCTTAAGGGGTGTGTGAGAAAGAATTGTTAGAAACGTGATGGCCTAGGGAAAGGGGAGAAAGCCCTAGGGGTTTTCCTAATTTATTCATTTCCGGCTTTCACATCTTTATGTGAAACTACCTTTAAGCCACCATAAGCCACTGACACAGTGGTCAGAATGCAGTATTTCAGGTTGAATCTGCCCACTGCCAGCAGTTCGATTCTCACCAGCTCAAGGTTGACTCAGCCTTCAATCCTTCCAAGGTCGGTAAAATGAGGACCCAGATCGTTGGGGGCAAAAGGCTGACTCTAAACCACTTAAAGAGTGCTATGAAGCAGTATATGTTTAAGTGCTATTGCTATTTATGGGTAATATATAGCCTGTCTTTAAACAAATTTCGTTTTGGTGGACATGGAACTTAAAATATAGGTTTTAATAGTTAGTCAGGATTTCAGCCTGGGTTTGTGAACAAGGTTCAGTCTAAGAAAGAGGAATACTGAAATACTAATCATAAAAAATACTTTCTTATAATTAAAAAATCACTGGACATCTTTGTAAAGGGTCATTTTGCACATGATGGAGGGGTAAACCTAGTATAAACAACTGCAGTCAACTATAGTTCTGAATAATTGTATGGTGTATTGTTATTGTAGTTGCAATACTTCTAAGAGTACTTGCATTTTTTACTATAGCTCTGTGCTTTGACGTGTGGGAAAATTTACTTTGCCTTGCATTCCTTTCTTAATGATTGTAATGCTGAACTTATTTTGTCTAATCAGAGAACCTGCAGTGTCTTTCATTTACACAAAGAATTCTTATTCCATAGAAATTCTGGGGTGAGGATTAGCCTTTGATCAGAGAATCCATGATAACTGAATGTCAGATACAGGATAAAAGCAATGAACATATGTGGAAGAAAAAAGAATTCTGGGAGCCCAGTCGTGCTTTAGGGAAGTCTGTTGCGAGGGGAAAGAGGGAGAGGGACAGTAAACACGGCCTTACTTCTTAATCTCAGTTTGCTTTTGCTTTTCTTTCCGCTGCTTATGTGCTCAGGTCCAGCAGCTTCAGCAGGTTCCTGTGCAGCATGTCTATCCTAATCAGGTTCAGTATGTGGAAGGAGGAGATGCCAGCTACACAGCAAGTACCATGTGAGTATAAAGAAGTCAGGCTTCTCCTGCCTATGCTATCCTGAAGCCTGAGCCTAATAATTCAATTGGTCAGATTCAGGGTGCCAAAACCACTGTTCCAAAAAATGGCACGCTATAGTTTTTCATACAATAGCAAAATGTTTCCACGTTTGTCTAAACCAACAGATTCCATATTATTTCTAAACCATAGAGATAATCACTATTCCAACAAAAGCTGGAACTGAAACTATTTCAAGAAAGAATCTTATGCTACCTTAAACATCAACTGATTTATTGTGCCCCAGTTGTATCCGATAGGCTGGGGTAGGATGGGATAGGAGTGCCCTTTACATGTCAGAGAAAACTTGGCAGGAACAGGATGCCTGATATGTGATTATTTTTACAGAAACTTTTAAAATAATAAATCTATTGCCAGTGGATCCTGCTTCTTGAACTTTCCTCCTCTGTGTCTGTCATACAATTCTGGATCTATGTAGTTGATGTTTTCTCCTCTAGATTGCTGTTTTTCCCCTAATGTGTGTATGTGCTTATTTGACTGTGTTTCTTCCATTTCAGACGCTCCAACACGTACCCTTACACAGAAACCCCTCTCTATACTCAAAACACTGGAGCGAATTACTATGAATCCCAAAACACCCCAACGCAGGTCTCCAGTCCAGCAACCTCACAAACAGTGGCCAGCAGTGGCTCTGTACCTATGTATGTTTCTGGAGGACAAATCATAGCCAATCCAAATGGAAGCAGCAGTACAGCAGCAGCAGCAGCAGCAACAGCAGGGGGAGGAGGAGGAGCACCAGCAGCAACAGGAAATGGTGCTGGTGGTGGCAGCACTGCTGGAGGAGGTGGTGGTGGTGGTGGTGGAGGAGGAGGAGGAGGAGGAGCTGGTGGCAGCAGCAGCACAGGGACCTATGTGATTCAAGGAGGTTACATGCTGGGAAGTTCAAGCCAGTCCTATTCTCATACCACCCGTGCCTCACCTGCAACAGTAAGTTTTCAACTGAAATATTTGCTTGTTGATTCAAAGGAACTGGAAGCTTCTTTTCTTGCTGTCAGTGCCACTAGTCTTATTAATGAAGTGATTATCTATGCCTATATTTTGGAAAAGCAATGTTTTGTGGACAGACTGCTCTAAAAGACAGCTTAGTGTACTTGTTTTACTAGTCTCTCTGAAAAAGATGCAACTGTAAGAGTGTTGGACTATTGTTAGGTTACACCCTCAACTCCCAAAAAGAATAAGCTATCCAGAGTCATTCAGGTGAGATGAGTGGCCATACAAATTGAATAAATAAATGAATGGACACTGTTATGGATAGCACATTATGCTAACTGAGTATATATTTTGAATATACTCCAAAAGTTTACCTACAATCGCTCACTAACTTGAGATTTTAGTAGCTTAATTTTTTTTAAAAAAATTGTTTCCTCAAAATCAAAGATAATTTTTAACTCCTCAAAGTTAATTTCCTCACAAAACCCCAATAAATGGTCTAAAACCACAGTTTTTCTACCTGATTTAAACCCTCTGGCAATTTCTCATAAGATTTCTTATGGTGAAGGGGATTCCGGTTTTCTATGTTATTCTCAATGAATTTCTTTGAATTTTATTTTTGGAGGTAATGGAAGGTACTGCTTCTGTTGGTAGGTTTTTCTGCTGCTTTTTTCTGCTTTTTTTCAGTTCTGTGGTTATCTTGGGAGTTCATTAATGGTGTCTCCCTTTGGGAGACTTTACTTTACAACAAGGGTATCAAACTCAATTTCACTGAGTGCCACATCAGGATTGTGGTAAATACAGGGGGCGGGGGGAAGCGTGGCGTGGCCAGCTCTACTGCTGCTGAATTTGTTCTCCTTGGCCAGGTTGCTCATGTTGTGTGCGGGAGGGTAAAGTGTGTGAATCAGAGGGAGGCCCACAAGGAGACCTGGCTTTGAAACCAAAACATCCTCAGTGATAGGATGGGAGACCACCTGCAGTGCTTCCTTGTTCAGTTGAAGGCTTCCTTCAGCCTTCAAACAGTAAGGCTGGACCACGAAACTGAGCAGCACACCAGGGCAATGGACAGCGCCCAGCCAATTCCGATTCCATGGGTGGCCTTACTGTTTGAAGGCTGAACGAAGCCTTCAACTGAGCAAGGAAGCACTGTGGGACCAGGCCCTTCACACCCACGTCCAGCCCGCCAGAGTTCGCTGCGCCAGGGCAGGAATGAGAACCTGTCCCGTGGAGCCTGCGCTGCTTGAGTGGGGAGGACGAGGAGAAAAACGGCTGCTCAGTTGACTCTTCCACCCACCCGCTGCTGCCAGCAGTTTGAATGCCCTGACTGAAGCAGGGATCGCACGCTTTCTCTCTCATACACACACACACACACACACACACACACACACACACACACAGCGCATTTGGAGAGGCTCCCCCGTCTCTGTCTCGCTGTGACTGCAGTTGCGGCGCTTCAGTGCCTGGCTGGGAGGGCGCTCAGGTAAGCTGGTGCGGGGCATGGCAGTGCAGCTCCACACACACCTGCCTTGCTTTGTACTCCACCACCCCCTACCTCGCTGCTCAGATGGCTCCTGTCGCCCACGCCGCTGCCAGCAGCTTGGGTGCCCTGACTGAAGCAGGGATCGCATGCTCTCTCTCTCATACATACACACACACAGTTTGGAGAGGCCCCCTCCTCTCTGTCTCTGTCTCGCTGAGGCGGCAGTTGCGGCGCTTCAGTGCCTGGATAGCAGGGCGCTCAGGTATGCCAGTGCGGGACATGGGGGGGCACCTCTGCACTACCTCACCTTGCTTTGTACTCCACTCCTCCGCCTCACTTTGTGGCTTTCGCACCAGTGCATTGCTCAGCCTCCTGCTAGGTTATGGTGGCTAGCAAGGAGAAGAAGTGGCGAAGAACGAAACGAGGCAGGGGGTAGAGGAAGAAGCAAGGCAGGGGGTACAAAGCTGCCCCACCCGCCCACTCCGCCCCAGCTTACATGAGGTCCCTTCAGCCAGGCCAAACTCTCACACACAAACCCTGCCACCCAGGGCAGCCACATCCCTTCACTAACCTTGCCAGCTCCTTTTGCCACTGCCACGTGCAGAGCAACTAAAGTAATCTGTGGGACTACGATAAAAAAAATAGTTCAGACCTTCCAACTTCTCACGAAAAAAAAAAATCTTGCAAGGTTGGAAGGTTTGAACTGTTTTTTTACCGTAGTCCCACAGACTAGTTGCTCTGCATGTAGCGATGGTGTTCTGACCAAGGCTTCCTGCGACAGTAACAATCACACACTTAGTCCCAAAAACCTTCTTTTTATTTCTGTTAATTATTCTATTATTACGGCTGTTAATTATGTTCATTCACAACCCGTAATGAGTCCCAAGCAGTTTGTAAATAGTCCGACAGAAGTCTGCCACAGTCTTTCAGGATAAGATTGATAAGCACCCACCTTTAACTCCCTTGAAATGCTGCCAAAGACCTAATTGCCAATTAGCTGTGCAAGGCCAAATGGAGCACAAAGTCAAAACGGAGCTTCAGAGTTTAAACCAACCAGAACGAACAAAGTTGCTTCCTGCAAAAGCTCATGTCCCTTTGCTCCACCTTTATGCCTTATGGGAAGGGCCAATCATCTCCAAGCCTTACTCCTGAGTTGCCCCTTTTGTCTTAACTGTTCTTGCCTTCTGGCAGTTCTGCGCTCCCCCTGTTCCTCTGCCTTGCTGATGTCAGACTCTGGAGGCTCCGGAGTCAGCACATAACTCCCAGATGGCCCTGGCTCCATCTCTGCCTCCAATGCAGAGCCCCCGTCCAAGCCTTCCCCAGACTCCAGGATTGGCCCATGTTCCTCCCCAGCCTCCTAACTGTCTGACCCTGCTGCCAGCTCCGCAGGCTGCCGGCGGACCACAGCAGATGGAGAACTGGGCCCGTGCCTGTGTACGTCTGCTGGGATGGCGGAGGCCAGGCCAAAGTGACATGGGATGGACCCTTACAGTTTCCAGGATGGCCACGCAGGCTGGATTCAGCCTCATTGTGGGCCGGATCCGGCCTGGGGGCCTTGAGTTTGACACCCCTGCTATACAACAACCAAAGTTACAACAGCCAAAGATTCTGAATCTGTTTTTAATCTCCCAATGTATTCTTGGGGGAAGCAAGATAACACAATAAGAATATGGGTAACATTTTTGTGTTTGCTGATTATAGCTCAGATTTCATGCATTTTTCTTTTAGACTACAAGGGGAACATGATGAATCAATTGTTAAAATTAGTTTTTTGCCTAATTTTCATTATATAAGAATTTAAAAGTATCTTGCATAAGAATTGAAAAGTATCCCAAAGGTACTTTTTTCTTTTGTTTTCTTTTTTCTTTCCAAAAGGTAACTGGACTTTCTTGGTTTTTTCTTTTGAAAACATTTCACTTCTCTTCCAAGAAGCTTCTTCAATTCTAGCTAACTGCTGGGGAAAGGATTCATATAGCTGTCTAGTGCTAATGACTGGATGGCTTCAAAGAATATAAATATAACACCTTCCATTCTCCACCAGTTAGAACTGAAGAAGCTTCTTGGATGAAAAGCAAAATGCTTTCAAAGGGAAAAAACTTAAGAAAGTCCAGTTGCCTTTTGAGAAAAAAAAGCACCTTTGGGACAACAATGACCTGGATGATTGAGAATCTCCATAAAATTGAAAATATATAAAATGCTTACTCTCTTCTCTGTCTGCCTCTCTTTAGAACCATTATAATTCATAAATCTCTTCATGTTGATTTCCCAAATGACATTGATTAAATACTTCAGTGAGCATAGAAAGAAAATATCCAAATCTATCAACATGCATAGAAAGACAAATATACTAAAACATACTCAAAAACAGCAAGGAACAGTAGTACAGACAGGCAAAATGCAAGTTATTTTGATGGAAATAAAAAGTTTGTTTTGGAAGTGAGTGGATAGCAGATCAAAATAAAAGTAATAAAAATTTCAGCTGAAACTGAAAGAATATTGAGAAAAGTTATTTGGGATTAGTCAGAATTGGCAAGGGTGGTGGAGTTCAGGGTGTAGGAATGCAGGGCAGCTGAAAGGGCAGAAATGGGGGGGGGCAGTGGTGAGAGTTGAAGCAGGAAACGTTAAAGGCTTGGGAGGCAACTTGAAGGACCTGTGAATTGCACTCCTGTTGCTTTGTAGGTTCAGTGGCTGTTGGATAACTATGAGACTGCTGAGGGTGTGAGCCTTCCTCGCAGTACCTTGTACTGCCATTACCTCCTGCATTGTCAGGAGCAAAAACTGGAGCCAGTTAATGCAGCATCTTTTGGAAAGCTGATCCGCTCAGTATTTATGGGACTCCGAACTCGCCGGCTTGGAACCAGGTAAAAAGATGGAAAGTTGTGTAACCAGCATGACTTCCCCATAGAATGTGTTAAATTTGTGCTTCTGTTTTTACACTGGCAACTATTAAGAGGACACATATTGAAGCAAGTATTTGTTTTGGGAGGAACTGGATTAGCTATAAAACATAGATTTTATGTAATTATGGGGAATAATACTATCTAGCTTCCCAAAACATGATTAATCAGATAAACCTAGCAGCTGCATTCACACAGTACATACAACCTACTTGGTTTAATTTTGATTTTTTTATTACTGTATGTCTTAGTTTTGCATGTGACTCACTGTTATTTGATCAGTTTACAGTATAGTATTTGATGCTAGGTCAGAAAAAGTTTAATTCAATAACTAGTTAAATGTTCTGTGAACAGAATTGGTATTTCCTCAAGCCTCCAAGGCTGAAGAGATGCAGGTTCAAATCTCATTCCAGTCATGAACTCACTAGGCAGTATGGCATGAATAATAATGGCACATTTTTTGAAATACTTAAAATACTTCATAAACTTTTATTGAATCGGTGGTCCCCAATTTTTAGCAGTCTTGGAATTTTGTGAAAAAGTTAAAGGTACTGTCAAATAATGGTTACCTTATATATTTCCATAATGATCACAACATACCACTTTCACAGAAGGGCAAGCTGGTAAGGCCAGAAAAAACTTACTTGTCCAAGATCTTGAATCCAAGATAGATGATTAATTTGAACCCTAACCTTAACTCTTGCCAGCTCCTTAGAATGCTAGTTTTTAGTCTGTATTCTTTTCTTGGGGATCATCCTAGTCTTTCACTCCAGATTTTCTCTCTTCCTAGTCGAAAAACATAAACATATAAATGAGAGAGGGTTTTTTTCTTCCTATCTAAGTAAGCTACCTTGCAAGCTTCCCCTATTCATAATATTGTTCTAACCTGCTGCTTCCCAAACTGGCTAGAATGTGGTCATGTTGTCTTTTCCATTCTACCAAATTTATTTGGCAGGAGGGACATTTCCCCAAAGTGAATGGTTTGTTATGGTCTATTCAATTTATATACAGGCTTCTATTTTCATTTTTCTTTCAGGGGGAATTCTAAATACCACTATTATGGGTTGCGCATCAAAGCCAATTCACCATTGCTGCGGCTCATGGAGGACCAGCAACATCTGGCCATGCGGCAACAGCCTTTTTCTCAGAAGCAACGGTAGGAGATTGTGCAGGAAAAGTGCAGAGTTCAGAGGATATATTCATTGGTTGTGAAGATACTTGTTAAAACTTGCCCACAGCCCTAGAAATTTAATATGGGCCAGGTGGATTGGTGGTATAAGGTGGTTTTCCAGATTTCTGTTAGAACCTTTAAGTTTTCCTGCTATCTGGTTTTGTAGTAACCTCCATGATTTGTCTTTGGAAGTTCCTGATTAGTACTTTTCCCTACCTTTTTGTTTAAATTTTGTGCAATCTCAGAAGAACTTCCTTTCTACCTACATCCAGTTTTAAATATAGTTTTGGTAGGGCACCACTACATACTTGTCCTGATGTCATGCGTGCTCCATCCCTTTCCTCACTATTACTGTGCTCCGAAATGTCTTGACTCTAAGTTAGTTTATCTTTTAGGCTCAAACCCGTTCAGAAAATGGAGGGCATGACCAACGGAGTAGCTGTGGGGCAGCAACAGGCCTCAGGGCTATCTGATATCAGTGCCCAAGTGCAACAGTACCAGCAGTTCTTAGGTAAGAATGAGACTTAAGACACTGAGATCTCTGAGTAGGAGGCAGAAGACAATATGTACCATCCTTTATATCGCTGTCTTTGCAGTATTTCTGCAGGGCTCCAGTTTTCCACCTATTTCAAGAAAATAAAACCATAGTGCAAATGAAACCCAAATTTTCACTTGTAGTTTCACTTGCAAATGATAGAAAAGTGTGGCTGTTCATTGGGGTTTAGTTGACTTTGTTGGACTGGCTTTTCCTTCCTCTTTGCAGATGCTTCTCGCAGCTTGCCTGACTTTACAGAGTTGGACTTACAAGGGAAGAATCTCCCTGAGGGTGTTGGGGCTGAAGATGTGAAGGCTTTTCAGCTGCTGTATCGAGAACATTGTGAGGTATGTCATTGGGAAGCAAAATGAGGCATTAGAGCATGAGTAGGTAACCTGAAATCCTTTAGATATTCTAATGATCTTTTTTCGAAATCAATGTTGAAAATGATTTGACTTAAATATGTTGAATGAACTTGGTTTAAAAGGGTTACTGCTGCCAGAAAAAAAATTCCACAAGATGAGCAAGCCTAGTCTTTTGGTAGGGAAAGTTCTTAGCCAGTGACAAGTTGGAAAAGTAATGCGTTTGGGAAATAATAAGTCAGTGAGCAGGGAGGAGTGTTGCTTGGACTCAGTCAGGTAAGGTGTGGGGCTCAGGGGTTTAAGTTTAAGTTTAGCTTTTCCACTGCAAGAAGTAAAATATGCAGTGCATTATAAAACTACTACTTCTCTGCAGGCTATTGTCGATGTGATGGTAAACCTGCAGTTCACACTGGTAGAGACACTCTGGAAGACTTTTTGGAGATATAATTTGAACCAGCCCAGTGAAACCTCCCCTATAGTTATGTGAGTATTACTGCAAAGTTGTCATTTCTTCTCCATGTATGCGATGTGGCCCAATCAATTTACAGCCCTCCTTTTCCACAAATGTTAACTGCAACCTTTAACCAACAAAAGGTACCTAAAGATATTAGTGGATTCCATTATGAAAATATTGTTGTCAGGGCAAATAAAACATTAACTTTGAAAGGAATGTTGACTAGGAAACAAATTTTCCTACTCATTGATTATTCCTGTGAAGAACTACGGGGAGACATGCTGGCTTCTGAGAAAATGAGCTATAATTTTGTGATGATTTTTTTAAAAATTTGGCATATGTATGTTTGATGTTTCAGCCATGATGAAGCAGAGAAGCGTCTCCCAAAGAACTGCTTGGTGATACTGTCTAAGTATGAGCCTGTTCTCAAATGGACTAAAGACTGTGACAACTTGCTATACCAGGGGCTGGTAGAGGTCCTCATCCCAGAAGTGCTCCGGCCCATTCCGAGTAAGCTTATTGTGCACAGCTCATGTTTTCAGCCAATAATGGGCTATGATAAACCTAGGGCAACCAGTGGTGGGTGGAGAGACTTCAGATCTTGGAAAGGCTCTTCCTGAAACAACTGCTTTCTCTCATCGTGGGCTTAACCCCATGTTCTGTGATTGGTGGGGTAACAGTCTTGTTTAGTAGAAAGGGAAGCAGTTAGGTCAACTGTTGATCCATAACAACGACTTTGAAAGTGCCTATTTTAGAGTGAAATTATTGTTGTGGTTCCAATTCTGCTCCAGGTGCCTTGACACAAGCAATCCGAAACTTTGCAAAAAGTTTGGAAAGCTGGTTGACGAATGCTATGATGAATATTCCAGAAGAGATGGTCCGAGTGAAGGTGAGCCAAAGAGCACAAAGTTGTGGGGCAGGAAGTGTGGAGCAATTTGAGATGTTTTCTTCTCCTTCTCCTCCTTGTTATCCTCTTCCTTATAGGAGATTCTAATGTTTTTTGGGAAACTTGAGGTCTGTACTAGGAGAGATTGATAGACAACTCCACTAACAGTTGCTGTGCATACTTGAATCTAGAATGCCACATTCTTCTTCCCACTTTCTTTTGGAATTTGTTTATTTATTTGATTGATTGATATAGTCAACCATCGCACATAAATGACAGGGTGACTTACAATAAAATAGATAGTAATAATAAACTAAAAACAAAAATAACTCTTAGCAAAACCAAAAGGCAAGCTTTATTACACTCCCAGGGCCCAGGCACAGAATCAAATGTTAAGGCCAGCAGAATTGGGGCTAACCTGATCTCAGGTGGGATGATGTTCCAGAGGGGGTGCCATGGAAGAAAGTTCCTCCTCCTGAGTCCCACCACCAATACTCCTTATTTTTTTATTTTTATTTTAATTTGATTTATATGCCGCCCTTCTCCGGAGACTCAGGGCGGCTTACAATGCGTTAAGCAATAGTTAGTTGAAGGCATCTGAAGCAAGCCTCTCCTACTGGTGAGATGGGTAGAAACAATTGGGCTAACATAGTCCCAAGCTATGATGGCTTTAAAGATAACTACCAGTACCTTGAATGTCACCAGAAACACACTGGAAGCCAACACAATTCACAGAGTGATGGTACTACATGGACCCAAACCCCAAAGACATTAATTACCTGCACTATCACATTCTGCACCAACTGAAGCTTTCAAACACTCTTCAAGGGCAGCCCCATGAAGAGCATGTTGCAATGATCCAGTGTGGAGATCATAAAAGCATGAGTAATTATGAGTAAATCTCCCCCACAAATCCAGGAATGAGTGTAACTGCTACACAATCCAAAGCTATGAAAGGCCCTCCTAGCCATGGCTACTACTGTGGTTACTTTTCAGTTGTTCTCTGAACTCCTTAGTTCTTCTCACAAGCAGAATGGTGAGAAAAAAATTATGTCATTTGTGTTTTCTTTCTCAGGTGGCTGCAGCAAGTGCCTTTGCCCAGACCCTGCGACGTTACACTTCTCTAAACCATCTTGCCCAGGCTGCCCGGGCTGTTTTACAGAATACAGCTCAAATTAATCAGATGCTAAGTGATCTCAACCGGGTTGATTTTGCTAATGTCCAGGTAACCATCTATATCGTTATGCTGTAGTTTGGCCATGCTGGTTTTTTTCTTCCTTTTCCATTTGCAGCTAGAAACTAAAAACATTTCATTTTCTTGTTGACTCAGATGGGCTGGGTGCTATTTGTGGCAGTGAACTAAGTAGCCAATATAGGAGTTGCTTCAAATACAGACATAAGAAGGTTTAGTTTACTATGCCCATCTGGGTTAGCATTCTTTTTAAAAAAAATGAATAATGTATTTGCCTCATCTATCTCATTATCAAAGTTGTTTTCTCAGTCATTTCGTTAGAGTGTTTATACCCCACCCTTCAGCCCTGAGTTACTTTTAGAAAAATAAAAACCAGACCATCCATGCTGCCAGCTTTACAATCTGAATAATACATTACAGAAGGAAAGGGAAAAACAGATAATTCAGGCACCTATTCTTAATGTTTAATTTTCCATCCTGTAATGGGCCAGTTGTAATAGGAAGGGGCTACTCAAAAAGGCCGAAATGACTTCCAGAGCCAGAGGGACCAGTTGTTCTTCCTCTCAGGGCAGTGTTCAGCCTGATAGGCCTCTGTGAGGAGAGATTCATCTTTTAAGCGGAGAAAACATATTTCATAATAGCTCATGATATATTATTGGTTTTTTAATACCAAATTACTTTGGCTGCTCTGTTTCCACAATGTTTTAATTTTTTAAAGCCGCTTCAGATTGGTCATTGGTTTATCCGCAGAGAGAGAGAGAGTGTGTATGTGCAGCAATTGCATTGAAGAATTTTCTTTTTCTCTTTGCTCCTCCAAAGGAGCAGGCCTCATGGGTGTGCCGGTGTGAGGACCGTGTGGTACAGCGGCTCGAACAAGACTTCAAAATGACTCTGCAGCAGCAGAACTCTCTGGAGCAGTGGGCAGTGTGGCTGGATGGTGTAGTCAGCCAAGTCCTAAAACCCTACCATGGCAGCCCCAGCTTTCCCAAAGCTGCCAAACATTTTCTCCTCAAGTGGTCCTTCTATAGGTAAGTGGAAGGTGAGACGCAGAAGTTAGACATGCTCTTTGGTGCCCAAGCTGTAAGTGACTTAATTAACAAGCCATGGTGTTCTACTTCAATGATATGTGCAGCACTGGATTACTTCTCTTTCCAGCTCCATGGTGATTCGGGACTTGACACTGCGAAGTGCAGCCAGTTTTGGCTCCTTTCATCTCATCCGCCTCCTCTATGATGAATATATGTACTACCTGATAGAACATCGTGTAGCTCAGGCCAAGGGTGTGACTCCTATAGCTGTCATGGGAGAGGTAGGTCTTGTGGCTGTTGAGCGTAAGAATGAATTGCTGGCAGAAAGAGTGTTCTGCAAATTCTGATTATCATCCACTTGGCAGGGGTATCCTAATGAAAGAAATACTTTTCTCTATATTTGATTATGTGAAGTTTTTGTATGCAGTATGTATTCGGATGTATAGCTGAATATAGACCAAAACTCCATATAATCAGGAACATTAGTTCTTCTGTTTTGATAGCGTTTTTTGTAGTAGTTTTGTACTTCAAGTGGTTTGATTAATAGGAGATGCCAAGTTATCTCAGGCTGGGTCTCCACTGTCCTTTTTCCTAAACCCAAAATAGAGTTACAGATCGAAAACCACATATAATTACTCATGCTTTATAGCTAGTGGAATCTCCTGTGCAGGAAATTCAGGAACAGCAAGTTATCAAGGTAAAATCATATAACTATATTCTGGATAAAAAATAAGCATTATGTATGTCTATGCAGCTCTGTGTGTTCCTACATCTGTCCCTTACACAAATTTTTCTCACTGTAGAGAGCATAATTGCTTATCCATGTTTTTTTGTTTCCTTTTAAGTTTGCAAATCTGGCAAGTTCCTTGAACCCTTTGGACCCTGATAAAGGTACTGTCCAGCACTTTAAGGAGTTAATTGTTTAAAGGGGTTACTTGTTCGTTTGATGTCAGATTGTTTGGAATTATTACTCCCTCCTTTACAAATGGGAATCAATATTACTTATTCCATTTGTATGAAAAAAGGGTCCCGGAGGGGAGGGGGGGCATATTTAAATATGTTTGCAGCTATGCCTGAAACAGATTCTGCTCCAGTACAAGTTGGTTGTCTAGGGTTAGGTTCTTGATACGAGGGCTAAAAAAGGAAGACAGTTTACGCCGAGAGGTATCCATGGAGTTTCATGTAATGATTAACTAGAACCCATGTCAGCTATCTAAGCTTGTGAATGCTGCTTGGGTAGCATGCAAAACATGCTAGACTCCAATGCTGCATACTTTTGGGTGGTCTCCATTTACCTCATACCTTGTTTCTTGGAAGGCTTTACAATGCTGAATGAGTCCTCCTGTTGTCCATGTACAGGTCTAGCTCATAGGATGAAATTAAGAGTTATCTGCACATCTGGGAGATGTCATGATTTTAAACTCAACAGATAGTGAAATTAAAGAGAGAGACCATTGATCCAGATGTATTCTTAATGCTACTGTTCAGGCTTACATTCGGTCCAAATAGTGTCTGTTGATTCAGAGGTGATTGATTCCAGGATTGTGCTATCTTTGACTCTTGATAGGGTTGCATTCTCCTGGAAAAACCTAGCTTTTCAATCTGAGGGACCTCCTGGACATGGCTTCTGCTTGGGGTACATTTCTCAGAGGCAGTGGCAACACTGGGGCAGAAGTCGAGGTCTGGCAGCAGGGCAGCTGATTGAGACTGTTGAAGGCCCAGGCCCTGCAACACTCTCTGTAGTATCTTGTCCATTGAGATAAAGATGATCTCATGTTTTTTTTTGGAAGCAGGTGAAAGCATGGCTCTTCTAGAAAGCCCTTGGGATGAATTCTAAATCTCTAGATTGGAAATTAGATTAAGGATATAATAATTTAATTGATTTAGACACTGATTTTGTACTGTTTTATATTTAAATTCTGTAAGCTGCCTACAGTCTGCTAGGCTTGGAGGGTGGGGCTGTTAAATAAATCACATAAGTATCTTGCCAAATGTAGGCTATCCCATATACTAGTGAGATGTTAACAATCTTCAGCAAGGGCATCAACGTTTTGAGAAAAAGTAAGCAATTTTTATTTCTCTGTGTGCGTGTGTATAAAAATAAAAAATTAGGGGATTTGCAATCCCTCTTCTGGAGTGAAAAATTTGTTGGTTCTCCTGAGTGCTAATCCCCGTTACTCAGTCTGGTGAATAAAAGCAAAATGATTGTGTACAATTTTTTAAAAAACAGCAAATATAAAAGGACAATGCAAATTCCCACCCTCCGGGGCTTAAAAATATGGTTTCCTATAGTTTTAGAAATAATTCCCAAATTTCTACTTCAGTTAATCTTTCTCCTGCTCATTTGCCTTGAATACAAACATGACTCTCTGACAATTGTCTGCTTACTTAGATCATAAGTTTACACAGAGTCATAGAGTCATAAAGACATGGCAGCTACCAAGTGCTTGAATTTTGATCAAATCACCCTGGGGCTGCTGCAGCAGCTGCAAGTCTAAAAACTGCTCATAAGTCACTTTTTCGGTTCCTTTGTAACTTCAATTGGTCACTAAATGAATAGTAGTAAGTCAAGGACTACCTATAATGTAAAACTGCCTCTGAACTTCTGGAAGTTGAATTTATATTGCCATCCTTCCACAAATTATCCATGTTTCTGTTTTTCTGGAGAACAGGGTAAAGGCCTAGCCGGGTGTGGCATGGGAACATGAGGAGCATCATACAACAACAAAACAAGAGCGCCTCTGAGGCTTATTTCTTCAAGCCGTAATATCCAAGTGATGTTACCCTTCAGTCTTTTTAAGGGATGGTAGTGAAGCAGGAACAATAGAATAAACAATAAATTCCATTTCTTAGTTCCGGATCCATGTAACACATTCAGGCTATCTGCTCCAAAGCTGTTGGGGGGATGACTCCTCCCATGCATACCTACCTACTTCTTCTAAGACTGTAAAGGGTAGGTAAGGCCACCTCTCTTGGAGGCCTTTATCTGTTTTGGGTGGAACTAGGAAAAATAAGAAAACTGTGGTGGGGGGGAATCCTTTCTCATGAGACCTCCAAGGAGAAGCTCTACCATTCTTGGCTCTGTTTCTTATGGATATCCAAGAAGACTATAAATGACACATTTTCAGTTTTGTTTTATTAACAATCTACGTGAATTCAGTTTTGGAGGGAAGGGAGTTGTTATTGAGACGAGGTGGGTTCTTAATGTTATTTTATGGCACTTACTGTTTTAATTTTTTTGTGAATGAGTTTTCTTTCTGCCAGAGCTTGGAATTTTACTATTATTTATGGTATTGCTAATGTGGACTTTGCTTTTGCTAGCAAGACACAGTAAAAATAATTTAAATTAGTATTAAAAGCACTAGTAAAAGTCAATTGATTTTACTTAAAAATAACATTCTAAATTTATTACTGATTTTAGACATACAAAGAATGAATATATGGCCAGCATTCAGCAAACTGTATGTGACTGTTATAGTCAAAGATTCAGATTTAGTCTAGAATATTCAGAATAATAAATAGCAGCTTGTAATAAAAAAGCAGTGGCATTACAAGTTTTAATTGTGATATCAAGAATACATCACCACTTGGTTAATTTATAAATATTTCAAAATATGGAATTATTTCAAGTGAATTAATACATCTGTTAAAGTAGCATAATTATTAAAAATCAGAAAGTCAGGATAGGCAGAAGAACCTTAAGCCAAAGAAACAAATACTTTAATGAAAATTAGAAAATAAATGTTAAAATTAACATCCATTTATATTTCACTGTTTATATTTTTATGAATTATTTGTATGAAATCAAGACACATTACTATAATTTTTTTCTAACAAGATATTGTATCAGTGAAAATGCATTTTTGTGATTTATTGTGGTTTGATTAATTTGCAAAACTAATAATTTTGCATTAAAGTTTTGTAAACATTAAAAGCTGTATTATTATTGTACTATAATGCAAGAGAGGGGAGTGGAAACAAAAATCCAAAATAAAACGTAGAGTCCAGTACAATATGAGAGAGTTTACTCTCTTATCCCATTTTGTGACTAAGAGATGGTTGACTAGTCAGCAAGTCAAAATGTCTGGCCCTTAATTTAGACAAAAGTCTTAGTACTTTTTGTCTTCTGATTCCAAAGTGTAGTGAGCATGGCAGGAGTAATTTTATCCCTTGTATTACATATTCAGAGGTTTCCCTCTATAAGAATGAGCCACTGTTGTATCTCTCAGGTCTAGCAATTTTGACAGTTTAGAGCCAACCTATATCTCTATGGCTGAAGTGACTGAAGGAATACTTAGTTTTGAGGCAATTGCTTGGTGATGGACAACCTCTAAGAAAATAAAGCTTCAATGCCTCAGTACTCAGCGTCTAACTTGCCTTTGTGCCTCCTATTTATTTATTTATTTAATTTCTATACCGCCCTCCTCCTGAAGGACTCGGGGCAGTGTACAGCCGATTAAAACATAATATATATACGACAATTTAAAAACCGATTAAAAGTAATAATTTTGGCTCAGAATTAAAACCTAATTATGATGTAACTGCTTCTTTTGAATTAGATGAAGAAGAGGAAGAAGAGGAGGAGAGCGATGAAGAGATGCCTCAAGAATTGTCTCTAAGCTCCAATGAATCCAGCAGCCTAACAGCCGAGCCTATGGAGCCACCCTCGAAACTGGCACGGACAGATTCACGGGGCATCTTTGTGCAAGCACTGCCTTCCAGTTAAAGAGGAATAAAGGAGGGACTGACTACTAAGTGGCCAGCAGGAAGTCAGGGTGCATCTTGCACTGCGTTGTGCTGCCCTGCGATAAAGATGTGCTGTTCCCTGTCTCCGAGTGGTATGCAATGCGCTTTCATTTCACCCCCATCCCTGGCCTACCTGTACCCAATACAAACCAAGTAAGATCCCAGCAACACTCCCCCTAAAAGCCTGCCTAATTCCTGGTAGCATTGGGGGTGCTTGGTTAGTGGGCTGATCATGGTTTCACTGATTGGGTCAGTTTCTTTTTTTGACTACCTCCTTGATTACCATAGGTAGTCTGAAACTGGCTTAAGTCATGACCCCTTCATCCTTGGCTGATTTTTGAAGGGAATTTATGTGCTTGACCAAGCATGGTCCCATCTTATGCTGCTGGGAATGCATAAAACCCATGCTTTGAGATTATAAAATTGGCCCACGTTTAGCAAGGGCCTAGCCTTTTCTGCCTCTTGGCAGAAGTATGATATGCAGTCTCTGGCACACCTGAGTTAGTTGAGCCATTGAAACTGATTCTTGGTGAGTCATTCCGTCCACTAGTTGGATCAGGTTGAATGTCATTATATTGTGGGAAACTCCTTGTGTCTGCCTGTTCCTTGATGCTGAGCATCTGTCTTAATACTACTCAAGGCTGCTGGACACAAGAGTTTGGATTTCCAGAAGCTTGGACAGTGATGGTCAATGCTTGGGTATAGGGTAGGAATTTGCAAGAATTATTCCAGCTTGAGTGAAAAGTTTCTGTGTAATAATCAGCATTGAATTCTTGAAGCTTTCTGTGGCAGTGGCTGAATTTATAAGTGGATTTTCTCAGTGCAGTATATGCAACTGGGCTTTCAGCTATTCAATGGTGCGATGTTATTTGGAATAGGGCAGCATACACTCTGTGCAGCTGTAATTGTATCCAAGTTTGGTTTGCCATAGATGTATACATAATGATCATTACTAGGACAAGTGCCATCTGCTGTACCCGTCTTTCTGACCCAGCAAAATTCTGGCTACAGTTTCATTTTTTTTTTTTAGAGGAAAAAAGGAGATTTCAGCATCATGGTTTCAGTTGATACGTCTTGAAATTGTGTCTGCCACTCTAGATTTTCTAATAGAGCTCATTCTAATTCTTCAGCTGCTTAGATTGTCCAGTGCTAATTCCTCTTGGACAATTCATCCCAAGCTCAGTGTTATATTTAAAAAAATTCAGCCTCACATTAAATATGTCTAAATTTATGGATGCTTAATGTACACTTGAAGTTCTGCTGCAAGGTTTTTCTGTTTCTACTTTTCCCTACTTTTTGGGAGCAGGGTGGCAGGAGTAGTATTCTATTCATATGCGTTATTATCATCCCTGAATACAGTTTTTTTATGCAGCTTTCAGACTTGGTGCTTCTCCTGATGATTGTGATACACTTGCAACTTTTAACCAAACTCCGGAATTACCCGAGACATGTCATGAAATCCCACGCTATTAGTGTGAAGCCAGCCTAAGTGAGCCATTTTTGAACTGTGCTAGCACATCAAACATAACTAACTCAACCTGTTTTGGTAATACCTTTTATTTTTCAAGCCTTACTTTGTAAAGCTAGTGGCACTAAAAGTACGCTTAGCCTTGGCAGATGCCTTTAATTGACCAAGAAACAATGTTTAGAAACATTCACCCCACTGTTGACTTCTTAAGGCCATTACAGTATTGGTGATTGGAGTGGGGTTAATTCTTTTTCAAGTGCTTGTAGTCCAAAGATTGCCTGCTATACAGGAATAAGCTAGGAAGTGGGTATAGGAACTGCTACAATCTACACCACTATGGAACAGGGTGCTTACTCATCTCAGCCTAAACTTCTGTTAGCCCACCATTACGTTACTGCAGAATAACTAGAACAGGGAATGCAACACTACTGATCGAAATGATAGATTTGCCAACTTACTGAGAAATAGGAAGCCAAATGGATCAGAAAATAATTGGAGTATAAATGCATACAAAACCATAAGCAAGGATCAGCAATGCAGATTTCCTTCCTATTTGTGAAGGGATAACACAAATGGTCATTAAAAGTCAACTGGATTCATAGTTCACCAACTGAAATTGTTTTGACTTCACATCTATTTAGAATTGAGCATGAAGACTTAGGTTCCATTAGCAGCAAAAGGTATTTTATTTTGCAGCTGGGCAAAATTACTACAGTGCCATTCTTCATTTTTTGACTAAATTATGTAAGGTATATGCATCTCTGTGAAAATAATTTTGTGATTGTGAGCTTTCTAAAGAACTTGATTAAGCACTAATAGCCAATGATTCTTGAATCCAAATTAATGATACTACTGTAATATTCCCCTGCAGAAGTCTTTTAACTATGACTTTTAAATATCTGTAGGCTGTAGGCATACAGATGGGCAGAAGTAAGGGGTGTCAAAACAGTATCTTCTTATGTTTTAGTCCATCTCTACGTGCTATCCATTTAGCCCAGACTTCCATGTAAAAGCACTCAGTCTGATAAACCTGAAATTAGCATGATTTAAATCTAAATTCCCTGAGCAAGAAAATAAGCCTATTAAGAGTATATGCTGCAGGCAAAAGGCCTGTAGTTGCTATTCCTCCTTAGGACACCTCTTCACAGTGGAAGCCATAATGAAAGAAACCCATTTTTAAACTGTTTTTATTTTCATCTTCAGCTAAATAGGCAAGCAGCTGATCCAGCTGCTTCTAGTCCAGGATAAGCTCCAATGAAACAAATGCAGCTTCCTTAGCTGCAGGAGACATTAAAGTACCAGGATAAGATACTTTTGGATTCTAGTCATGAAATTATTTTCTGTCCAATTTCTTTTGCTACAGCAAATGAAATGTGTTTCAGGCACTGAACATAAACTTATTACCTTGTAGTCCCTCTTAAAATATGTAAGCCTAACAAAGCTATTTCTATGTAAAGCTGTCTTTAACATAGTAGCCCAAGTTGTGAAGTGGCACAATTTGAAAGGGAGTAAATAGAGGGAAAACACAAGTTTGGACCTTTTTGCTTTGCTCGCAAAGCAAAATGCTGCCTTCAAGGAAACGTTTTGCACATAAAGCACCTCTTAGTTTTGAATTACAACATAGATAGTATTTGCAAGATGCAAGTGAGAAAAATTCTCCCCTGCCTTTACTAGAGGTGCCAGAGCCAATATCCCCTTGCATAAGAACCCCATCTCTCAGAGAAGCACCTTAATTTCCTTATCTGGCTCAACTATCATTTTCATAAAACTATTTGTAGCAAAGCAGCATGTAGTATCCATGGTTTCTACAGTACGTTTCTTGTGGCATACCTAAAATTTCAACTCCATTGTCCTGGACATGTGCATATACCTTGGTTTGTTGGATGTATGAGTATATCCATCAGTGAATCGTAAATTTCGTGCGCCAACAGGATAACCAATGATATCTACAAGGACAAGCACTAATCAGGTTTTGAGAAATAGATTCCTCTGTTCCAGCATTTCCCCTAGTCCTTGCTCTCCGAAATGTATGCAGATTGATATTTAGCTTTATGACAGTCCCAATTCTGGTAAAGAAAATGGATCTAGTTGTTTGCAAAAATCTTGCTTCTGTGAGCTAGCTATTCCCTCTCTTTATAAACCGCATAATGCTGGATCCACCAATCACACAAAACCAACATGAATAAGCTTACCTTTGTATTCAGTTGCTGCCTTACACAACAAAATCCTTTCCTTCTGAACCAGGATTATCTCCATTCACTAAGCAAATTAGCTGCAGAGCAGCTAGGAACAGTTGTTAGTAAACCCAAGCCAGTCTGAATAACTGCAGACTGCGGAAATACTTGCAGAGTATATTTAGTAGCCCACACAAACCAGTCCTGTTCCCTCTCTGTGCTAGTAACTAAGCAAACAGATCTGATTACTTGCTACCCTAGTGAAAGTAATCACTCTTCTGGTTTGTAACTGAATATTAGATATTCTAGTTTTAAACAAAAATATCTGTGCTTTTCTATGTAATAACTAATTCTTGTTCTATAAACCACCTAAATATTGTGAGATTGGTGAAGATAAATTACTTGATATTTTTGGGTTTTTCAACCATCATGGCCTTATTTGTTCAATTTTTCCAGTGTTTTAAACCTGTGATATAGATGTTTATTGCAAAATCTACATATTGTATAAAATATATATTTTGTGTCAATCTTTTGTGCGGCGGCAACAGCAGCAGCTTTAGCTGTTCTATAGACTTCAAGTGGAGTCTGAAGAGCTTTGTAGGTGTCCTGAGTCCATGAGATGGGCAGTGCCTGTGGTCAGATGATGTATGTGTGTGTAGTCTAGAGTGCAACAGCTGTTTTCTACCTTTTGTAGTTCTTTCTTAAGAAATAAATTCAGCCGTGTTCTTTGCCTAGGATGCTGCTTGCTTACTCTTGCAAAAATGAGTTCACATTTTAGCCCTCGTGTGCAAAATTAAAATCAAGGTATCTACTTGGCAATTCCAGCACAGGTTCTATGACTTGGATGAACTTTCGGAGGTTCCCAAACTTTCCTGGTTCACAGTGTCCTGGATGCTGTAGCAAGCTCCCTAACAGTTCCATTTATTAAATATTCTACGCTGCCCCTGCGAGTTTGCTGTGGTGCCTGCCATGGCACAGGGTTTGGGAACTGCAGATCTAAACATATAAAGAGGGTCAGGGCTATATTACACCCTTCATACAAATTACAGAGCCAAGAAATAACAGGGAGGAATAAATCCATTTCACATCTAAAGTCATGTTTAAAAATTCATCTCCTGGTGTCCCATCCCAGCAGAGTATTTAGATAGGATGAATACAATTGATGTATTAAATGGAATGAGCATAGCCCTAAAGGATTTTTTTCTGAGACAATCAAATGCCATTTGGCTCCCTTTTAATATTTCACAGTTGTTGTATAGCTTCTGCAATTTTTTTTTTAATCAGAGGTTTTTCAGGCAAGTATGTTTCTATTGGAGTTATATAAAAAGGCTGCTATTCATAATTGTAAAGTGGAACACGTTTATATTAAACTTCTTGGGGCCTGAAATTCCTATAGTGGTATTTTTGCTAATATATGAATTTTATTCATGAGGACTATTACCTCTGATTCAAAGTGAAGGCTGCCAATGAAAGGGAAATGATGCTTCCTCTCATACCTATCCTGAATTTTAATTACCCTCCCATCTTTTAAGACAACATTCTCTAGCACGTTATGAAAAAATATTTATAATTATAGTTATTTATACTAACTGAAATCACACAATTCAGAAACACCTTGCTCAAACTGGGAAAATCTAAGTTTGGACAGATCATCTAGGGACCATAGGTACACCATGAAAAAAAGAATGTATTACGATAGCCAGTGTGAATTATGGAATGTTCTTGTATAACAAGCAGTAAGTATCTTAAATTTGCATATCCTTTCCAGATAGTAAACATTCCCTAATGTCAACCTGTGTGAAAATTCTGTTGTGATGCTGTAATTCCTATTGAATTTTTCATCAAAGACGAAAAGAAGCAACAAGCGTTAGTCTCAGTTTAAAATATTTATTGCAGGAAATAAGACCTGCCGGACAGAAAACAGAGAAAAACATTTGTAATCAGTCCACTACGTATGTGAGGTGGGGTGGCATTTACATTTAGGAAGGAAAAAATGAATAAAGTAACAAGTACAAAATGACACTGAAACAAGAAAGGGATTTGGTCTCCTTAAACAATATTGTTGCCTTGGAATAATTTGTTCTTGCATTAGAGGGAGTAAAATCTTACAGGATATTCCCACCTATCCCTTGTAGCTTCACCAAATACAGATTACTATAGAAGGTTAAACAGCTACTTTCTGCTTTTTCTAAATCAGCTGAAGTTGACCCATCCTAAACAATAATACTAGGATGCAAGGAAGAGTTTGTTTTTCAGAGTATCAAGCAACCTTGTTTTTTCACATCCCACCCCCCCCAACAGCAACAAGGAAGAAGAGGATATGTTTCTATTCACAAAATCTAATGTTTCCAAGATCATCTAGGCAACATCTACTCTAAAGAAATGGGAAAATTAAAAATGTTTAACAAGGAGGTAGTTGAATTGGACATACAGTTATGGCAAAAAATGAACAACTGTTGTAAGTTTTGCTTCTGAATCAGATCTCATAAGACAATCCATGTGTAGCGCTCATTGTCTGCTAGGAATTTTAACGAACAACCTGCAGTTACAAACAAAAAAGTGTTAGCCAGGAACTAGTGTTCTTGCAATACAGGTTTCTCCAAAACTAACTACATTACAGTCATCTTGGATGGAATTTCTGGAAATCTGCTATCTGAAACCAGAAACTACGATAGTAATTAACTGCTGCTACTTCATGGGCCATGATCATTCAAAGAGATCGAATGAAATGTCCAAAAATCCAGAATCAAGACAAATGTCTACGCTCTTTAACATTACAAATTTTCTAGAAAAAGTATACTACATTTTTTTTTTCATAAAGAATGTCAGAGAATTTAATCTTTGATTAAAAGCTGGTTATTATGTCAATACTGGTCAGCCAACTGAATCCACTGATTGTGATGAAACTTTCATAAGACAGAAAATACCTTTGTGAAGGGCTTCATTGGTCATTCGGTTGACATAGCGAACACTGCTCTCTGGTACAAGCCACTTCATTACCATATCCACACAGCTTTTCCGGTAGGAGCTCCACACACTGCCACTGAGAGGCGGGAACTAGGGTTAGTTAGCAAGCCCAGAGTTCACACATGGATAATATTCATACAGCATTTAGAATCATGGAAAAATACTAATCAATTTGCTCTCAAATGTAAGATCATCAGAACAAGTGACAGATTATTCCCTATGTTCCTTTAATTTACTATATAATAATGGTCACCATTCATTTCCATCAGGAGACATGGAATGGTACCTTTTGAAAATCTTTGCAGAAAGGGAAATGTCTGAGGAAAGAGAGTGTTGAAGGGCTGATTTTCATTAGAAAGATTGCAATAGCAAAATGGTAAAAAAGAATTCAAGGATAAATATACCCCCAGAAAAGTAATAGGTCAACCCTGACTTACCTGGTCTGCCCTTTGACTTCGGTGAGATCACCTACACTGACAGTGACAAAGATGCCAGTATTCAGATCCCATGCCACTTTGAGGCTGGTGTGATATGTCTTTGGTCTGCAGACGATAATAATGAATAGAAGATTTCCCATCCAATAAACTCAAGACAAATAATACACCTACTTATATCAACGTTTTCCCAACCTTATACAGTTGCTCCCAAGAAATTATTTGCTCATATAGATAGCATATATTGTCTCCAAACATTTTGAGAATGTATTTTAATACCTGGGATATAATATTTTAAATTTCTGGTAAAACTGCAGACCTTCAGATCTGCTACAATGCTTCAGAATATGCAGAAGCACTTGGAGGTTTTAAAACAGTTGTGCCTTTTTGCAAGATTGCAATGTTGCTTCAGGAAGGCTTGTGCAGCAGACATACAATCCTGGAAACAAATCCAAAGAACTGTCTAGCCTGGCATTGGACTCACCTGAGCTGTCCCTCTTCATCTGGAGAAGGAAATGCAAGAAGTAAAAGTCCAATATTGATGATGACTTGATTGGTTTCTGGACATACCTAAAAGACACATTTAAAGGAATTGAATAAATTGCATTCGGCTGGAAGCCAAAGTTTTATTTTCATCCAAAGGGTACCCAAGGTTAAAACTGAAAGGAACTTAAGAAAACAAAGGATTGTCCTTAGATCATTCATGCCCCTGTGCTACATATGTGACATGTAGTGTTTTAATTCTCAAACCGAAAAGAAATACACTAAGCAGGAACCCTTGAATTTCAAAATATCAAAATGTAAGCTTAATTAGCTGGTTGGCAGTTCCTAACATCTAAGTCAGCTTTTATTGAATGAATAACAAAATGTTTTCCTACTCTGCCCCTTACTAGTCAGAGACTTCTCTGAAGTAATTCTCTTTTCTACTCAAATCAGCCACTCTAAAATGGCACAAATAAAAGCTTTATGGGAACAAGTGATCAGAGTGATGAGCTAGCAATCCATAATAAAATCATCACACTATCAAGGAAATGTTGCCTGTACAACCTTATTCCAAATTTTAATCCTTTTACTATGTCAATCCACATGTCATAAACTGTGAGACTCATAGGTTACCTTGAACAAGAAAGTTTAGAACTGACAAGAGACAGTACCACAGTACAATGAGGCAATAGTAGTGATGCCAGAGCTTTTAATTAAAACTTGGCACTATGGATCAGAATAGTCAACATGAAGCAAACTGGCAATATTTATCTTCTAACTAATGATGGAAACATGACTCAGACCTCTGCTCCACAGAAATTCTGATTTTTTTAAAAAAATATATTATTTCTTTGTTCCAATAAATTAGACTGCTGAGAACTTTTTAAATAAGAACAGGTCAATATAAGCTCAATTCAGTCATTAAATTGATCCCAGTACTGTATTTGTTTGGGCTGCTGTTGTAGCTTGATCAGATGTTGTAGCCCTGAATTGTTATTGTGAGCTAATTCACCCACTGTGTTACTGCTGGAAGAGCTATCTAGCTTTATTATTCATGCCTGCCTACTTTACACAATCATCATGTACAGGAAGTTCTGGAAAGCTGCCAGACTGCCCCAAGAATGGCTGGATTGGAAGAAGAATGGAAGTTTTTACAGAGTTCTCACAATTTGTATTTTCTGCATTTCTAGTTCTAGATACTAAAGGAAATTCTAATCTTCTTTATTCTTTAAAAAGAACTGAGGTTCTTCACTAAGAAGCATTTTTTTTCATAAACCAGAATGGTGTCTGTCTGTCTATCTATCTCTATCATCTATATCTCCAATTGCAACCAGAGACTCTTCTACTCTTCTGTATAACTTAAGTTTTACTCTCACAGTTAAATACACATGTATGTTAACCTCTTACATGTAAGTTATTTTGAGAATATATGTTAAAAAGCAATATAAAATATAAATAGAAGCATTTTCTATCAGGGATGACCTCAAATCTGCAAAAAGCCATATCTCTTATCTTAACTATACAATCTTCTTGGACTGTAAAAATATCTTAATTCTTAAACATCCTTATTTTAATAAGGTGTCTTCCAGAGGTAGAATACAATTCCCAGAACCCCCATTTACTAATGCAGTGAGCATCACAAATATGACACAAAAGGAAAGTGGTCTAACAATTCTGAGGGAGGTATGTTGGGAAAAGTCTGGTCTAGAAAACTGTCAATTTGCACTATTTTTATTTATACCAAGTGACATCCTTAGAGAGTCCATTTCCACCCCGTTTTAGACAGGCAGACAGCAGTTTGCCTTATACCCACTCTATAGTCAAAAGTATTGAAAAACAAATCATTACAGATATGGGCCAATTTTATGAATGGTAAGGGCCTTTATTATTACTTAAGGATAAATGTTAAAAAATCTGGGTTGAATTAAAGCTAACTATTTCAAGCTATGTTGACACTCAAGAGGACAGGTAAACTTGCAAGTCAATACTCAGCGCTCTGGCTGAAGGTGCTTGTATTGTATAGTGAATAATAGCCAAAATAATTTAAGTATGTTAAATTTATACCCCATTATTTTCAAAAACAAAAAAAATCTGAAAGTGATAATCATAAATTTTCCCACTTTGCCAAGTCTGTTGTTTGAGTTTATTATAATTGTTCTATATATATATCAGGCCTGGAGAACAGCATCTGCATTTCTTTTAATGAGCCAAGAAGCAATACTATAAAAATGATGTTCTCAAATAAGATATCATTAAACAAATCTATCATATTCCTACCTCCAAGATGACAATGTCATAGTCACTGAAGGAACAAAACTGCTTGGACCATGAAGCATCATTTCGAATAACTTCATTAATAACATATTCAAAATCCAAAGTCAGCTGCTCCACTGTTAAATATTGGCCCTGGAAAAGCAGAAAGATAGCAGGGAAGAATCTGTATCAGTACTTTCTGGCATAGCCTGCTCCTTAGCAAGAAAACATTTAATTTTCAGAAAGTCATTATACAAACAAATATAAAACTGCTCTTCTGTTTACACCTCTAACATTGAATCAATACTCCTCTTCCTCTAACATTGAATCAATACTCCCACTTCATTTTTTTCCTATCAACAAGCTATCTTGTACAAAATCTCCACAATCTACTAGCCAGAAAATCTGATGTGTGTAATATGACACCACAAACTAACCCAAGCTCTTATTATAATTTTTGTACATAGTTTTGAATTATGGCAGGGATTAGTTAATATATATATTCATCCATGGGATAGAAGGAAATGTGAAAAACAGTTGCATAGTTGAGAACCATAACTGCAAGACATCTTGAACGTACATTGTTAATTTCACAATTTCAGACAAGTACCACTGAGGGATTAACATTCTGCTTAAAATTCAGCATGCTATTATGGCAACAATTGCCTAAATATTATATTTTAGCCAATATTTTTCTGCACATTGATTGATTCGCTTTTCACATATAGAATGTCTCTCCTCTCTGATCTGGACAGAATCAGCCTCAAAAACTATTTTAAATTGAAGTTCTAAAATTTCATTTAAAAAATTGGAGGGGGAGTGTTTCTTTCCAGAACAGATTCAAACTCTAATTAGAATGCAACACAATATATAAAAGACAAAAATATTACTTCTGAAACCTAGGAATTGCACAAATAAATAAGACAAAGACTGTTTTCTGTTTAAAGACTGAACCTCTTTCAAATCTAACAGAAAAGAAAGAAGGAGACCTAGACTGGAAAATCTCTCCCATTCACACAGTTCTTGTCAAATTAATTTTATAGTCTGTATATTTTCTGGCCACTGGCCAGCCCTTGTATGAAGGTCCTTCTCAAAGATAAATTACAAGCCTAGTATATACTAAGCCTGTTTAACCATCATTTACAGAATAAACCACAAGTGCTTGGGTTCATACAATGCAAAACTATGATTAACAACCATACTAATCAGTCACATATAAGCTAAGATAAAATCAAACTACATAATGTTTGTTAAAGTGGCAGCTTAAACCAAAGATGCTTGAAAATATTTATTTATTTATTTATTTATTTATTACATGTATTTATATGCCGCCATTCTCCCGAAGGACTCAGGGTGGCGAACACAAGTTAAGAAACAAGTACAATAAAATCATAATTTAATCTAAATAATTAATTAGTAGTAAATAATAAAGCCCGGAATCAGTCTCAGCCTATTTGTTTGAAAAGCCAAGTCTTCAAGTCCCGACGGAAGGAGCGGAGATCAGGAGCCGTCCGGAGCTCAGTAGGTAATTCATTCCAGAGGGTGGGAGCACCCACAGAGAACGCCCTACCCCTGGGCACAGCAAGGTGACATTGGCTCGCCGTCGGAACCCTGAGGAGAGCGGCCCTATGTGAGCGAACAGGACAGTGAGAGGCAGGCAGGAGAAGGTCATGCAAATATCCCGGACCTAAGTCATGAAGGGCCTTATAAGTGAAGACTAGCACCTTGAAGCGGACCCAGATATAAATAAATATATAATATAAATATAAATCGGAAACATTTGAAACTTGCTGAAAAATGAACTGAAACGATTTAAATAATCCCTCAATGAGTTCGAGATGTCTCCCTAATTTAAAACCACTATATTCCAACTAATCAGGGTGTTTTTTTGTGTGTGTATTTCCTGTAATGAGATCAAATAACTGATAAAACCAAAAAAGCAAGTAATAAAAAACCCCAAGAAAGAAAGTAATGAAAAAAATATTAATGAGGTCACATTTCCTTGAGAATAATTATTTAGTGGTCTAGTACTCAAACGGAGTAGCATCTCTTTCTCTCAGATCAGAAGATTCCTACAAACAGCTTTTACCTCACAAACAGCCTTCTCCTTCAAGAGCTTCAAATTTCTTCCTAGGAGGTCTGTCACAACAAATGGCAAGGAGATTTTGTCATCCTCATATTCTGAAATAAAAAATAATATAAAGCCAAGTAAAAAAATAATTATGGAGCTTCAAAAGAATGACCTCAAAAATATCTTTTTTATAACGCTGAAGAATAAAAAGAGGGAACCAAAACCAGGAGAAATTAATGTATTGAATGCTTCAAAGAGAAAGCATTCAAAGCATTCTGCCTCCCCTTTGATTATCTAAGGTTAATGTGATTATTATTCCAAAGCATCCAATAGCCACTGATAGACCTTTTCTTTTTTTCAAATCTATTACATTAGATTTTTTCATATTTTGTAACTACCAATTCCATTTACTAATATTCTTGCTTTGGATAATTTATTAATACATTTATAAAATTTATATGCTGCTTCAATCAAAGTAAAATGTCCTATCACTAGCGTACAAGACAAATTTACATGGTATCAGTAACTTATGTTTTTAGTATTTTTGAACAGGCAAAGTGTTTGCACTAAAAAATAGAACTGACTGACTTCAACATGCAGTTGTCTACTTGACTGGCTTCATTATCAAAAATATTTATTTTTGTCTTCTGAATTAGTTCTGGCAGGGTACCATGATCAAATATGCAAAAGAACACACTTTGTGTGTCAGCATTAATCTTTCCTACTTTCCAATTTTTAAAACACTTCATAAACTATACTGTATTGAATAAGAACTTGTCACTGCAAACAATAATATTTAAAAAGCAACACTTACTAGTTATATGGGGAAAAAACTGTTCCACAAATCCATCTGAATATATATGAGTTATTATTATTAAATTTGTAAAACCAAATCAGACACACTCCAGTCAATGTATCACTTTGAATTTCTGCATATTCTGATTACATACTAATGATAAAAGTATTAGTATGTATTATCCTTTTGGATAAAAGGATCCAAAAATGGATACACCAAGTATTTAAATATATAGCAGGGTTAATAATACACAGGCTGAAATTTTAGTTTTTAAGAAAATCAGACATTTTATCAGCAAAGAAGTTGACTGATAGGCTGATTAAATAACAATTGCTCTCTCATAAGCAAAACAGCAATTAGAGACATGATAAACTAGAACAAAAATCAAGGAAAACAAGATTTAGGGGATAAAACAAAGCAACTGGAAGGAAATAAGTTTTTCTCAGTTTTTTCTGGCCTTCACACATTGGCAAGCAACCCAATATTATAACAATTCACATTGGCAACAAGAGGAAAAAAGTGTGAATGCCATAGATGGCCAGATGCATAAGATGTCTTTTTAAACAGCACAACTATGTTAGACAATCAGAGAAGATCAGATGTCTCAGAATGGCTACAGTCCAGAAATTTCTTCCTAGACAAGTTTTAAAATCCATGCATAAAAAAATACTGTGATTGTCCACAATTTACATTTCACAGAAAGCAGTGCATAATATGTGACATAAATTAAAAAAAGATGTTTCAGATTATATGAAATAACACCCAAAGAGTCTATATACTACTAAAACTCTTTCCTGTAACTTTTAAAACCTATAACTGATACGTTACCTTAATTATGCCAGCACTCCTGCTTAATCACAAAGCACCAAATTTGATTTTTTGCTCACATATACATAAATACATTGTATGATGCAGAATAAGTCTTAACTGTGGATATTACTAAGAGAGTTATAAGCTACCGGTAGCAACAGGCCCAAAATTATGAATGAGTCACTGCTATTAGCTATTACACAAACAGAATGCATAATTAGGATTCAAGCCACGTAATAGTTTTTCAGTGTTACATAGAAACAAGACATAACAGCAACTTTTAGATCTATTTCATTATGCTAGATATTTCAGATAAAAAGATTCCTCATGAGGTTATGCTACATCAGTGGTTCTCAACCTGTGGGTCGGGACCCCCTTGGGGGTCGAACGACCCTTTCACAGGGGTCGCCTAAGACCATCGGAAAACACATATTTTCAATGGTTTTAGGAATAATTTTATGGTTGGGGATCACCACAACATGAGGAACTTTATTAAAGGGTCGCAGCATTAGGAAGGTTGAGAACCACTGTGCTACATCATCTGACCTTCTGCTAACCTTAATTGAAAAGGTTGGGTGAAGTGAGAAAAGAAAATTCATGTAGTAAAAGGTGACACAATGAAGAAGCCATTTCCTTGTTCAAACAGAAATTCACTTAGTACATATGGGAAAGAGTGCCTATCCATTGGAGAATATGGAAGCATTTTCTTACTGAAATTTGGCTCATGCCTGCAAATCCTGTCAGAAATCAAACCCGCTACCACTTTCTTCCCCACACTCACCATCCTCTGCCTCGGAAGAATCGTTGGGCTCCAGGACATAACGCAGTTTGGTATAGTTCACATAGCCTGGCTCAGCTGGCAGATTTTCCAGTTCAAAATTGGCTACGAAAGATTCTTTGGGGGAGCTCCCTATATCAGAAATGCTACTGGTTCCAGTAGACGATGTAGAACTATGAGCAACACTGCCATGTAAGCAAGATTCCAAAGTCTTCCTCAGATCCCAAGAGCCTAAAGTATCCTGACCCAGAGCCCCAGAGTCAAGGAGGCACTTGAGTCCATTGCCTGCTGCTGCTGCTTCTTCTACGGGTGCACTGCCTCTGGCTTCCTTGGCCCTTCGGAAGATGTCTGCAACAAATTCCTTTGCCATAGCTACAGCAGGTGAAATGTGGGTATCTATGTCCTGTGGTGGTACCGCAAGAGGCTGCGTCAATGGAGTCTCACTCTGGCAAGAGCAGTTGTCTTTTTCCAACCCTTTCTCAAAGCCTTCAGGGCAATGTGAGATAAGGGATGTGTGATTCACTTCCACAACAGGGGCCCTGGTCTGGCGACTCCTGTCATAAAGAATTTGGCAGAAGTTGCTTTCATCTAAAAGGAAACAACAATAAAATCAGCACATTTTCAAGGACTATTCATAATATGTTGCTGACTAAATTCTACTCAGAAACCAATACATGAATATACATGTATAAATAATCAGTGTTGGTTGTGTGAACTATGCCTTTGTTATTTTTCCCCACTGACAAGCTGGGCTTTAGTCTGTTCTCCAGCAAAGCTTTTTTTTTAAAAAAATATATAGACTCAATAGTTATGACAATGAACATTCTATGAACAAGCAATCAAAGAAAGTAATTCAGAGGTAGATCATACATATGACATAAGCATAATTTTTATTTCTCTCACTGCCTTTTGAAGATCCACAATAGAGAAAACACTAAGTTACATAGACCAATTATGAAAACTACTAGTAGCAAGCTTGACCATTACTATTCAAATTGTCTTGAATAGTAATGGTCCAGAACATATTTTGTATTAGAATAATCTTTGATTTGCAATAATTGAGGTAATTTGAGGGGAGGGGCATCCCCTCTCCTATTAAGTAAATTGATCTCATTCATTTTTATGCGGAAACTGAAATGCTGTACTTGGGGATATTACCAATATTATCTACGGGATAATAGATATAATAATAGATATTATCTACGGGACCGCCTGCTGCCACCAGTAGCCTCCCACCGGCTGGTACGCTCTCATAGAGAGGGGCTCCTCCAGGTGCCGTCGGCCAAACAATGTCAACTGGCGGCCCCCAAGGGGAGAGCCTTCTCTGTGAGGGCACCTACTATCTGGAATGAGCTCCCCCCGGAGATACGGAGGATCCCGGATCTACGCACCTTCCGCCGCGCTCTCAAGACCTTTTTATTCCATCAGGCTGGCCTGGCCTAATTTTTTCCTTTTTTCCCTTTTTAAAATGCAAATTTTAATTTGTTCTTAATTTATTGGGGTGTTTTAAATCTGTCTTCGGCCAAATTGTTTAATTCGGTTTTTATCCAGTTTTAAATTTTGTATTTATGTGTTTTTATCCTGTGGCTGTTCACCGCCCTGAGTCCTTCGGGAGTAGGGCGGTATACAAATCAAATAAGCTAAACTAAACTAAACTAAACCAGAGCAGGCAAGGCTTGCCCATCATTGCACTGTTTGAAAGTTCAAATGTTTAAAAACTCCCAGAGATCTCAAGAGAATTATTTATTCTGATAACATTCCTGATTTATTCAGTTATTTGATTCTTGTAGGCCTACTATATACAGCCCATCCTAATAATAATAACAAGTCAAGATGTTGTGGAACTTTCAAAACCAAACCGGCAGACATCCAGCCCACAACACGTCTGACATCACTGTTATGGAAAAGAAAAAAGTCTGGTTCATTGATATTGCAATACCAGGTGATGCACAAATTGAAGAGAAACAACTGGAAAAAATAACGAAATACTGCAATTTGCAAATCGGAAGTCAAGCGATTGTGAAGGAAGAAATCAATGGTTGAACCAATAGTCGTAGAGCAACACCCAAAGGGTTGCCTAGATACTTGGAAATTTTGAACTTATCAGACCTGAATATCCTGACTTTGCAAAAAAACCCACTTTACTCGGAACTGCCTATATACTCAGACGTTACCTTAATAGCTCTTAGGTTCTTGGTTAGGACTTCAACTGTTAAGTTTTTACCAGGCCTAAACTATGAATCAAAAAACTATTCGGAACTACTTATATACTAGGGGTGTCAAACTTGCGACATCATGTTGTTGTCATGTGACATATCGCAACTTTCCCTTCACTAAACCGGGGGTAGGCATGGCCAGCGCATGACACATCTGGCCTGCAGACCGCAAGTTTGACACCCCTGCTATATAGTGTCAGAGTTAACAGCTCTTAAGTCCTTGGTTAGAACTTGAACTTAAATTTTTACCAGTCCCAGACTGTGAATTGAATTGAAGATTAAATCTTAAATAATAATAAACCATGGCAAAAGCAAGCAAAGGTAGTACCAATAGTAATAGTCACCTTGGGTGCAATCCCAACACAACTGGAGCACTACCTGAACACCACTGGCATTGACAAATTCACCATCAGTCAATTGCAAAAGTTGGCTTTACTGGGAACAGCTTCCATCCTGCGACGATATCTGTAACACCATCAAGCATCTACATCTGCCTATCCCAGGTCCTTGGTAAGGACTCGATAGACAAAAATGTCAAACCCAGTCTGACTGTGCGATGAACAACAACAACAATAATAATAGGAGGAGTCCTCCTCCTATTCTACCATATATTACAATATTAAACAACACTATATAAAAAGTAGAGATCTTCAAGTTTCTGGGTTCTATAATCTCTCAAGATTTGAAATGAACACCTAACATTAGAACCATCATTAAAAAGGCAACAATGTTCTTTCTGTGTTAACTCCAGAAGTTCAGACTGCCCCAGGAACGGTTGATAAAATTCTACAGGAGAATTATTGAACCTGTCATTTGTTCTACTATAACTGGTTTGGTAAAGCAACCAAACAGGACAGGTATTGACTTCAACGGATAGTTAGGACTGCAAAAAAACCAGCTGTAACCAGTCTGCCTTCCACTGAGGACCTATACAGTATACATCCAGTATAGTATGACCCAGAAAGAGAGTTAGGGTTAGGCTGAGAAAATATCTACAGACCCCTTACATCCTGGACATAAACTGTTTCAACTCCTCCCCTCAAGATGTTGCTATAGGCATTGCATGCAAAACAATTAGACACAAATACAGTTTTTTCCCTTGTGCCATCACTCTGCTGAACATCTAATTACCACAGTACTGTCTTATGTCTAAGGATATTTACCTATGTAGTGTGGCTGTATTACTATTATTCTTCTCATCTTTTCTACTACCTTCTACATTGGTATCTTATGTTTATATACCGTATTTTTCGGACTACAAGACACACTTTTTCCGCCCCAAAAAAAGAGGGTGAAAATCTGGGTGCGTTTTATAGTCCGAATGAAGCCCCGCCCACCCGCTGGCCCCCACCCTTTGGCCTCTGCCTCCCAGCAATTTACCTCCTTACAGCAAGCAGCAAAAAACTTGTTTCAGCTTCAGCACAGCCTAATTAGCACAAGCAGTTGATTGTGGGTTGATTGGTCTCCCGACCCTCAGCTGTTTCAGGCTGCACTGATTGCCATTACCTTTTGCTGCACGGGCCTCCTGCAAGCAGGCAAATTGCTGGGAGGCAGATTTTTTTTTCTTGTGCTAATCAGGCTGAAAAGGAAACAAAAGCAGGCTGTTTGCTGCAAGGCAAATTGCTGGGAGGCAGATTATGAATCTTATTTTCTTGTTTGTGTCCTTTTGTTGTAAAATTTCTGTCTAGAATCAACAATTAGCTGAAATTTAAAAAAAGCATTTCACTAACTTAATTAAAATGTTACCTGAAGGAAAATAAAGAGAAAGGAAAAAAGCTTTACATGTACATTGCATGCTGAATAACTTACTGATTCTGATTACAATACCAATCTATGCAAAGAAAAAAGCTTAAAACAGTTCCAAACTGGTAAGATTTCATATTATTTCCCATATCCATGCACTAGCGTATATCTTGTTTTCCTCCCAAAAAAAGATAGGTGCGTCTTATAGTCCAAAAAATATGGTACTTTGTTGTTTGTATGAACATTGAGAGCTTATGAACCGCGGACAAATGCCTTTTGGGTCCTATCACACTGCTACCTCATCCTGGGGGAAATGGTTTAAGGAGTTGCAGACAGGTGCCATGTTTGCATTTTTATGTAGCCAAATCATATTTTTGCCTTCAATTTAAAAAAAAAAATAGTTTTTCTTTTACTAATACCTTGAATCAAAAGCTGAAATCAACTCCAAATTGCTACTGCAGTGGTACAGGCGTAAACTCTAATCTTCATAAGATAAATCTAATTTTCTTTTCACAAACACTAAATTATGGTCTATTTATTTTTATACCTTTTTAGTACCTAATAAAGCCCTTCTCTTCCTTCCAGCTTTACAGTTGTTTTATTATATAGTTAATTTTAAATATTCTATTATTTTATGTTTTTGGATTGATAGCTATTTTTACTATTTTCTTAATTACTCTGAAAACCCATTGAAGTAAAAAGGTAAAATCTGCATTTTTAAAAAAACACAGTGAATTTAGCCTGATATGAATTCTCTTTCAAAATATGTTCTATTTCATTGTCAGCAGTTAATATGGAATACTTATGAGGGATAAGGAATTTTTATTGCATGAAAAATGAATATTAATAAAATTAACATAACACATACATACACATATGCAAATACACATAAACACATTTCCACACTCATTTACCTGATGTATGCACAGAAACAGCACAAGCAACTAGAGAATAGCTGGTGTTAAGTAGCACCACTTGGTCCTTCTTGAGTTGGAATGCTGGCTGAAATGTGGGGAAAGGATACACCACCTGGTACTTCATGTGCAGCATGAATCCATGCTGCAAACATTTGGCATTTGGGTCACCTGAGAAGTATACACAAGGGAACAACAGAACCAAGACAAAAAAACCCTCTCATCAGTTGGGAAAGGACTCCTTCTTAGGCAGCGTTTACAGTTACCCATTTTTATTCTTGAATTAAATTTCCAAGTTAGAGTAATAAGCATGTTGCACAATGCACATCATCTAAGTTGTGATATCATGCTAATTCCCTAAAATAAGATTTTTGAAGCCACTGATAAAGAGCTCACTTACAGTTATAGGTAGTCCTTGACTTACAACCATAATTAGCATTGGAATTTCCATCTCCAAGTAATGTGATCATAAAGAGTGACATCATGCAACTGCATTGCTTAACAATAGCAATGCTAGCATTCCCAGCTGCTATCATAACTCCAGATGTGGAGGTTGTCAAGTGGGAAGGCGACCCAGATAACGAGTACGAGGTTCCGAAGAGGGGAAAAGGAGACCTTGGGAGGTTTAGCACAGGCAATACACAAGTTGCGGAGTGCTAGAGTGTTCTTTGAGTTCAGGGAGGCTGGGGAAAGAACATGCTGCAACTCAGGGGAGTCTCAGGACATCACAGCTCTGGGGCTAGACCATAGCACAATGTGAAGTTATAGCTGTCCCTGGAAGCCTCAACCACCCCAGCCCAGCAGCTCAAAGCCACCAAGCCCCAGGAAGCCCCGACAGCATGGAAATTGCACCCTGGAAAGCACAAAAGAGCTTCTTGGCACACTGTGGCTCTGGAACTGCAAGAAGCCTCTGAGCTGAAGCACAATGCAAGACTCAATCCTAGTCCAGTCCCAGCCACAGTCAACCACACTATCCTACACTCCAAGACCCTTGCTGCCCTATGCTCCAATACCCTAACAGACCTTTGCCATTTTCTGGCTTTGGATGCTGACGAGGTGTGCCCAGCTGGCCCCTCAGGAGGTAGCTGCTGATCATCTTCCTCAGTTCTCATAAGGAATTCTCAAAGCCTGACGTAGGGAAAAAATGCAGCCAGCAGTTGCCTTGCAAAGCATCCGGCCAGGCACACCTTATCATCAGCGAGAGAAAGGTGGCGGCAAAGGTCACCTTCAGGAGCCTTGATGGTACAGTGGTCTAAGCACCCTGTTATTAACACAGCTGCCTGCAATTACTGCTGGTTCGAATCTCTCCAAGGCTCAAGGTTGACTCAGCCTTCCATCCTTTCTAAGGTAGGTGAAATGAGGACCCAGTTTGTGGGGGCAATAAGCTGACTTTGTATAAAATATACAAAAGTATGAAGGCTATTGCCTAACGCATTGTAAGCCACCCTGAGTCTCCGGAGAAGGGCGGCATATAAATCAAATTAAAAAAAAAAAAAAGGTCAGTAGCATGCCATGGACTATGGAGTGCAGGGGACAAAAAGGCAGAGATGGGAGGGAGATAGGTTGGTAGCACACTGAAATGACCCTGTAGTTTAAGTGCGGGTCGGCTACCAAACGTCTGAATTTTGAATTTTTGGCACTGCACAGCCATAACTTCTGGAATTGAACATAAGTCCCTTCATTCAGCACTGCCGTAACTTCAAAGTCACTGAACAGATTGGTCATAAGTCAAGAACTATTTATATTCCCAATGATTAACAGTGTCATAAAAAAAATCATTTCTCTCATATCTGAAAAACTGAAACTGAGCACAAATATGAAAATAGTTTTTAAATATTAGACAATAATAATCTGATAATGTATTAATCTTAGCATTTTTCTCAGTTTCTATATATTTCTTTCTCCTACTTAAAATTTTAATCATTACCTTCAAAATTATTTGAAGGGTAAAATAAGGGTAAAAAATTCCCCCCCGTTACTCATGTTCAACTTACCTGGATGTGCAATGGCCATGTCCCGGCAACTGGGACAGTACATAAAAGGAGGCATAGCCACTGTGCTGATGTAGATATCTCTATGGTTTTCATCACTCATCATCATGTTCATCAAGAGGCCATTGGCTGAACGGGTACTACCAAGACAAAAGAAATAGTGGTCATTCTCAGACAAGTCCATTTACATTTTTGCATTTGTAATTTTTAGTTCTGGCTTCCAAATCAAACTCCAAACCTGTTTTAAAAGTATCTGGCAGACTTCCAAACCCTCAAATTAATTGCCAATAAATAGTGACATTTGTTTCTAATATACAGGAATACTGATGTAATCACTGGTAACAAAAGGTTACGGTGTTCAGCTAAATTCCTAAATTTAATTTGTAACAATTCAGAAGCTGAGAGATTATATATTACTAAGCTTCAGAGTAATGTCTGTTCCCCAACTTTTCAAGTCAGCATTTAATTTCCTAGATATTTATTATTTATAATATGAAACAAAAAGTATAATTTAGAATGCCTCCAAACAGGATAAGTCTGCAGAAGGATATAGCAGATAAAGGTTTCAAACTCAAATCTTAATTTACTAAAGAAGCATACTTGAAACCAAAAACGATGACCTTGGAGGAATCACTGGGCCATTCACATACAGTCAAGTAAAGGTCACTATAGATTTCTTCATCCTGGAATAATCGGACTTGGCGGACCTGAAGGAATAAGAAGACACTTATTAGAACACAGATGTACTTTGAAAAAGGATTATTAGGATGTACAATAACTATGATAAAAAAATAAACCTTATTAATCTGAAGCATTAATTCAAATGTGCTATAGCCCTGTGACAGAGAATTAACTGTTGCCAAATGTAGCTACATGAAAAAGAAAACCAAACAGTAAAAGACAGCTAATGCAACCTATTATGGCTAGTTAGTTAGCATTTGCAAGATTATGAAGCAGAGTCAAATTCAATTTGACTAGACGAAGTCCCTGATCTACCTATGCAATTAGCAAACATTCAAGGCTAGATTTTCTCAATGAGAAAATGAAGCAATACTATCTGAATCAAATACAGCAGAACTACTTTGGGAGCAAAAGGAAAGCAAGGCCTCCATTATCTGATTCTTCCGTTCTTTAACCATCACCTGAAAGTTCTCGTCCTGACAGATAGATAAAAATTATTGTAGTTGAACAAAATACTTCGCACTCCATTTGCAGAAGTCTTTGGATGTCAAGCTATTCAAGTATATCTTGGTTTAACTGAGAATATTGTTTCAGAGGGGAATTATTATGTGTCTGATCTAAATTAGATTTTAAAGCAGCTATCTATATTGGTAGAGATGGCTATTTTAAATTCAAATATTATCAAAATATAAACCAGCCCAGAAATCTGGCAATTAATCCAAGGAGCAGGCATAATCATATGAAATTATAATCAATATGATAATATGACAAGACCCAGTTTGGGATAGTGTTTATGAGGCTGGCCTAGAAACCCTAGAAATCTTGAGTTAAGCATGAAGGCCATCTGGATGGCTTTAGATGAATCACTCTCTCTCAGCCCAACACACCTCACAGGGTAGTTATTGTGGGGAAAATAGGAGAGCACAGTAGTATGTATTTTCAGTGCCTGGAGTTAGTTATTAAGTAATAAAGGATTTAAAAAATCAAATAAATAAATAAAATGGATGACTTTTTTTAAAATTAAAATGTTAAGTGATCAAACCTCTGACAAAATCTTGTATGTCTGAAGAAACACTGACATGTAGGCAGCCTTGCAACATTTGGGCATTTGTTTTTAATTTAATTTTTTACTAATGCTATTGTTCAATAAACTGGTATAATAAACTATTTGTTACACTAAACTAACATGTACATGGAAAGACCAACATACAAATGACTGAAACTGATTTATATTTTATAAAAATGCTAAAGAAGTTTGTGATTATTTTTGCTAAATTAGATTGTAACATCCAATGTAATTTGTATAGTTCTTCAGAAATGTTACCAATCTAATTTGTCAAAGCTCAAACTATGATTTACATTGGTGAAAAGTGGTATTGGAAGGAAAAGTATCAAGCACAAATTCAGATAGATAGATGAAAATCTAGTACAGGATTCAGCAGTTTAGAATATGCTACAGCTATTGCTTTATATCAAGGTATCTGAACTGCCCCTTCTCACAATTAGCTGTCACGAGGTTACAACTTTACTGCCTCCCCCTGCCCCACTTCCTACCAAATGGTGATTTTCCTTAAAACAAAACAAAATTCAAGACCATAATGATTTATTCCAGCAACTGGTTTAAAAATGATTTTTTTAAATCAGTTTTTTCAGAATTATTCTTCAGAACTGAAGAAGCTTCTTGGATGAGAAGCAAAACGTCTCCAAGCAAAAAAACAAAGAAAGTCCAGTTGCCTTTTGAAAAAGCACCTTTGGAAAAACTATGACCTGGATGACAGAATCTCCACAGAAAGAATTATTTTACTTTATAATACGCCACAGATATTCATAAAAGAAGAAATGTAAATCTGCTAAATGAATTTGGGGAGGGGACGATGACAAAACATTGTACTTAAAAAGTTGGAGTAAAAGCTATGCATGTTCTTATTTTGGAAATGTTTCTCTTTGTAATAGTTCTTTCTGTGCTATCTTTAATATAAGCTATTGTGATGTTTAATCTTCTCTATATATTTTGTTTAAAATGTAACTGTTGTCTAGTGTAATCCAACATTTTAATCACTAGACCACAATGGGTTTTTTTTAAACCTTTGGTAGTGTTATCATCTTCTAGCAGTTTATTAATTGAGTATATTCAATTGCTTTATGAGTTATAGCTCCTTGTTTTAAAGGAAAAATAAAGAAATACCCCAAACACTTGTAATTAGAAAAATAAAATTCTCTGGAATAGATTACAAAGAATGCTTCCCATCTAGTTTTGAATGACATAAACGTAATATTTGAAGATGAGAAACAAACACAAATGTCCCATCCCAGGTTTTCTAGATTATCTACCAGAAACAAGCCTATAAACTGCAGACACGAGCCATTACTATTTGTTTTTCTAATATGACATTCAATTTTTTTTGTTAGGCAAACTGAAGCTCTTAATACCCACATTTCAAGAAATCAATATACAATGGTCACTAGAAAACATAAAACCACATAATAGCAAAAATCCAGCAGGAACATTCCGCTCCTGTACCTGTTACTACTCTGCTCTTCTCACAGGTCACAGCATCCAAACATTTTATACGAGTCCACTCAAAACTCTACACAAGGTTTACATTTGCAGCTTCAGTGCAAAGAAAAACACTCCATTGTTTTAATTCTTCTACCTTTTGAGCTGTTTGAATTTTTCTGATAGCAAAAATTAAACTTGGGCTTAATACAAAAGGTCAAACTTCATAACTGTATGAGATAGATATCTCAGTCCTGTATATATAATGTGTAGTGCAGTCCATACCATTTTTAGTTTGCTGTGAACATTGAATTCCCACCAATAGAGATGGTAGATGTAAAAAGAGAAATCGTCATCTCCACTGCTGCTAGTATAAGACAAGACGTATCTCCCACACTTAGAGAACCCAAGGAAAATGTGTCTGCAAGGCAAGAAAAGGCAAGCCAGGGTGAGACTGCAAGATTTTCAAACAAGTAATGTAAATGAACAGTTAATCACCTCATACCAGAGAAAATAACTAATCCATAGTATATTAAAAAAGAAAGATTTGAATATAAACTTACCCAGCACATAGGAAATGTTCATCAACAATGCTCTTCAGAGACACACAAACTCTGGGTGGCAGCTTACGAAAGAGACGAGGTGACAACTGACCACTGATCTGTAAACAGCCATCAAAAGTTCTCAAATACATACATATTCCCTTTATGCCATACTAACCCAAATTTTATTATAATCTTTGACCATATGTACACACATCTATACACACATCAAAAGAAATGAAAGGATTTAGAAAAAAAGATTAATTTATCCATATATCAAACAAATTTGAGTAGAACACAATGCAACAGAACACATGCTCAATGGGAATCACAGTGATAGTCATTCATGAAAGGGATTTATTTATTTTGGTATTTACAACCAATGACTTCTAAAGGGAGTGCACTGAATCTAGCCAGAACAAATGCCTTGCAATGTCCATGCTTAATTAGGGATTGGGAGTAATCACTTGCATTGCATGTAAAAGACAATCTCCAACATTGAGACTAAACTAACATCTTCTTACCATTCTGCGCCTAAGATATTTCTTTCAATGAACTTTTTGCCTAATCATATTCCATCCTTTATATTGCCTTATTAGATGTGCCATAGGCTGCCAGTTTTTCTCTGATGAATATTTTCCAAGTAGATTGGAAGTTACCCTTGCTCAAATGTCAGACCTGTTAGGTTAAACAGTGATTTTAGCCCATCTTAAAGGTAACAATCTAGATTTTGGCTTCTAATTCCTCATTCTAATCTTAATGTTGCATTTGACATGACAAGCTATTGGTTGACATGATTAATCTAAAAAATGTGGACTGTCACTTCTATGCTGCAGCTAAGTAAGGTCCCAGCTGAATCCCATATAATAGTGGTATCATAATTTTAACCTCGAACAGTTTTAGTTGAATGTAGCGTACACCTTCAGAGTAACCAAAGGACAGCAAAGTGCTGCCACTCCTTTGAACAACCTGCAATATGTGCGCCAGGTATGGGATTATGTCCTGATGAATGAAAAGTAACACCCAAGTAGTCAAAGCATTTGACTTGTTCTATGTTACTGCCTTTAAGCTGCCTATTATGAATCTTAGGTCACTTGTTAAAGGCCATAATTTTTGTTTGTTGATATTATCAATTTTTCTTTTCATATAGTTGAGCAAACGATCTCTATACATCCCTATCAGAGACAGTGACCAAATAACCATAAAGGAAAAGTGTATATTGAAGTTGCCTGTGTTGACACATTGCATAAGTTTACATAAAATTAAAAATTGACCTCCTCTCCACTCACACCCCTCAAGTAACTGTGAAAGAATTAGTAATAAAAATTGATCTTATTATATTATATTAATTTATTTGATTCTTATTAGTTTTATTGTTTTAAATGAGGTTTTATATTCTGTAAGCCGCCTTGAGTCGCTGTGAGCGAATAGGCGGCAATATAAATTCAAGAAAGAAATAAATAAGAAAGAACAAACGAAAGAAAGAAAAAATGGTGATCCTCTTATACAAGAATTACTTACTGAAGTTAACTCAAAATGCATTCAAGACTAATGAAAAAGGAACATCATCAAGCAAAGTGGCAAGTTTTACAAGTTATACTATAATACTACTCATAGCATAATTGTCTATGTTAATTATTTTTATCTTACATCTAAGTATGCACATAGTTCCTATCCTCACACAATCATGCCTAATAAATTACCTAGAGAAAAAAATAATTTGACTGAATGATTGAACTAGGTTGGAGTTTTGCTGGTTCAAGTCCAGCTTTGAAGGTATGTCCACAAGCCCTTTATTTAAGACAATCTACAATGTTAAAAACAAGATCACAATTACAATGAAAAAAAGAAAAAATGGACATCTGGGAAACAAATCAATATCATCTCAAACACACATGAAGGGCCTACCACCCAATCTAATCCTAGATTTTAAGGCCTGTTTGAACTATGCTAGTATACAGCCAATATAAATCTTTATGAGTGTAGCTCATAGAGAAGAGGTGATACATGAGCATTCCATGGCATGCCCATAAGTGCTATGCTGCCAAATTCTGCACCAGCTTCAGTTTAGTAGTAGTCATCAAAGAGCAGCCATATAGGCAAAAAACATGACTATCTTGGAGAGCTACCTGATCAAGAAATGAGAATAATTAATACATAGGATAAATCTATGAGAAACCCTTCCTGACCATAGCTGCCATCTGCTCTTTAAGTAGGAGCCGAGTCCAAACTCCTGCTCCACCCAATATGTGCACCAACCGCAAACAGAAAAATGCAATGCCATTCACGACTAAAGATGGAAATTCTTAAGTTCACAGCCACTCTATCTTGCTAGGGTTGAGCTTGAGTCTATCTGTCTTCATCTAGATCCCCACAGCTGTCAAAGACTAGGAGCATATCTCAACAGCATTATTTGGTTGCTTACAAGCCATCTCTATCCCAATCTGAAACATGACTGAAGCACGTCCAGATTATCCATTTCTTCCAAGGCACTCTGAGGTTATTGCCTACTTTTTCAGCAAACCTTCCAAGAAAGAGAAGGTTAAGGACTGGACAAAAGTTGTCCAGAACTGTTAGATCCAGGAGTTGACATACCACTGCTTCCTTCAAAGTCAGCAGAATTATCACCATCACCTGGAACACACTACTACTATATACTATTGAATATCAATAAGCAGGAATTAAGTCAAGAATTCTGTCCATTTCTTCAGGAGTTAAAGATTAAAGCTTGCCCCAAGTAACCAGGCATCACATCTTCAAATCTTGCCAGTTGGAGTCCAGGTCTAAGTGAATCTGAGTGATTTTATCCACCAGAAAACTATTATTTACCATGGCTATGCACATGGCCTTATGACTCATCTTTTCTCAGCAGGTAATTGGTCACTGCAATTGTCTAGCTATCAATGGACACAACAACAGCAGAAAGACAATATCAAGTCTTAATGCCACAGTGTATTCCTTGATATGGACTTTCATTTGCACTTGGTTGGATTCACTCTTGATTTTCTTCCAATAGTGCTCTAGGCATTTCTTCTACAGTTTCATTCCCTGGAGTTCCTCAGAAAACCAGGAGCACCATAGGATCAATTCACATTGAGAGGCTGCATAGGAGCAATCTCATCCAAAACTTTCATCTAATGTCCATTTCAGCAACAACTGAATTTTCCACCAGATCCTCTGGGAAAAACCAGAGGGAGGGGGCAGTGATGATAGGTTGAAGAGCTACCAGAGAATAAGACTCTATTATATAAGGACTGACTGTAGCTGCAACATAATCTTCCTCTACCAGATTATGTTGTAACTACACCAGCAAAAAAAATCACACCTTGTGTGCAACTCCTGGCACATATTGGGTCTTCAATAATTAGGGGCACACCTATGGCTGCCATTAAACCCTGCACCACTCCAGATTCAATGTCGTCAGGGAGAAAGTTAAAGTCCACAAAACTTGTTTGGAGTTGGGCAGTATCAAACTGAATACATAAACAAATGCTTTGGGTACTCCACTGCCAGGGAGTACTCAGCAACAGCTCAGCCAGGGTAGCTGGTAGAAGAGCACAAATCAAACTACTGCCTGGAGCCCAAATTAACTATAGTGTCTCACATCTGGTTAACATCAGAGCAAAATCTCTGAAAGCTATTAAGACATCCCAGATGACACTCACAGCTCCACTCAGTTTTTCCTGGGATTACAGCAGGTACTAAACTTGAAAGCAAGGTGGGCATATCTTCAAGAAGGGAACTCCCCCCTTGGGGCCCCACAAGTATTAATCAATATGCCAAACTGATTACCTTATTCGTGATCAAATCATAAACAAAGGTGGCTTTATTACATACTGAGCTTACGCTTTACAACAGCATTCAGGATCCAGGGGCACCAAGGATCCAGTGATCTGGCATCCAAAACTATTTTTGCCATCTGCCCTCAGATTTCCACCATATTGGGTTTAACCTGCCCTGACCTTGATGGAACCAGAGCTCTCTCCTCTCTCTCCATCCATCTCCACCCTGCATTCATTCTCATCCTCCTCCTCCTCCCAGGGCCATGGAACACAACCAACTACCCCTCCCCCCCCACCTGCAATCCTCCAAGATCACAGGGACCTCCCCAGTTACTCCTGCACCCAGCAACGGAGGAGGCGGCACCTGCCTTGGTCAACCTACCAACCGACCAGTCACACCTTCTCTTCCCGGTCCTCCAACAAACATAAACCAGGGTTGGTCACAGATCGTGCCCTCACGTCAAGGCCCCCTCCTCAGTTTCTCCAGTCAGCACAGAGATAAAAGTCCGGGGAAACAGACCCCGAGACTGAGAAGAGAGCAGAGAGGCTGAAGGGCTTAGGAGGGTAATGAGCAGCCGCTCGCCCCGACTCCGCTCCCAACTTCTTCCTGCCGCCCCTCGAGGGCTTGCTGCTGTGGATCCTCGTGGGAGAGCCCACGCGCCCCCGGTGCCAGAGAGCGGCTCCGGCTGAACCGCCGACACCAACCGGCCATGAGCCACGGAAGCTGCTTCCACCGTAATGCTCGAAACGGCTTTATCGACGCCTTCCTTCTTCCGTTCGTTCCACATCGGCCCTCTCTCACCCCCTCCACCCTGAAGGTATCCTTCCAGCCGCAACGCCCAGCCGCATCCGTCCCTTTCCCCTCCAGTTGCTGTTCCCACTCACCTTGATGCGCTCCAGCTGCCTTATGACGTGCTCCCGCCGAGCCCCGCGCCCCAATTCCGCCGAGCCCCGTTTTCCTCCCGAGGCGGAGCCCCGCTCCGATTTCGAGCTCGGCGCCATTTTCCTCCACCTCCTCTGCCGTTCGCCGCCACGGCCCCCTCTCCTCCCTCGAGTGAGCGCCCACGCCGACGCTATCGCGCCCTTGCTGATTGGCCAGCCCTCACACGTGAGCAAGCGTCGATTAGGGCTCGCGCTGAACTTGATTTCGTCCCTCGGTTCTCATTGGTAAATTTAACGATATAACTGTCTGTCATCCACGGTACCTCCCAGCTCCCACCTCACAGATGAGCGGTGTCACAGTTTAAGCGCGCGCTCGCGCGTGCCAGATCTTTCGCTGGATTTCGATTGGCGAAATTGCCTTTCAGTTTCGGAAGGGAAAGCGACGCCTCCCTGGGTTCTCAGACGCAACGCAGGGTAGAAAAAGACACAGAGAGGGAAAGTATTATGTTGCCCTAGTAACACGGCTTGGCCTGGGGTGGGTATCCTGTCAAGCAAGGACCCCAGCAGAGTGTACTCTGGACTAAGAAACAGGACGTTATTGAGTTCTGTCTGTGGTATTAGAATGTGCTTCTGTGATTTCCCATGAGACCATATTAAACAAAATAATGGGATATGGACCAAATCTTAATGCATGACAGAGAGCGAGTTTAACCTTTTCTAATTTAACTACTAATCTGCTTGCAGAGAACCGGATGTTTACCCAAGCCTTAAATTCCTTAAAATAGATGGTTAACCGTTTGATTTTCCTTACTTTGCATGACTTCTACAGTATTTAATCTGGTCTTCATGGGAATTGTGTAATCATTACTTGCCTTAACTTGCTGTTAAGGCAAGTTTTATTTTATGGACCTGCTTCTGTTTGTGATGCCATGATAACATCAAAGATTATAAATGTTGACACAAACTTCCTAAAGCTAACCCATTTTATATTATTTGTTTAAATGTATCTTGTACTGATCTGAGTGCCCAAGGTAAATCACAGTAATTCTTTGTATTAAAGAATATTTATTTCTTTATGTCTTTGTATTAAAAATATTTATTTCTCCCAAACTGTACAAGCTCCCAGTTGATTATTGTAAGTGATGAAGCTATTTCTTAGTCTAAATAGAAGTGTATTTTTAAAAATGTGTATACTATTGATGAATAACAATTCACATTTGGTATTCATACTTTAGACCTATTGTGCTACCTACCCTATCTAACATTTTGAAATAAAATATGTTTAACTAAAAATAATGGAAGTTGGCAACTTGATGTACTTTATTTAAAGGACTAGCTGCAGTTTAGAGAACTGCATTTATTCCCATGCATTTATAATAAAGAAACTTAGCTGGGGGTAAAACCCAGTTTTAGAAGTGGAATCATATTGCCAAGGAAGAAAAGCATCAGGAAACTAGCAGGATGGTGCTATGTAACCTGATGAGAGACAGCATCTTCACTAGTTTGCTGGTATTTTGTAAATGGCAGCATTGACTTAGGAGCCATTTTAATGGGCAATACATCCACAGTAATTGTTTTGTAAAAATTCTCACCACATTTATCCTTATCGACCCTGTATCCCTGCACCAGGGATACAGGGTCGGACGTGTGGGAGGGGGCGGGAGCTTGATCCAAGGAGGGTAGTTCAATCAGTACTGTAGGTGGGAGGGGCAGATATGGGGGTGGCAGGGGGCCATATCATGTTCCGGGAGTGCGCACTTGCTACCTTCGAGCGATTGCGCGCTCCGGTCCCCAATGCCTTTCTCGTTTCCCAGGTGGCTCAGATCCTCAGGCCCTGGACCTCCGGCTGATGTTATGTAACGCCAGGTCTGTGGTAAATAAAGCCCCCCTCATTTTTGATCTTATTCAGGAAGATCTTATTCAGAAATTTCCAGGCATTCCATCAGCCGAGGGCCCAGGGGAGGGGCAGGGGGATGGCGGTTGTTATTAATGAAGATCTATGTCCGAGGGAGACCACTATTCCTCAGATAGCTGGATGTGAGTCCCTCCTTGTGAAGTGGGGCCGTGGGGTGCAGGTGGGTCTGCTGATCGTGTACCTGTCTCCCTGCTACATGGCAGCGGCCCTGCCCGAGCTGCCTGATGTGATAGCCGAGGTGGTGGTTGGTACTCCCAGGCTGATGGTCGTGGGGGATTTCAACCTGACATCGGTCAGTGACACATCAATGGCAGCCTGGGAGTTCATGGCTTCCATGACGGCCTTGGACCTGACCCAGTTAGTTTGAGGCCCTATTCACACGGGGGGACACACTCTGGATCTGATTTTTGTCTCTGGTCAGTGGCAGAATGATCTAGAAATAGGGGATTTAGTTATGCAGCCCTTTTCATGGTCTGACCATTCACTCCTTCAAATGGATCTTCGCACCTCTACCCCTCGCCGCAGGGAGACGGAACCGGTCAGATGGTTCCGTCCCAGGCCCTTGATGGATCTGGAGAGGTTCTGGACGGAGCGTGGTCCACTTCCTGAGGCTCTGGCCCACGACTCAACTGAAGAACTAGTGGCTGTCTGGCATAGGGCGGCCACTAGGGCTTTGGACGGCGTCATGCCTTTGTGGCCTCTGACTCGGCGCCGATCTCAATTGGCTCCTTGGTTCTCCGAGGAGCTGAGAGAGATGAAGCGCCAGAAAAGATGCCTGGAGAGCGGTTGGAGGGCCAGCCATTCCGAATCTGACCGAACACTGGTGAGGTCTCATATTAAGACCTACCTAGTGGCGATCAAAGCGGCAAAATTTAATTATTTTTCCGCTCTGATTAGGTCTGCAGATAACCACTCAGACACCCTGTTTAGGGTGACCCGCTCCCTTCTCCATGCAGGAGCGCGGGAAGACCCCTTGCAGGGCAGGGCTGAGGACTTTGTGCAATATCTGCACGACAAAATCACTCAGATTCGAGAGGGCTTGGACTCCGACTGGATGGGTTCAGATGGGATGACGGAGGCAGGTCTTGAGAATGTTAGCTGGGAGGAGTTTGATCTTGTGACTCCGGAGGACGTGGACAGGGTCCTGGGTAGGCTGAATGCGACCAATGTTTGCTGGATCCGTGTCCCTCCTGGTTGGTGCTGGCTTCCCGGGAGGTTACATGAAGCTGGCTTCAGGGGATTATTAACGCTTCTTTGAGTGAGGGTTTCTTTCCCACTGCTTTGAAAGAGGCGGTGGTGAGGTCCCTCCTCAAGAAGCCTTCCCTGGACCCGGCTGTTTTATCAAATTATTGCCTTATCTCCAACCTTCGTTTTGTGGCGAAGGTTGTTGAGAGTGTGGTAGCACGACAGCTTCCTCAGCACCTGGATGAAGCGAATTAACGGAATCCGTTCCAGTCGGGTTTCAGGCCTGGGTATAGCACGGAAACAGCATTGGTCGCATTGGTCGATGATCTCTGGAGGGCTCGGGACAGGGGCTGTTCCTCTGTCCTGGTCCTGTTAGATTTCTCAGCAGCTTTTGATACCATCGACCATGGTATCATGCTGCGCTGGCTGGAGGGGTTAGGAGTGGGGGGCACCGTTATGCGGTGGTTCACCTCCTTCCTCTCCGGCCATACGCAGTCTGTGTTAGCAGGGCGGCAGAGGTCGACCGCCAAGGCGCCTAGTCTGTGGGGTGACACAGGGGTCGGTCCTCTCGCCCCTCCTGTTCAACATTTATGTGAAGCCACTGTGCGAGATCATCCATGGCTTCGGGGTGGATTTCCATCAGTATGCTGATGACACTCAGCTGTACATTTCCACCCCGGGCCACCTCAATGATGCCCTTGAAGTGATGTCCCGGTGCCTGGAAGCCGTATGGATCTGGATGGGGAGGAACAAGCTCAGACTTAACCCTTCCAAGACCGAGTGGCTGTGGTTTCCGGCGTCCCATGATAGTCAGTTGACTCCATCACTGACTATTGGGGGTGAGATCTTGACCCCCTCAGAGAGGGCTCGCAACTTGGGTGTCCTCCTGGACTCGCAGCTGTCCTTGGAAGATCATCTGACGGCTGTGGCCAGGGGGGCTTTCTATCAGGTTCGCCTGATTTACCAGTTGCGTCCCTTTCTGGATCGGGACTCCTTACACACCGTCACTCACACCCTCGTCACTTCCCGTCTGGACTATTGTAACGCTCTCTACATGGGGCTCCTCTTGAAGAGCACCTGGAGGCTCCAACTGGTCCAGAATGCGGCCGTGCGGGTAATTATGGGAGCGACCCAACGCTCCCATGTAATACCGCTCCTGTGCAAGCTGCACTGGCTCCCGGTGGTCTTCCGGGTATGATTCAAGGTGTTGGTTGCCACCTTTAAAGCGCTCCATGGCATGGGCCCTGGGTATCTACGAGACTGCCTTCTGCCACCGATAGCCTCCCATCGACCGGTACGGTCCCACAGAGAGGGGCTCCTCCGGGTGCCGTCAGCTAGACAATGCTGGCGACCCCCAGGGGGAGAGCATTCTCTGTGGGGGCCCCTACCCTCTGGAATGAGCTGCCCCTGGAGATTCGTAGGATTACCGACCTGCATACCTTTCGCCGTGCCCTAAAAACATTACTATTCCAACAAGCAGGGCTGGCCTAAATAATAATAATATTTTTGCTTTTTTAATGGGTTTTATTAGAATTTTCGGCCAATTGATTTAATTGTTTTAACTTGTTTTTAATTTTTCTATTGTCATGGTTTTATTTCTGGTTTTATTTCTGGCCCTGAGTCCTTCGAGAGAAGGGCAGTATAGAAATTCAATAAAATAAATAAATTTATAATCTGAAATTTTGCCTACTGGCCTATAAGAATGAGCATGCTTGTGAGATGCAAAATATATATCTTTTTTTTTTAATGGTAAGATGCATAGACCAACCCCTTTGTCATTTAAAGTCTAAAAGTTATTTTTCTCAAAATTATCAGATTAGATTTCTTTCCGGATAGTAGCAAGTGCTATAGTAGACTGTAATTGGAGTAATAATGATGCAGCAAATCCTGTTTCCCAGGGTTCTGTTATCCTTCAACTGGGAAAGATAGCTTTGCAATGGCACCAAGTGATGATCAGTCAAACTAAGGACTATATATATTTAAACTGTACCTGAACGAAGATGGGACAGGCTACTGCTATTAGTCAAGCTGATTTTGCAGACATTGTTTAAGGCTTATCTGCAGTGTCTGGCCAGCCTATTACCAGAATATGTAGGCAACTATTTTTCCATGGTACAGTAGTAATGGATGAAGTCACCTATTAACCCCCTAGTCACCTTCAAAACAACTTCTGAGCAGTTTTTTCCTCCATTTCTAAAATCTGTTTTCCCTAATATGTTGTCTTGAGAGTTTCTGCTTGTTAAGGGCTAGGACACTTATTGACTACAGGCTACATTCAGGAGTACATTGACTGATTTGAGGAGTACTATATTACTCCTTCAACTAATCCAATGCTTATCATACATTCAAAGAGGCTAAATATCATCACTTATTATCAGGCTGCTATAATAGCACAGTGATTAAAATTTGCACTTAGCATAGGTTGGTAGTTCCCCTCCCTTCCCCTCCCGCTTCTTTTCTTTCTTTTAATGTTAAGGATTTTACCATTTCCCAAGTCACCTGAAGTGGGAGGGTTTTACCCAGAGTTCACAGAAAGTGCATAGTTGTGTTTGGGATATTTGGGAGCTGGAATGAAATTTTTCTATGTGAGACTATTGAAAAAGGTAAAATAATAAAATTCAAGAATTATTTTTTTAAAACAGAATGGGGGAAAACTACCTACTTGAGCGAAGAAAAGCTATCATTAAGGAAAGAAGAAATTCCCACTGGATTTCAAACCAGCAAACTTTTGCATGCTAACCAAAGATCTTAACTGCTCTGTTATTCCTGCATCATTGGTAAATGAAGGTATAGAAATATTAGTGTGCATGCTGGAAATAGTTTTTTAAGATGCATGTTATTACTGCATTTCAATGCTTTATATATGTAAAAATTCAGCTTAACTTTGTGTGTGTGTGTGTAAATAAAAAATATATGTCCAAAAAGGAAAATCATTGATTCTAAGGAAAGGAAATTTGGGAACAGAGCAGGGCAATGTATTTCAATTTAGATGGTTTTTCTCCTGGCATGTGACTCTGGATAATTAACAGAGGGTTAAAAGCAGCAAACAAACAAAACGCAGCAGAAATCATGAAAACACATAGACATAGACAGCCCACATTAAAGCCATTGAAAATGAGCTCACATAACATCGTTGTCCAGTACTTGAGAGAAGAATCAGATCTTCAGACCTTTTTAGAAACCAGGCAGTGGAAATGTCATCCATAGAGCAGCTGTGCAAATATTCAATGGCAGGAAAATGATAATCTACATTCTAAACTGAATACCTTTTAAACTGTTGCCAGAGTATTTTAGCCTGGACCAGATTAATTTGGTTTGGAATCAAACTGACAGGCATGGCATGGTGGGCATGGCTTGGTGGGCGTTGCAGGGGAAGGATACTGCCAAATCTCCATTACCATCCTACTCCCGGGGGAAGGATATTGCAAAATCTCCATTCCCTCCCCACTCTGAGGCCAGCCAGAGGTGATATTTGCTGGTTCTCCAAACTACTCAAAATTTCCACTACTGGTTCTCCGAACTGCTCAAAATTTCCGCTACTGCTTTTCCAGAATTTGTCAGAACCTGCTGGATTTCAACCCTGATTTGGCCATTTGGGGGAACAGAGCTAATTGACCTATTTACTGTGTAATCCAATGCATGTTTATCAGATTTTTCCTTTTTTGATGGGATTTATTCCTAGAATAAATCGTTGTGTTTCCAGCTAAACTTTTCAGTGCTAGATCTTTTTCTGAATGCAAAATATTGCCCTTTTTAGATTGAACTTCATAACAGATTGAAACTCATCAAGCTGAATGCAACTATGTCTAAGCCATCTGTCACAGATGTATTAAATGTCTTATCTTGATGCCTCCTGAAACTGCCAAGAAGGAGTTGGAAATTGAAATATCTGGTGAATGTCAATGTATTAACTGAACAGTGTTTGGCTAGATGAGCCTACAAAGAAAAGGGTATCTTATATGAAACAGGATTAAATTTGGAGTTGAGATAAGAGCCGCTGAATGATTAGTATTTCTCTGTTAAATAAAACTTCCCTCAAGTCAAGTTTGACGCCTCGTGACTAACTGGAGACACCAGTGTGGTTTTCTTGACAATAATAAGGAAGTGGGTTGTCATTGCTCATTTTCAAGATGTACTTTTGTTTTTTCCAAAGTAGCCTACGCTCCAGGATTCCCTGGTAGTTTTCCATCCAAAAACCAACCAAATTCAGCGCTGTTTTGCTTTTCAGTAT